>NC_083592.1:25111141-25421596 GCF_027579695.1 Neoarius graeffei | reverse complement strand
CAGGCCGCAATCGCTGCTGTCTTATTAATTTGGGGACGCACCTGCCCATTGCCCAAGTGGAAGCCCAGATACCGTACTTCCACCCGCCCAATCGCACACTTCTTTGGGTTGGCCGTGAGTCCCGCCTGTCTCAGCGACCTAAGGACGGCCCTCAGGTGTTGCAGGTGCCGCTGCCAGTCGTTACTATAAACGATAATGTCGTCCAGGTAGGCGGCCGCATAGGTGGCGTGGGGCCGGAGGACCCGGTCCATCAGCCGCTGAAACGTAGCGGGCGCCCCAAACAGCCCAAACGGAAGTGTGACGAACTGGTGTAAGCCGAACGGTGTGGAAAAGGCCGTTTTCTCCCGGGATAATGGAGTCAAGGGGATCTGCCAATATCCCTTCGTTAAATCCAGTGTCGAGTAAAAGCGAGCTGTGCCTAGTCGATCGAGCAGCTCATCAATACGAGGCATTGGGTACGCGTCGAATTTAGACACCGCGTTGACTTTTCTATAGTCCACACAGAACCGGGCCGAGCCGTCGGCCTTGGGAACCAAGACCACCGGGCTGCTCCAGTCGCTGTGGGACTCCTCGACGATGCCCATTTCGAGCATGGCCTGAAGTTCTTCCCGAACCACCTTTTTTTTGTGTTCGGGTAGTCTATAAGGGCGGCTACGCACTACCACCCCCGGGGGTGTCTCTATGTGGTGTTCTATGAGGTTAGTGCGACCGGGCAGGGGCGAGAACACATCCGAAAACTCGGCCTGCAACTGGGCGACCTCCGTGAGTTGGGTCGGGGAGAGGTGGTCTCCACAGGGGACCGGAGAGGTACGTGACGCCAAATTCCCTTTTTGAACCTCCGGCCCCAGCTCCGCCTTCTCCGGAACTACCGACACCAACGCCACGGGGACCTCCTCGTTCCAGAGTTTGAGCAGATTGAGGTGGTAAATCTGTAGCGCCCCACCCCTGTCTGTTCGCCTCACCTCATAGTCGACGTCCCCGACTCGCCGTGTGACCTCAAAGGGTCCTTGCCACTTGGCGATTAATTTGGAGCTCGACGTGGGCAAGAGTACGAGTACCTTATCTCCCGGTGTGAACTCTCTAAGGCGCGTACCCTTGTTGTACAGGCGGACTTGCCGTTCCTGGGCCTGCCGCAAATTCTCCTGAGTTAGGTGGGTGAGCGTGTGGAGTTTTGCGCGCAGGTCCATAACGTACTGAATTTCATTCTTACTTTGTGAAGGTCCCTCCTCCCAATTTTCCCGCAGCACGTCCAGGATGCCGCGCGGCTTACGCCCATATAATAATTCGAACGGGGAGAACCCCGTGGAGGCTTGAGGGACCTCTCGCACTGAGAACAGCAAGGGTTCGAGCCACTTATCCCAATTACGTGCGTCCTCACTTACGAATTTTTTAATTATATTTTTGAGGGTGCGGTTGAACCATTCTACTAAACCGTCCGTTTGTGGGTGATATACACTAGTGCGGATCGGCTTAATCCCCAATAACCCATACAGTTCGCGTAGTGTTCGTGACATAAACGTAGTGCCTTGATCAGTCAGAATCTCTTTCGGGATTCCAACTCGGGAGATGACGCGGAAGAGTGCCTCTGCAATACTGCGTGCTGAGATATTGCGCAGAGGCACTGCTTCCGGGTATCGCGTTGCATAGTCCACTAGAACTAATATAAAGCGGTACCCTCGTGCTGACCGATCTAATGGCCCGACGAGATCCATCCCAATTCTTTCAAACGGGGTCTCGATTAACGGTAGAGGGCGCAATGGCGCTTTTGGAATGGCCGCTGGATTTACTAACTGGCATTCGCGGCATGCCGTACACCACCTACGGACATCGCCGCGAATCCCCGGCCAATAGAATCGGGCCATTATTCGGGCTAGTGTTTTATCCTGCCCTAAGTGTCCAGCCATGGGATTAAAGTGAGCCGCCTGGAATACCAATTCCCGGCGGCTCTTTGGAATCAAAAGCTGCATGACTCGCTCTTTAGTTTGAGTGTCCTGCGTCACTCGGTATAACCTATCCTTCATAATCGCGAAGTAGGGGAAGGCCGGGGTGGCGTTCGGCGGGAGCGTTTGACCATCGATTACTCTCACTTGGTCAAACGCATGCCGCAGAGTCTCGTCTCGCGACTGCTCTAATGGGAAATCCGCGAGGGATTCCCCAATAGAGAGAGGAGGAGCCGGTGGCTCCTCACCCTGACGCGGAGATGACGTAGACGGCTCCGCGACAGCTGCTCCCGCCAAAACGACACCGGGACCTCCCCCTGTCAACTGGCAGGACCCACTCTCTACTAGGCGCGTCATTAAACCCCGAAATCCCGGCCAATCACTCCCCAAAATTAGCGAGTGGGTAAGGCGAGGATTAACCGCCGCCTTCACTATAAATTTTTCCCCTCTGAAAATAATATGGACCGACACCAAAGGGTAGCTGTGAACATCCCCGTGCACACACAAAACCTTCACCCCTTGTGCTCCCCCCAATGCCTCGTTTTGAACCAGGCTTTGGCGAATTGAGGTCTGATTACAACCAGAATCCACCAATGCCTGATATGTAGCCCCTTGGATACTCACCGGTATGCGATACGCTCCGGCCCGATCGAGGGCGGCCTCTGGCGCGTCGGGGATCCGAACCACCGCGCCCACTTCCATTGCTGTGCACTGCTGTTGAAGGTGGTCCGGTTCCCCGCAGCGCCAGCAAACCGGCCCGGGCTTTCCCTCTGCACCGGTGCTCTGGGGCTCACTCACCTGAGGTGGGGGAGAGACAGACACAGAAGGGAGAAACGGGAGGGCACCGCGGGTGCGGCGGGCCGGCAGGGGTGGTGCCGGCCCCCGCCTCCGCGGTGGGGGAATGGGGCGAGGACGGGACACAGAAGGAGGGGAGAGAGAGAGAGAAAGAGAAGAGGAGAGAAGAGATGTCGACATCTGCTGTCCTGCCGCCGAGACAGCCACCAGATGATCCTCCGCCAGCTCGACTGCCTGATCCAGCGACGCCGGGCGGTGGCACTGGACCCACTCCGCGGCTCCTGCTGGTAAGCGGGCGATGAACTGTTCCAGTACCACCTGATCGACGATTCCCTCGGCGTCGCGATCTTCGGCCCTCAGCCACCGCCAGCAGGCGTCCCGGAGCTGCTGGCCGAACGCGAACGGGCTGCCGACTTCCTCCATCCGCAGCGCGCGGAAGCGCTGGCGCTGCTGCTCCGGCGTGCGCCCCACGCGCTGAAGGACAGCCCGGCGAAGGTCGGCGTAGGCCAGCCGGCGATCGGCGGGGAGCTGTAGTGCAGCCAGCTGCGCCTCTCCCGTCAGGAGGGGGAGGAGGCGCGCCGCGCGCTGCTCCATCGGCCACCCCGAGGCTTCAGCGACCTGCTCGAATAACGTGAAGAAAGCCTCGGGGTCATCCTGCGGGCCCATCTTAGTTAAGGTGAGGGGAGACGGGCCCGCGGCTGGAGCGCTGGTGGGCCCCGCCGACGCGAGGAGATGCCGGAACGCCTTGCGATCTTCTTGCTGGGCCAGCACCAGGGCATCGAAGCGCCGCTCTTGTTCCTTTCGGAGTGTGACGAGCGCCTGGTGCTGGCTTTGCTGAGCCGTGGCGAGGGCGTGGACCAGGTCGGTGAACGGGGAGGATTCCATGGGGCTGCTGGGTTGGTGCTCCATTATCCCGGGTTTCGGCACCACTGTAGCGTTCCCTAGGTGTGGGTGGAGCACAGAGGACGGCAGGACAGAGATCAGGTTCAACAAAGAGTTTTATTGTTCCACTTTTCAGGGGACACAATAGGTTTAGCGCAGACACACACACATCAGGTGTCTGATTCGGGAGAGATCTCCTCTGCTCTCGCTCTCCCTCCCTAAATAGGGCGCGGTCCCTGGGGAGACACACAAACACAGGTTAATTGCTCTCAGGTGAAGTGAATCTGCCACTTACCTTCCCTGACTCCGCCCTCCTGTCACAGACCGGTGCTTGACCACGCCCCCGCTGCCACAGTTATGTCTCCAAACAGAACACATACACATTGTGTTCAACTGGATGGTGGAGATCAATCTGTGGACAAGAAAGAACAGCACAATTGTAGAAGCTGCCCTGATGTGGATGGAGCACAGAAGTATGGCAGGCTGTTGTTAGCATCAAATTTATTTTTATTTGGCTTTTCAGCACAAATCTTTTTCATTTGGGACACACACAGTCACACAGACACTCAGACACACACACCATCATGCTCTGGTCCCAATCTCTCTTCCTCTGCTTCTCTTACTCCTTTTATGGAGCACCATTACTGCAAGAGACACACAAACACACATTAATTGACAACAGGTGTAGCGATTTGACTACTCACCTTCCCCGACTCCACTCTCCATTCATAAACCGATGCTCGGCCATGCCCCTGCTGCCACATACCCCCACTGCCCGACTCAGGCCGGGGAGCTGGCTGGCAGTGGACTCCCCCCCTGACAGGACAGGAAGTCTGCCACCACCATCTGTGCCCCCAGCCTGTGGACCACCTCGAATTTGAATGGCTGGAGGGCAAGATACCAACAGGTGATCCGTGCATTGGTATCCTTCATGCAGTGGAGCCACTGGAAGGGTGCGTGGTCTGAACAGAGGGTGAAAGGGCATCCTAGTAAGTAGTACCAGAGGGCAAGGATCACCCACTTGATGGCCAAGCACTCTTTCTCTATCATGCTGTACTTACTTTCATGCATTGACAACTTTTGGCTAATGTACAGCACAGGACGTTCCTCCCCCTCCATCTTCTGGGACAGAATGGCCCCCAGCCCCCTGTCCAATGCATCCATCTGTAAAATAAAGGGGAGAGAAAAGTCAAGGAGTGTAAAAGTGGCCCCCTACACAGTGCAGCCTTTACCCTAGAGAAAGCCTGTTAGCATTGCTCCATCCACTGGACCGGATCTGGTGCCCCCTTTTTAGTGAGATCAGTCAGCGAGCTGGTGGCATCCGAATAATTAGGTATGAACCTACGATAGTAGCCAGCCAGCCCCAGGAACTGTCTCACCCCCTTTTTGGTCTTGGGCCTTGGGCAGGCCTCAATCACTGCAGTCTTGCTAATTTGGGGATGCACCTGCCCATGACCCAAGTGGAAACCCATATACTGTAATTCCACCTGTCCAATTGGACATTTTTTTGGGTTAGCTGTGAGACCCGCACACCTCAGCGACTTTAGGATGGCCCTAAGGTGTTTGAGGTACCGTGGCCAATCCTTGCTATAGATGATAATATCATTGAGGTATGCGGCTGCGTAGGCGGCATGGGGGCGGAGAACCCTGTCCATGAGCTGCTGGAACATTGCGGGAGCCCCAAACAACCCAAAAGGAAGTGTGATAAATTGGTGTAACTCAAACAGTGTGGAAAAGGGTGTTTTCTCTCAGGATAGAGGAGTCAAGGGGATCTACCAATATCCCTTTGTTAAATCCAGTGTCAAGTAAAAATGAGCAGTGCCTAATCGATCAAGCAGCTCGTCAATGCAAGGCATTGGGTATGCGTCGAATTTAGACACCGTGTTGACCTTTCTATAGTCCACACAGAACCGGACCAACCCATCAGTCTTAGGAACCAGGACCACTGGGCTGCTCCAGTCACTGTGGGACTCCTCAATTATGCCCATTTCGAGCATGGCCTTGAGTTCATCCCAGACCACTTTTTTTGTGTGTTCGGGCAGGCAGTAAGGGCAGCTGCACACTACCACCCCTGGGGGTGTCTCAATGTGGTGTTCTATGAGGTGGATGCAGCCAGGCAGGGGTGAAAAGATGTCAGAAAATTCCTTCTGCAACTGGGCTACCTCCATGAGTTGGGCTGGGGAGAGGTGGCCTCCACAAGGGACTGGAGTGGTTGGAGATGTAATTTTTTTTTTGTACCTCTGGCCCCAGCTCTGCCTTCTCTGGGAATACTGACACCAATGCCATGGGGACCTCCTCATTCCAGCGTTTTAACAGATTGAGGTGGTACATTTGCAATGCTCCACCCCTGTCCATTCGTCTCACCTCATAGTCGACGTCCACGACTCACCGTGTAACCTTAACGGGCCCTTGCCATTTGGCGATCAAGTTGAAGCTCGACATGGGCAATAATACAAGCACTTTGTCTCCTGGCATGAACTCTCTAAGGCACGTGCCCCTGTCATACAGCCGGACTTGACGTTCTTGTGCCTGCCACAAATTCTCCTGGGTTAAGTGCGTGAGGGTGTGGAGTTTGGCATGCAGGTTGAGAATGTACTGAATTTTGTTCTTATTAGGTGAAGGTCCCTCCTCCCAATTTTCACATAGCACTTCCAAAATGCCACATGGCTTATGCCCATATAATAATTCAAATGGTGAAAAACCTGTGGAGGCTTGCGGGACCTCTCGTATTGCAAATAACAGGGGCTTGAGCCATTTATCCCAATTACGTGCGTCCTCACTTATGAACTTCCAAATTATGTTTTTGAGTGTTTGATTAAAACATTCCACTAAGCATTCAGTTTGTGGGTGATAGACACTGGTGCGGATAGGCTTAATCCCCAGTAACCCATACAGTTCACGCAGTGTGCGTGGCATAAATGTAGTGCCTTGGTCTGTCAGGATTTCTTTTGGAATCCCAACCCGGGAGATAATATGGAAGAGCGCTTCTGCAATACTGCGTGCTGAGATATTGCGGAGAGGCACTGCTTCCAGATATCGTGTTGCATAGTCCACCAGAACTAAAATAAAGCGATATCCCCATGCTGACTGATCTAATGGCCTGACGAGATCCATCCCGATTCTTTTAAAATGGGTCTTGATCAAAGGGAGTGGGCGCAAAGGTGCTTTTGGAGTGGCCTCGGGATTTACTAATTGGCATTCGCGGCATGCCGCACACCACTGAAGGACATCCCCATGAATCCCTGGCCAATAGAACCGGGCCATTATTCGGGCTAGTGTTTTGTCCTGCCCTAAGTGTCCAGCCATGGGATTAAAGTGAGCCGCCTGGAATATGAGTTTCCGGCAGCTCTTTGGGATTAAAACTGTTTTATCCTTTCACCCATTTGAGTGTACTGCATCACTCAGTATAACCTATCCTTAATAATAGAAAAGTAGGGGAAGGCCGGTGTCGCATTTGGCTGGAGAATTTGACCATCTATTACTCTCACTTGGTCAAATGCATGCCACAGAGTCTTGTCTCGCGACTGCTCTAACGGGAAATCCTCAAGGGAATCTCCGAGAGAGGGAGGAGGGGTGGGGTGCTCCTCACTCCGCATATCGCCCTGACACGGTGCTGATGTAGACGGATCTGTGACAGCTTCTCCTACCAATGCTAGTCCAGGATCTTCCCAAGACGTATTACTGCAGGACCCACTTCTTACAATGTGTTTCATTAACTCCTTAAATCCTGGCCGATCAGTCCCCAAAATCAGCGAGTGGGTGAGACGAGGGTTAACCGCTGCCTTTACACTATGCTTTTCTCCCCAAAATAGAATGTGGATGGACACTAAAGGGTAGTTGCGAACATCCCCGTGCACGCACAACACCTTCACCACTTGTGCTCTCCCCAATGCCTCACCTTGCACCAGGCTTTGGTGGATAGAGGTCTGGTTACAGCCGGAATCCACCAAGGCCTGGTACATATCCCCTTAGACACTTACCTGTATACGATACACTCTGGCCCAATCGAGGGCAGTTTCTGGCGTGTTGGGGACCTGAACCACCACGCCCACCTCCATCATGGAGCACTGATTTTGGAGATGTCCCGGCTCCCTGCAGTGTCAGCCCAGGCTCTCCCTCTACACTGGTGTTATGGACATCACTCACCTGGGGGGGGGAGAAGACACAGACAAGGAAGGGGGAAATGGGAGGACACCACAGGTGCATCGGGCTGGCTGGGGGGGAGCCGGCCCCCACCTCCGCATGGGTGAATGGGGTGAGGACGGGAAGTAGAGGGAGAGGGAGAGAGAGAAGCAAAAGGAAAAGGAGAAGCATGTCTTCCTGCCGTTGAAACCATCACCATGTGGTCCTCTGCTAGCTCAATGGCTTGATCCAGGGATGCCAAGCGATGACACTGGACCCACTCCACCATTCCATCCGGAAGTCACGCAATGAACTGTTCCAGTGTCACCAGGTCGATAATTCCCTCGCCGTCATGGTAGTGGTGATGCAGCAACAGTACTATTTGACACTGGCTCACAAGTAAGCATCATTGACTGGTTCTGGAGAGAGAAATTTATCCCTAGTCACCCAGTGCGGCCACTGGAAGAGCTTCTTGACTCAGGTGAAAGCTTCGACCTGTATGCTGCAAATGGGCAGTCCATCCCATACTATGGATGGGTGGAGCTGATGGTCAATCTTCCAGGAAATGACAACCCAGACCTTGCAATACAGGTCCCCTTCTGAGTCAGTCAGCTTCCCCTCCCCCAGCCCATAATAGGCTCTAATGTTCTTGATGAAATGATTAGTGGGCCACAGTCCTTTGCCAAAACACATGCCATGGTTATAAGTCTTCTGCAAAGAGCACTCGGGGTGGAAGAAGACCAAGCAAAATCTATGGGTAGCTTCACCCAGGTCCAAAACCACCAAATGACATCATTGCCATGATCAGAGTAGGTAAAGAGGATGTGAGCATACCAGCAGGAAAAACAGTTCATGTACAGTGCAGAGTACCACCTACCCTTGATGCATCCAACCCTCTCATCTTATATGAACCCTCAGAAGAAAGTACACCCTTAGAACAGTTCAGTGTCAGAGAGGGCCTCTTCGATATACTGATCTCTATCAGTAACAGCAGGTGGCCACTTGTCCACATGCCCATCTCCAACCACACTAAGCATGATATCATTCTCCCAAAGAGAACCCAGTTGGGCTCTATTCAGCACATAGTCAAAGTCATTGAGGTGGGAAAGCTAGAGGTACAACAAGGCAAGTTGTCACAAGCTCAAGCTGTTACAGCTGAAGTGAATGTCCCCACTCCTACACCACCCTCAACTGAGCTTTGGCAACCACCTGTTGACCTAAGTCATCTCAATCCAGTACAGCAACGGCTAGTTGAGGAAATGCTGCATGAGGAGTCAACAGTATTCGCCCATGACAGCAATGACATTGGGTGTGTCCCTTCTCTTCAGACATTAATCAGGCTCAAGGACAACATCCCTGTTCAAAAGGCTTATGCTTCAATCCCTAAGCCACTATACAAGGAAGTAAAAGAATACATCCAAGAGTTGTTAGTGAAAGGGTGGATTGTTAAGTCTCAGTCCCCATATGCCGTACCTATTGTTTGTGTGAGGAAAAAAGATGGGTCGTTGCATCTTTGCATCGATTATAGACTGCTCAGCAAAAAGACTATACCCGACAGACATCCCCTCCCCTGCATACAGGACTTGATCAATTCACTTGGAGGCTACAGCTGGTTTTCCATCTTAGTCCAGGGCAAAGCCTATCACCAGGGATTCATTGTCGAGGGCTCAAGGCACCTTACTGCTTTCACAACCCCTTGGGGTTTATATGAATGGGTAAGGATACCCTTCGGACTGACAAATGCACCAGCAGCCTTTCAAAGACACATGGAGAAAATGCTCAACACACTGAGGGATGATTAGATTAGATTAGATAGAACTTTATTGATCCCTTTGGGCAGGTTCCCTCAGGGAAATTTAAAAAATGATGAGTGTTCTATTCCCTATCTGGATGATATCCTCTGCTTCTCCAGGTCCTTTGAAGAGCATGTTGAGGTGTTGTGGCATGTACTTCAAGCCCTACAGTGCCATGGGGTTAAGTTGAGGCCGGAAAAGTGTGAGTTATTCTGGAAGGAGTTCAGGTATGTTGGACAGCTGGTGTCTGCAAATGGGGTGAAACTGGATCCTAAGGATGTTGAAGCAGTGCAGGCTCTGAAAGAGAAAACTCCACAGACAGTAGGGGATGTCAGATGACTTCTAGGTTTCCTGAGTTATTATCGAGCATATGTACAAGATTTTTCATGCATAGCAAGACCGCTATATGAGCTGCTCCAGGTAAAGTCCAGTTTACCACCACCCAAGCCTATCAGGGGAAAAACAAAGGGCCCTCAGCTCCCTTCACACACCCCAGTAGAGTGGACTAGTGAGCACCAGCACATCCTTGAGCACCTCATAACCATTTTAACCAACCCTCCAGTGTTAGCATACCCAGACTTTGATCATCCCTTCATAGTCCACACCGATGCTTCCCAACAGGGCCTTGGACCAGTCCTTTATCAAAATCAGGATGAGAAGACGAGGATGATCAGTTTTGGGTCCTGCACACTAACCGCAGCAGAGCAGAGCTACCATCTTTGCAGTGGCAAGCTTGAGTTTTTAGCCTTGAAGTGGGCAGTGTGTGAAAAATTCAGGGCTTACCTGTGTTATGCCCCCCATTTTGTTGTCTATACTGATAACCCCCTCACTTACGTGATGAGCACAGCTAAGCTTAACACAGTAGGCCATCACTGGGTAGGGCAGCTCACAGATTTCCACTTTGAGATAAGGTATAAACCAGGCAGACTGAATGTCGATGCAGACACACTTTCTCATTGTCCCCTTGACATCAACACCTATAAGAGTCAATGTACTGAGAAATTGTCAAAAGAGGCAGTGTGTGCAGCCTGGGAAGGTAATAGAGCAGCTCAGGGGGGAGAGGTAGCATGGATAGCAGCCCTCAACATTGCATCTCACCCGCAAACTCTCACAGAACCTTTCCCAGTAATTGACCACAATGAACTCGTAAGTGAACAACAGAAAGGTCCTGCCATTGGAAAAATCTGGGAGTTAAAGAAGAAAACCACAGAAATGATCGAAGACAGACGCAAGGCACTGGACAAACCCACAAGGAAACTCTCCAGGGAGTGGAGCAGGCTGTATGTGGAGAATTACCTCCTGTATAGGAAAATGCTTGGTCACAAGCAACTAGTCTTGCCAGCCACCTATATACAGATAGCTCTCACTTACCTGCACAACAATATGGGACATGTTGGTGTAGAAAGAGTACTGAGCCTTGCAAGAGAACATTTTTATTGGCCTTTTATGAAAAAGGATATTGAGGAGTACATTACCAGGAAGTGTCATTGCATAAAGCAGAAAAAGCCAGCTGTGCATGACAGAGCACCCATGGAGAGTCTCACATCAAGCTCATCCCTTGAACTCGTCTTTTTCCACCTTGAGTTCAGCTGTGGTGGGTATGAATATATTCTGGTAGTAATCGATCACTTCATCAGGTTTGCGCAAGCATACCCCACCAGAAATAAGGCTGGCAAAATTGCTGCTGACAAGATTTTCAATGACCTTGTGTCACACTTCGGGTACCCAGCCAAACTCCACCACGATCAAGGCAGGGTGTTTGAAAATGAACTGTTTCAGGCCCTCAGACAGCTCTCCAGTGTGAATCACTCCAGGACCTCCCCTTATCATCCACAAGGCAATCCTGTGGAGAGGACTCTGTTGCAAATTCTCCGAACACTAGGTGAAAAAGAGAGAGAACTGGAAGGATAACTTGCCCCATGTCATTCATGCGTACAACTTTACCAAACATGAGCCAACAGGCTATTCCCCATACTACCTGTTATATGGCCATCACCCACATCTTCCTGTTGACTTCCTTTTTGGGCTGTTAGCAGAAGAAGGAACAAACACAGCAAAAGGGTTTGCAGAAAGATGGGCAGAGAGAATCACCGAGGCATGCAGAATAGCCGGCACCAACAGTCAACAATCGAGTGCTAAAGGTAAACACTATTATGACAAAAGAAACAGAGGTATGACTTTACAGCTAGGGGGCAGGGTCCTTGTCCATAACATCATTGAAAGGGGTGGTCCATATAAACTAAAGACCTATTGGGAAAAGACAATCTACATTGTGAGAGAGCAGCTTGGAAATAGCCCAGTCTATAAGGTTAGCCCTGAGACAGGAGGCTGTCCCATCCGCACACTCCACCAAAACTTATTGCTCCAAGTAAATGACTTACCTGTAGAGCCACCAGCTGAAAACACACATGTAAAGTCACAAAGGAGAAATAAAAAGTCAGCAAGACCAGTAAGTGCAATCGAACAGACACAGAACCATGACACATGTGAATCAGACAAAGAAGAGGAAGGACCATGTTATTGGTTGCACATGCCAAGAGGAACACAGAGATATGAAAACATCATGCCTCACCAACTTACCTGTGAGACATCAGAACACCTTGAGCAGACAGAAACTCACACAGGGGAAGCCACTCCTGTTGAGCCTGCATATGAAAGTGTCAATGAGGAAGAACAAGAGGTACAAGATGACAGTAAGTTTTGTGCTGAGGAACACCAGCCTCATGAGGAGCAAGAATGGCCTCAGGTTAACATCCCAGAGGGAGAGATCCAGGAGACTCAGCCTGACACTCAGCTCACACTGAGGAGGTCTACCAAAGACAGGTGCCCTGGCCAGATGTTAATTGATACCTCCCTTGGTCAACCAACTTACCAGCCATGCCTCATTGTCAGCGCAATAGCAGCTCAGCCCACATTTTATACTCATGAGTACCCACAACCTCACTTCCATTCATTCCAACCCACACCCATCATTCCTCCCACTTACCTGCCATTCACCTGTCCTTTTCACTGTCATTGAACACCATACACATTGTACACTTAAACATGGGTACCTTTAGTAACATGGTGTTAAATTTTGAGCATCAAACAAGTTCAAATATTTTCATATATTTTTGAGAGTTTACAGAGTTAATGAGAAAGAAAGGTTTATTTCGAGTTTTGTTATTAACTGCAAGTGTCAGGAGCCACTTTTGTTTGTGGGGGAGTGTGTAGTGCACCCAAAAGTGTGTGACCACATTTATGTTAATTTAATAAGCAGAATTTTTTTTTTGAGGGTTGAATATTATCCCCACTAAAGTATGTGACAGTCGCAGTATTTTATTTTTCATGAATGTTGTGAGAATGATGGGAAAAATGTAAGCGGCACCTAGGTGGAAACTTTGTGGCTGGAGCTGTTGTGGTTCGGGTAGCCTCAGGTGTGGCCTTCCACCCACACCCCAGATGCAATTCGGCCGACAGACAGAGCGCTCCATGTCATCATTGCTGCTACATTTTATCTGTTTTTACAGATACTTACTTTGTTCATGTGGTACCACAGTCTGGGACCCATAACAATAAGGATCTGAGCGACTTTGACAAGGGCCAAATTGTGATGGCTAGACAACTGGATCTGAGCATCTCCAAAATGACACATCTTGTGGGGTGTTTCCGGTATGCAGTGATTAGTACCTATCAAAAGGGGTCCAAGGAAGGACAACCAGTGAACCGGTGACAGAGTCATGGGTGTTGAAGGCTCATTGATTCACATGGGGCACAAAGGCGAGCCCATATGGTCCAATACCACAGAAGAGCTACTGTAGCACAAACTGCTGAAAAAGTTAATGCGGACACCTTTATGTTTTAGCCAGCATGAACTTTTTCAGCAGTTTGTGCTACAGTAGCTCTTCTATCAGATTGGGCCATATGGACTAGTCTCTGTGCCTCATGCGAATCAATGAGCCTTCAACAACCATGACCCTATCACTGGTTCACTGGTTGTTATTCCTTGGACCACTTTCCGAAGGTACTAATACTTTTTGTGAAATCCTGTGTTCGTTCACCCTTTTTTATTAGCTCACAGGGAACCCTGAAGAAACTTTTATCAGTTTCATGGTTTGATTAATTTGAACAGCCTAAAACAACGCAGGCGTAAAGCATTTTTCATGCGAGCAATGCACCTTCTCCATACAAACACTTTGTCAATTGAGCTTTGGTAGACCACCAGCTAAAGTTTTAAATAACTAATGAGGCGGATGTGACGTCACGTGAAGCCCAGCAATTGTGCAGCTAACACAGAGAAACAGACAGCCATTTACACCTATGGGCAATTTAGAGTAGCCAGTTGACCCAATCCTCATATCTTTGGACTGTGGGAGGAAACCAGAGCACCTGTAGGAAACTCACACCTTCACGTGGAGAATATGCAGAACTAGACACAGAAAGGCCCCAGTCAACTTCCCAGAACCTGCCTGCTGTGAGGCGACACTGCACCATTGAAAATATAAATGTTAAATATAGATGGTAAATATCTCATCTCATTATCTCTAGCCGCTTTATCCTGTTCTACAGGGTTGCAGGAAAGCTGGAGCCTATCCCAGCTGACTATGGGTGAAAGGCAGGGTACACCCTGGACAAGTCGCCAGGTCATCACAGGGCTGGCACACAGGCAACCATTCACACTCACAGTCAATTTAGAGTCACCAGTTAACCTAGCCTGCATGTCTTTGGACTGTGGGGGAAACCAGAGCACACCCACACGAAGAAAATGCAAACTCCGCACAGAAAGGCCCTCGCCGGCCACAGGGCTCGAACCCGGACCTTCTTGCTGTGAGGCGACAGCGCTAACCACTACACCACCGTGCCACCCACTAAATGTAAATATTAAAAATAAATATGTAGGTACAGCCACAGTCCTGTCTAGAACTACAAATCCCATCAACTAACTTCCGCGATGACCCACGTCATGGCAGCCATGATCATCTATGTCACGTCACATGACCGACTCTATAAGTGACCTCGTCACACTCAACTCCTCCTCTCTCGCTCTGTGGACTCCGCGTCGTACATACATAAAGAGATATCCACTCAGCAGAACATCCAAAATCAAAACGTCTGCCTTGCAAAAAAAAAAGACTCAGCGCGCTTTTGTATTTACCACTGGCCACGGTAAAAGTACCTAAGTTGCACTGTCTCACTCAATTGAATTACAACCGGTTTTATTTGTTTATTATAAGTAATGTTACGACTGCAGCCCAAGCAATTAATTAAAAGTTAGAAGTGACCGGATTCATTCTGACTTAATCGCTGTGCACATTATTGATCAGAGACTCTTCCTCATGAACGACGAAGCTTCGGATCAAGAATTCTCTGCTCTTTACAGAAGCCTCCGCGAGCTTTCTGTGAAACTCAGCGAAACTTCGGGACATCTCTGCATATCCTGCATAGAAGCATCGATACTGGAAGTAAGGCTGGCATTTGGGCAAACTAGTCTTAGGAATTAGCTTTATGAAGTAATGTGAATTTAAACTCAGAAACTGTTTAATTTTGCACACTGATCATTGTGTTCTACAATTGTTCTCTCTCCGTCGTTTAATAGATAGGCTGTTGCATGCTCTTTGCTATCTTCTCTAACATCCTTTAATTTCATTATTACACACATTTTGACCTCATCAAGATTTCAGTGAATTTGGTAATGTTATAGGGAGTGGATTAGCAACCACGACGAATTCCTTTGTCTCAAGAAGACCACAAGGTGATTTTCACCTCCCCCAACACCTTAGATAACATTCCAATCTCTGAGTTATTTACAACACACACACACACACACACACACACACACACACACACACACTTGCTCTCCCTCTCATACACACACACGCACACATACTACCTCACTGTTTTGCTGCTGACCATACTGAATGTATTCAACTGCTATTACCCATTTAGTATCATTATAATAAATTCAATTATTCTTTTAAACTGTGCTTGTCTGTCCGTTTTTGCTACTGTATTCTTGAAGTCACACAATCTCAAAGAACTCCAAAATTGCCTTCACCCAAGTGTATATGAGTGCTATTGGCTGTAGTGTCTATGTAATACGATAAGTAATACATTATTGCTGCATCAGTAGTGATTATAATAATTTGGAATATACCATAATTTAGCTGTTTGGTAATTTATTATTAAACACCAAAATTAATGGTATTATTAATGAGACTGATTTAATGAGACTGATCACTTAAGACCAAACCCACAAATATAATTCTTTAAAGTAAATATAAATGTAGGACTTGTACTGGTCCCTTCATATGCTATTTGACTCCATTTCTCTCAGAGAGTGCATCATGGGAAAACAGTGCTGGTAGGGTTGCCAGGTTTACACTATACTGTGCTAGTTTTGGAACAAGGTTGAGGCTGTAAAAAGCTGGTGGCATTTTGGGGCTGATTTAAAAACAAGCCACAACAGTCAAGATCTTGCTGTAAAGTAAATAATCATAATAAAATCAAACCAATTTCTAAAACCATTTAAAATTTAAATGCAGACAGTGTAGACCTATCTACAATGTACAGGACCATTTCTGTTTTCTATGCAATCCAGAATTTGATGAGGGTTTTATTTCCTTCTTTTAATCCTAAAATAACAAAAGTTCTTTTCTTGAGATCACAACTTATTTTTCTCATGATGTTGAAATGCACAGTTAGGCATAATTGCTGTACTGCATATATTAGTGCGTACATTTTTTTTTAATCAGCAGGTGCTCAGAAGGAAATATACTCACTGTCCACTATAAATTCCACCATCACTGAGATTCAATTTTTCTTCATTCTGATGTTTGATGTGAACTGAAGTTCTCGACCTGTATCTGCATGATTGTATCCTGTGTTGTGATTAGAATCCTGCATGATTGTATGCTGTGCATGAATGTATGTATGATTGTACCCTGTGCTGATGCCATAGGATTGACTGATTGGATAACCGCATAAATAAGCTGGTGTACAGGAGTTCCGAATAAAGCAGATGATGAGTGTAAGTAGTGCAATAGTAGAAATTCTGCCTAAACATTGGGGCTGTGCCAAATGGCAAAATCATGGGTTTAAACCTGTGCTCAGGTGACTGAATGTAGTTTCATTTCCCCAAATTACATTACATTACAGACATTTAGCAGTTGCTCTTTTCCAGAGCGATGTATAACAAACTTCAGGTACAATAAGCGCTGAACATCTAGCCAAGAAAGTTATAACACCAAATGAACAAGTGACAGAATAACACTGTAGCAGAGAGGTTGTGGTCGAGCGTCAGCTGTGAACGGTGAGGAGTCAGGTTGAACCAGCAGGTAACATGTGATGAGGTACACCTGTGGCTAGTTACTGGCTGTCTATTAACATGTATCTCTTTGTGTCTTTCAGATAGCCAGGACCGAGAGCAAGAGCTGTGTCTCTCTAAGTGTGTGTCTGTGTGTGAGCATTAAAAGCACTGAAAAGTGAAAATAAAGTTAAAGCACACCTTGAATTGCAGAGCCTGTCTCCAGTTCCTCATTTTCCACCCTTCCAAAGTTGTTACCCTGGTGCCAAAACCCAGGAATTGAGGAACAAATGCCACCATTGAGTCCAAACCAGTCAGGGAGCTCCTCCAAAGCCTCACTGTTGACCTCCAATGCCAGTACCAAGAGCTGCTCTCACTGTCCATCGAGCAGGAGCAACACTTCCAGGCCCTCTACGAAGCCCAGGCAAAGGACCAGCAGGTGGTGCAAAGCTTGGTCCAGTCAGTGGGTACTCCAGTGGTCACTCCTGTGGCCAGCGTTCCTGTTCAGCTGGTCAAAATGGGGCTGCACGATGACACAGAAGCCTTCCTCAAGCTGTGCTGGAGTACTCGGACCTGAAGCGGGCTACACTGCAACGGGTCGGTTGCGGCCCAGAAGAACATCACCATCAGTTCTGTGTGCTGGCCTACAGTGAAGTCAGCATCCCATTTGTGTTCACACAGCAGCTCTGGGATGCTTGCCAATGGTGGCTGTGGGCAGACGAGTGCAACGTGGAGGACGTCATTGACCATGTGACACTGGAGCAGTTTGTTGTCCAACTGCTGAGCAAAATTTCGATGTGGATCCACTGTCACCACATGGTGTCACTGGAAGAGGCAGTCCATTTGGCAGAGGATTACCTGACGGCATTTCCAGGAGCAGGCACTCTTGCAGCTTCTTTCCCTCTCTCTCTCTTTCACTTTCTTCCCCTCCCTCTCCCTCGCACTCTCCCTATCCTCATCCCTCCCCTACCCCAACCCCATGGAAACAGGGGCCAATTCCTGTGAAACCCGCTCCCCGCACTCATTTCTGTACTCATGTTTCTTCCCTCCCTTCTCCTTCTGTATCTGTGCTGCTGTTAACCCTCTCTCCACAGGTGGACTCATCCATGCCCACCAGAACCGGGAGTGAGCCCAGGCAGGTCTGTCAGCATGGTGGGAAGGCTGGGATTTCCCGAAATCAGCACTTTTGCAAGGAGGCGGAGATACTGATTCGCATTTCTGATGCACTGCAGGCTTCCCCTGATTGAGTGGGAATGTATCGATTCTCTGTGACTATTCAAGGGGGTACACATCAGGCTTTGGTAGATTCTGGTGGTAATCAGACCTCCATGCATCAAAACCTGATTCAGTGTGGGGCTCTGGGAAATGCATGATTGGTGAGGGTGAGGTGTGTACATGGGGATGTTCACAAATATCCATTAAGTCCCATCACTATTCATTTCCAGGGAGAAAAGCATAGTGTGGAGGCGATGGTTAGTCCAAGACTCACCCATCCACTTATCCTGGGGACAGATTGGCTGGGGTTTAAAAAGTTAGTAGGGGATGGGTCCTGCAGTAGTATGTTAAG
The DNA here is from genome assembly GCF_027579695.1 of Neoarius graeffei. Classification (NCBI taxonomy): domain Eukaryota; kingdom Metazoa; phylum Chordata; class Actinopteri; order Siluriformes; family Ariidae; genus Neoarius; species Neoarius graeffei. Next base: position 25,403,215 of record NC_083592.1, on the reverse strand, counting down.
GGAGAATCCCATCACAATGTTAGCTGGAGAGGCAGTCCAATTTCCATCTGCATCAGCTCTGCGTCATGAGGATATGAAGAATGAGGAGGGCCCTTCTCCTCTCTCTCTGGGAAATTCCTCAGTGGATTTCCCATTACAACAGATGCATGATGAGTCTCTGAGGCATGCTTTTGACCAAGTGAAAGTATTGATGGCCATAAACTCCAGCCTAACATTGTGCTTTCCTTTTCGTATTTTTGTATTATTAAGGACAGGCTATATCGAGTGGTGCAGAACACTCAAACTAAAGAAGAGATGACACAGTCATTGGTCCTGAAGAGCTGTAGGGAACTTTTATTCCATGCAGCTCATCATAATCTTATGACTAGGCACTTGGGTCAGGACAAAATACAAAATCATCTCATGGCTCATTTCTATTGGCCAAGGATTCATGCCAATGTCAGCAGGTGGTGTGTGGCTTGTCACAAATGCCAGCTGATAAACCCAGTAACCACACCAAAAGCTCCATTGCGCCCATTACCATTAATTAAAATCCCCTTTGAAAGAATCTGCATGAATCTCATTGGGCCATTAGATCAATCTGCATGTGGGTATGGCTTTGTGTTAGTCATAGTGGATTATGCAACATGATACCTGGAAGCAGTGCCTCTTCACAATAGCTCAGCATGCAGTGTTGTGGAGGCACTCTTCAGCATTATTTCCCGAGTCAGGATTCCAAAAGAAATCCTGACTGATCAAGACACGACTTTTACAGTGGTGCTTGAAAGTTTGTGAACCCTTTAGAATTTTCTATATTTCTGCATAAATATGACCTAAAACATCATCAGATTTTCACACAAGTCTGGAAAGTAGATAAAGAGAACCCAGTTAAACAAATGAGACAAAAATATTATACTTGGTCATTTATTTATTGAGGAAAATGACCCAATATTACATATCTGTGAGTGGCTAAAGTATGTGAACCTTTGCTTTCAGTATCTGGTGTGACCCCCTTGTGCAGCAATAACTGCAACTAAACGTTTCCGGTAACTGTTGATCAGTCCTGCACACCAGCCTGGAGGAATTTTAGCCCATTCCTCTGAACAAAACAGCTTCAACTCTGGGATGTTGGTGGGTTTCCTCACATGAACTGCTCACTTCAGGTCCTTCCACAACATTTGGATTGGATTAAGGTCAGGACTTTGACTTGGCCATTCCAAAACATTAACTTTATTCTTCTTTAACCATTCTTTGGTAGAACAACTTGTGTGCTTAGGGTCGTTGTCTTGCTGCATGACCCACCTTCTCTTGAGATTCAGTTCATGGACAGATGTCCTGACATTTTCCTTTAGAATTCACTGGTATAATTCAGAATTCATTGTTCCATCAATGATGGCAAGCTGTCCTAGCCCAGATGCAGCAAAACAGGCCCAAACCATGATACTACCACCACCATGTTTCACCGCTGGGATAAGGTTCTTATGCTGTAATGCAGTGGTTTCCTTTCTGCAAACATAATGCTTCTCATTTAAACCAAAATTCTATTTTGGTCTCATCCATCCACAGAACATTTTTCCAATAGCCTTCTGGCTTGTCCACATGATCTTTAGCAAACTACAGACAAGCAGCAATGTTCTTTTTGGAGAGCAGTGGCTTTCTCCTTGCAACTCTGCCATGCAGACCACTGTTGTTCAGTGTTCTCCTGATGGTGGACTCATGAACATTAACATTAGCCAATGTGAGAGAGGCCTTCAGTTGCTTAGAAGTTACCCTGGGGTCCTTTGTGACCTCGCCGACTATTACACGCCTTACTCTTGGAGTGATCGTTGTTGGTCGACCACTCCTGGGGAGGGTAACAATGGTCTTGAATTTCCTCCATTTGTACACAATCTGTCTGACTGTGGATTGGTGGAGTCCAAACTCTTTACAGATGGTTTTGTAACCTTTTCCAGCCTGATGAGCATCAACAACGCTTTTTCTGAGGTCCTCAGAAACCGCCTTTGTTCGTGCCATGATACATTTCCACAAACATGTGTTGTGAAGATCAGACTTTGATCGATCCCTGTTCTTTAAATAAAACAGGGCGCCCACTCACACCTGATTGCCATCCCAATTGATTGAAAACACCTGACTCTAATTTCACCTTCAAATTAACTGCTAATCCGAGAGGTTCACATACTTTTGCCACTCAGAGATATGTAATATTGGATTATTTTCCTCAGTAGATAAATGACCAAGTATAATATTTTTGTCTCATGTGTTTAACTCGGTTCTCTTTATCTACTTTTAGGACTCGTGTGAAAATCTGATGATGTTTTAAGTCATATTTATTCAGAAATATAGACAATTCTAAAGGGTTCACAAACTTTCAAGCACCACTGTATATCATGCAAACTATGCAAATTGTAAATGTTATTGGGGATTAAGTTGATTCGTTCTAGTTTTTATCATCCGCAAATGGATGGGCTAGTCCAATGAGTTAACCAAACACTTAAAAACATAATTCATAAGTTTGTTCACAGGGACCCTACAAACTGGGACAGGTGGCTAGACCCTCTGTTGTTTGCAGTCCACAAGGTCCCACAAGCCTCCGCTGGGTTTTCCCAGTATGAATTGCTGTATAAGTACAAGCCCTGTGGGATCTTAGACATCATTATAGAAAATTGGGAGGAGGGATCTTCTCAAAGCAAAAATGAAATTCAGTATATTCTTGACCTGAGAGAAAACTCCACACACTGAGTCACATAACCCAGGAGAATTTGCTACAAGTGCAAGAAAATCAATCCTGCCTGCACAACAGAGGGACATGGCTAAGGGAATTTGCACCAGAAAATAAAGTCGCCAGTTTACTGCCCACATCAAACTCAAAATTACTTGCCAAGTGGCAAGGGCCCTTTGAGGTCACACAGCGAATTAGAGAAGTTGACTATGAGGTCAGATGTCCAGACAGAGGTGGCACATGTCAAATTTACCACCTCAAGGTCCTGAAACCCTAGAGAGAGAGGAGGTTCCTGTGGCTCTGGCAATGGTAGTTCCAAAGAGAGCAGAGTTGGGACTGGAGGTGAGAACAAAAGGTGCAGCCCAATTCACCCTGGTCCCCTGTGGAGACCACCTCTCACCATCCCAGAAAGCATAGGTTATCAGGTTGCAGGAGGTGTTCTGCAATGTGTTCTCACCCCTCCCTGGTCACACTGACCTCAGAGAGCACCACATCGAGACTCCACCAGGGGTGGTTGTGTGCAGCCAGCCATATTGGCTCTCCAAGTACAAGACAAATGTGGTTCAGGATGAACAAGGCCATGCTTGAAATGGGGGTAATTGAGGAGTCACACAGTGACTGGAGCAGCCCAGTGGTCTTGGTTCCCAAGACTGACAGGACGGTCCGGTTCTGTGTGGACTATAGAAAAGTCAACATGGTATATAAATTTGATACATATCAAATGCCTCTCATTGATGAATTGCTTGATTGGTTAGGTGCAGATTGCTTTTATTTGACATTGGATTTAACAAAGGGATATTGGCAGATCTTCTTGACTCCATTATCCAGCGAGAAAATGGCCTTTTCCACTCTGTTTCGATTAAATCAATTTGTCACCCTTCCTTTTGAGTTGTTTGGGGTCTCAGTGATGTTTCAGTGTCTCATGAACCGAATCCTCCATCCCCACAATACATTTGTCACTGCCTTTAGATGACATTATTTATAGTAATGATCAGCAGTGGCATTTACAACATCTCAGGGCTGTCCTGAGGGCAGTGAGGCGTGCACAGCTCACAGCAAACTCAAAAAAGTGTGCAATTGGATGGGTGGAAGTACGCTACCTGGACTTCCACTTGGGTCATGGGCAGGTGCATCCCCAAATTGATAAGACTGCAGCAATTGCGGCCTGCCCAAGACCGAAGCCCAAAAAGGGGGTGAGGCACTTCCTGGGACTGGTTGGCTATTATAGCCAGTTCATGCCTAACTTTTTGGATGTCACCAGCCTGCTAACTGACCTCACTAAAAAGAGGGCACCAGATCCGGTCTGGTGGATGGAGCTGTGCAAACGGGTTTTTGCTCAGGTAAAAGCAGTTTTGATCTGGTCTTTGCCCACTGCTCTGGGTATGTGTGTGTGCTCATTGCTCACTTGTGTGTATGCATGCATGTGTTCACTGCTTCAGATGGGTTAAATGCAGAGGACGAATTTCACTGTGCCCAAGTTTGCATGTAACAAATAAAGGCTTCTTCTTCTTCTTCTTCTTCTTTTGTGTGGGGGCTTGCTGTTGCATTCTCTTGACTTTTCTCTCCCTTTTGCTTTACAGACCAACACATCAGACAGAGGGCTGGGGACAGTTTTGTCCCAGGTGGTAGAGGGGGAGGAGCGCTGGGTGCTGTACATCAGCCACAAGCTCTCCATGTGAGAGTCAAAGTACAGCATCATAGAAAAAGAGTGTCTGGCCATCAAGTGGGCAGTCCTCACTCTCCGGTACTACCTGCTAGGATGCCCATTTACCCTCTGTTCTGACCATGCCCCGCTCCAGTGGCTCCACCGCATGAAGGATGCTAATGTGTGGATTACTCATTGGTATCTGGCCCTTCAGCCTTCAAAATTCGAGGTGGTCCACAGGCCAGGGGCACAGATGGTGGTTGTGGATTACCTCTCCCACCAGGGGGGAGTCAGCTGCAGGCCGGATGGCTCCCCGGCCTGAGTTGGGCGGTGGGGGTATGTGGCAGTGAGGGTGTGCTCGAGCATTGGCTGTGAATGGTGAGGAGTCAGATTGAACCAGCAGGTAATGTGTGATGAGGTACCCCTGTGTCTAATTACTGTCTGTCTATTCATGTGTGTCTCTGTGTCTTTCAGATAGCCAGTACCGAGAGAGAGCTGTATTTCCCCACGTGTGTGTCTGCATGTGAGCATTAAAAATGCTGAAAAGTGAAAATAAAGTTAAAGCACGCCTTGAATTGCAGAGCCTGTCTCAGTTCCTCATTTCCCACCCTTCCAAAGTTGTTGCAAACACTTTGTGTAATATTCTGTTGAAGTAACAATCAGCAAACAACCAAGGAAAACAATATATGTGTCCTCTTGTGGATCAACTGTATGTTTGTCACTTTTCAAATTAGTGCTCATCACTTAAGAAGGTGACTCAGAAATCTGCAACTATACTGCCATGTATACTATAGTGATTCTGATGATTATTTTTGTTTTCAGATATAGTACCGGTCAAAAGTTTAGAAACACCGACTCATTCATAGGTCTTTCTGTATTTTGACTATTTTCTACATTGCAGAACAATACTGAAGACATCAAAACTATGAAATAACATGTGGAACATGTATGAAGAGCTCTTTTCCATAATGCTATAAATCCATTTTGATTGTTTTGAGAAAAATGACTTTTTTTTACACATACCCAAAAATAAAAAAATAAAAAAAAAACCTCATTCCTCTGATTAAAATGGTTTATTAGAAAAGTCTGAACATGTCCAACTACAAACTTTAATCTATCAACATTTTGGTTGATTACATAACCGAAACTAATTATTTTTTTCCAAAATGATATACATCCATGAGTTTTAACTTTTTTCAAAATCGCTATATATCCAGGAACTCAGTTTTGCCTTATTAACTGCTGTGTTTTCACCTGCTGTATCAAAAGTCTATGTTCCAACCTTGCAGGACATAATAAATCAGTATGGGTGCAGGTAATATCTGAGTTCCTCACTGGATGTCCAACCTCACAAAAAGGACCACCCCTCAAAACAGAGTCAAATCCATATTTTACTTTGTATATGGGACATGGTTCCTTTGACAGAACATAAAAACATGTAAAATCTGTCACTTTGAGCCCAACCTCAAAACCAGGACCACCCATCCCTCTGAATGGATCACTCATTTCTGGATTTTACATTAACTACAGGACCAAAGATTAGGAATGTTGTCTTAAGTCAAGAACACTGAGAATCAGCAAGCCAGGTAGGAAACTCATCAATCATGTGGACCAAATCATCAAAGGTAAACCAAACAAATTTCTAACAACTAGTAACTTCTAAAAAAAAAAAAAAACTTGGAAAAACTAACACAAACTAGTGTTTTCTTTGAGTGACTATGACAATACAACCAAACACTGAAAAGTTCTACACTGACCCTGACAATGAAAATTTTTACTCTGACTCTTCATCACTCTGCTGTGCATTTTCATTGACATCACACAATGCATCATTATAAAAGGCCTGAACTTCATCAGACACACCTATTTCTGCCAAAAGGGCTAAAACATCATGCTTCTTTGCATCCTTAACAGTGGTCTGCTTTGGGAGTGGGGCAGACTTTAAGTCAGCCCACCACTTGCCTCTTTTGAGTACACTGTGGAACAGTACTCCCCATTGAAAACTGTTTTGAATCCAACTTTGCCAGTACTCGGATCTAGCATGCAGGCTTCACTAATCTTGAAGGTTCTCTGAGCTCTCACACACTGCTTTGTCACAGACCGATAATCAAATGCCTCCCAATCTATGCCATAGATGTACACATTCCCAAAATTCCGCAGGACAGAATGATATTCTTCAGGTAGCAAGACTGTATCTATTTTCTGAAGCTTTTGCTCGATTCTCCCAAAAACTCGGTCAGCTGGAAGAAAACTATGCCCCCTCATCGGGAATGTATACTCTATGCCAAGATTGGGAAAAAACTGCTGAAGAGCCATGAGCATGGACACTATGTTCATGTTCTCATTCTGACTAAAGCATGAATCACTGAAAAGGCAAAGTAGCCTTGACTGATGAATTTTTTCCTTGAAAACGGACCCTGAAGCAGTCATTGAGAGCCGATGCAATCATATTGCTGTCCTTGAAATTTTCATTTTCTAACCACACATAAAGGTGAACATCATCTTTATTCTGTTGACTGTTCTGTCCATGGTGCACAAGAACTCCAAACAAGTACATGTATAATTGTCTGGAATAATAAGCCTGTCCTATGGGTGTTTTGGGAGTATAAGGTTTTGCATCATGTCAAAACACACAGTAACAGAGCTCTCTACAACTTTCCCCAGGAGGTCATAGAATGCCTGAGCTCGCCGACGATGCAAGAGGAACATAGCAGTTTCAGTCTGCTTTTCATCTCATCTCATTATCTCTAGCTGCTTTATCCTGTTCTACAGGGTTGCAGGCAAGCTGGAGCCTATCCCAGCTGACTACAGGTGAAAGGCGGGGTACATCCTGGACAAGTCGCCAGGTCATCACAGGGCTGACACATAGACACAGACAACCATTCACACTCACATTCATACCTATGGTCAATTTAGAGTCACCAGTTAACTAACTTGCATGTCTTTGGACTGTGGGGGAAACCGGAGCACCTGGAGGAAGCCCATGCGGACATGGGGAGAACATACAAACCCTGCACAGAAAGGCCCTTGTTGGCCACGGGGCTCAAACCCAGACCTTCTTGCTGTGAGGCAACAGCGCTAACCACTACACCACCGTGCCACCCTGCTTTTCATTTTCTGTCAAATTTGGGTCCTTCATTTTCAACTTGTAGCAGGCACAAACTTCACATGCATCAGTGGCTGGATGTCCAAAGCCAAGATTAAACTCACTTGAGTACAGATAGTAATACAATGAATAGCTGACATGAGCCTGGTTTGGGGCTTCAAAGAGCTCATGCATTTTGAGCACACTTAAATCACTTAGCTGTTAGGGTTTTGCTGGGATTCGAACCTGGTTCGTTGGTGTGATAATCCAGCAAACCCCCACTAGGCCACCAGGGGGATGACTCAAATGCAGAGGCGTGAGGCGGAAGTAGAAAAAGAATCAAAAGGTTTATTTAAACTATATACACTATATACAGGGCAAAACAAAAGACAAAAAAAAACCAAAGAGTATAATCCAAAAGAAAAGCAAAGTGCAAAAATACAAAAGCTAAGAAGATCAAAAAACACAGTACAAAGGAAACTGGAGATAAACATAACAGCACAAAGACTCCGTGACAAGAGGACTGAACTCAGGGGTATAAATAGACAAACTAATTAAGGACACAGGTGAAGATAATTAGGCAATTAACACAAACACAAAAACACAGGAACAGTGGCGGCCTCTAGAGGCCAAAATAAACACGACATGAAAAGGAAATAACAGCGGCCTCTAGAGGCCAAAACAGTCCTAGTCCTAACAGGACCCCCCCCTCTAGGAGCGTCTCCTGACGTTCCCAGGGCGATCCGGATGGGCCGAATGGAAGTCCCGACATAGTTCTTTATCAAGGACATCCCGAGCAGGAACCCAGCAGCGCTCCTCAGGACCATAGCCCTCCCAGTCCACCAGATATTGCAACCCGCCGCGGACCCGGCGGGAGTCAAGCAGGCGATTCACAGTGAACACAGTCTGCCCCTGGAAGATGCGGGGGGGTGGGGGGTTCCTAGGGGCAGGGGCATACGTAGACGTCAGTACGGGCCGTAACAGGGAAACATGGAAAGTGGGGTTGATCCTCAGAGTCCGGGGCAACTGGAGCCGGTAGGAGACAGGGTTCACCCTGCGCACCACCTTGAAGGGGCCAATGTAGCGAGGAGCAAGCTTGCGGTTCTCCACCCGCAGTGGAAGGTCCTTAGTGGACAGCCAAACACGCTGCCCAGGGCGGAAAGCGTGTGCAGGTCTTCTATGGCGGTTGGCCTGAGTCTGGTTGGTTCTGGAGGTCTGTATGAGGGTCTTCCTGACCTTGCTCCAGGTCTTGCGACACCGTCTCACATATTGGTTGACCGAGGGCACCCCCGCGTCCTCCTCCTGGTCCGGGAACAGAGGTGGCTGGAACCCGAATTGGCACTGGAATGGCGACAGCTTGGTGGCCGATGACTGCAGGGTGTTGTGGGCGTACTCCGCCCATGGCAGCCAGGTGCTCCACGATGTCGGGTTATCCATAGCCAGGCCTCGCAGGGTGGTTTCCAGGTCCTGGTTGAGCCTCTCCGTCTGACCATTGGACTGTGGGTGAAACCCAGAGGAGAGGCTGGCAGTGGCTCCGATGACCTTGCAGAACCCGTGCCACACTCGGGAGGAGAACTGGGGCCCTCGGTCTGAGACGATGTCCTGTGGAAGACCAAAGACTCGGAAGACATGATTAAACAAAAGTTTCGCAGTTTCAAGAGCAGAGGGGAGTTTGCACAGTGGTATGAAGCGGCAGGCCTTGGAGAATCTGTCAACTAAGACCAAAATGACCGTGTTACCTTGTGACTCAGGGAGACCCGTGATAAAGTCGACTGCCACGTGGGACCAGGGACGCCGGGGAATGGTCAGAGGATGCAGGAGACCCTGGGGACGCTGTCGTGGGTTCTTGGTTCTGGTGCAAACCTCACAGGACAGGACAAATGACCTTACTTCCTTCTCCATGTTAGGCCACCAGAAGCGTCTTTTCAGGAAGTCCAGGGTCCTCCGAGCTCCCGGGTGGGCGGTGAGAGGGGAAGAGTGACCCCACTGGAGAACCTTGGCCCGGGCTTGATGTGGGACGTACAAGAGGCCTGGTGGCCCCGTCCCAGGACCGGGGTCCTGGCGTTGGGCTCGTCGGACAGCCTCCTCAATACCCCAGCGGACAGGGGCCACAATCCGGGACACAGGGATAATAGGCCCGACTTCATTCTCCCTGTTAGTGGCAGAGAACAGTCTGGACAGTGCGTCAGGTTTGGTGTTCTTGGAGCCGGGGCGGTATGAGAGGGTGAAGTCAAACCGACTGAAAAACAGGGCCCACCTAGCCTGTCGAGGGTTCAGTCTCTTGGCTTGCTGGAGGTACTCCAGGTTCTTGTGGTCAGTCCAAACCAGGAATGGATGTTGTGCTCCCTCCAGCCAGTGCCTCCACTCCTCAAGGGCCAGTTTGACCGCTAGCAGTTCTCGATCCCCCACATCGTACCGGGACTCAGCAGGACTCAGGCGGTGGGAGAAGTAAGCGCAGGGGTGCAGCTTTCCTTCCGAACGTTGAGAGAGCACCGCGCCGACACCACTGTCCGAGGCGTCCACCTCCACGATGAATGGTTGGGAGGTGTCCGGGAGAACCAGAATGGGTGCCGTGCAGAAGCGGTCCTTGAGGTCTTTGAACGCCTTTTCTGCCTGAGGAGACCAGCCATAAGATCCACCTGTCCCTTTGGTGAGGTCAGACATGGGTGCTGCCACAGAACTGAAGTTCCTGATGAACTTGCGGTAGAAGTTAGCGAATCCTAAGAACCGCTGAACCTCCTTAACGGACTTGGGAGTAGGCCAATCCCGGACGGCCAGGGTCTTGGCAGGGTCCATTTGGAGTTGGCCTGTCCGTACAATAAATCCCAGAAAGGAGACCTCGGGAACATGAAATTCGCATTTCTGGGCCTTGGCGAACAGATTGTTCTGTAGCAGCCTCTGGAGAACCTGGCGGACATGGTGGCGGTGCTCCTGCACGGTCTTGGAAAAGATAAGGATGTCGTCGAGGTAGACAAAAACGTATAGGTTAATCATGTCCCTTAAGACGTCGTTGATTAGGGCCTGAAAAACAGCTGGTGCGTTGGTGAGTCCGAAGGGCATCACCTGGTATTCGTAGTGCCCAGACGGGGTGTTAAAGGCAGTCTTCCACTCGTCTCCCTGTCGGATACGGATGAGGTGGTATGCGTTCCGTAGGTCCAACTTGGTGAAGACGGTGGCGCCTTGGAGCAGGTCGAAAGCTGTGGACATCAGCGGAAGGGGATATCGGTTGCGCACAGTGATCTTATTCAGGCCCCTGTAATCAATACATGGTCGGAGCCCCCCATCCTTCTTGCCGACAAAGAAGAAGCCGGCTCCAGCAGGTGAAGTGGAGGGTCGAATAAACCCAGAGACCAGGGCATCTTTGAGGTATTCCTCCATGGCCTTGCGTTCTGGCTGAGAGAGTGAAAACAGTCTGCCACGAGGAGGGGTAGTCCCAGGGAGCAAGTCGATGGCACAGTCATAGGCCCGGTGCGGAGGAAGAACGGCGGCCCTGCTCTTGCTGAATACCTCCTTGAGATCCCAGTACTCTGTGGGAACTTGAGATAACTCGGTGAGATCAGGGGGCTCGGCAGGAGACACAGGAGAGCTAGAGAGCAGACAAGAGGCATGGCATGCAGGGCCCCATTCCACAACCTGGCTTGTTACCCAGTCTATGCGAGGGTTGTGGCGAGTAAGCCAAGGAAGGCCTAGAATAACTGGGAACTCAGGTGAAGGAATCAGGTGCAGGGATATTTCTTCCTTGTGACCTTGAGACTGGAGGAAAACTGGAGAAGTAACTTGGGTGACTCTTCCATCACCTAACGCTTGGCCATCGAGGGCAGACACAGACAGTGGGACTTCAAGAGGTGCAGTCGGAATATTGATGCTTTGGGCGAAGTGAATATCCATAAAGTTCCCAGCCGCCCCTGAGTCTATCAAAGCTTGACAAGAGTGGACAGACTCACCCCAGGAGATGGAGACCGGGATGTAGATTCCTTGGCCAGGGAGTCCGGGAGAGAGGGTAGGCCCCGTCACAACCCTCCCTCGGCTGGACGGGGCGGTCCTTTTCCCAAGAGTTCGGGACATGATGCTCGGAAGTGACCAGGCTTGCCACAGTAGATGCAGCACTTGTCCCTCCTTCTGCGCTCCCTCTCAGATGCGGAGAGGCGAGTACGACCCACTTGCATGGGTTCTGGACAGTCACTGAAGGAGGTAGACGGTCTCCAGGTAGAGGTAGGGAGGCTGGGGGGGCTCAAGGCTTGGTGGCGTTCTCTCATCCTGTTGTCCAGACGAATAGCATGTGAGATGAGGGTTTCGAGGTCACTTGGGCATCCAATAGAGGCCAGACCGTCCTTGATGGGGTCAGACAGACCATGGTGGAAGGCTGACACCAGGGCAGTCTCGTTCCATCCACTTACTGCTGCGAGTGTTCGGAACGAGATGGCGTAATCTGCGACGCTTCCTCCTTGCCGGATGGACATGAGCTTTCGGGCTGCGTCGGTACTGATGTCTGCCTGATCGAAGACCCGAAGCATCTCTTCAGAAAACAGCTGGAAATCAAAGCACTCAGGTCCCTGTCTTTGCCAGATAGCAGTAGCCCAGGCTCGCACCTTACCAGCTAATAAGGTGATCACAAAGGCAATCTTGCGGCGATCCGTAGTGTAGGTGGTAGGCTGAAGCTCAAAGGTGAGTTGACACTGGGTAAGGAACTCTCGGCACTCACTGTGCTTGCCGTCATACCTCTGTGGTGCAGGAAGGCTGGGTTCGCGAGGTGAAGAAGGCAGCATTGCAGGAGGCACTGGAGCAGGAGTGGGAGCTGGATCAGGAGCAGGAACTGGATCAGGAGCAGGAGATGCAGGCAGAGATGTCAGCTGTGCCAGGGTTTTCCCAATTTGCTGAAGCAGTTCCTCGTGGCGAGCGAGGGCCTCACGTTGGCTGGTGAGCGTACGTCCATGAGCGTCCATGGTCGCTCCGAAGCGTGTCAAAGCTGCCATAATTCCCTGAAGGTTGGCCGGGTAGACAGTTGAAGCAGCCTCTGCTGAGTCGGTCATGACGGAGTCTTTCTGTTAGGGTTTTGCTGGGATTCGAACCTGGTTCGTTGGTGTGATAATCCAGCAAACCCCCACTAGGCCACCAGGGGGATGACTCAAATGCAGAGGCGTGAGGCGGAAGTAGAAAAAGAATCAAAAGGTTTATTTAAACTATATACACTATATACAGGGCAAAACAAAAGACAAAAAAAAACCAAAGAGTATAATCCAAAAGAAAAGCAAAGTGCAAAAATACAAAAGCTAAGAAGATCAAAAAACACAGTACAAAGGAAACTGGAGATAAACATAACAGCACAAAGACTCCGTGACAAGAGGACTGAACTCAGGGGTATAAATAGACAAACTAATTAAGGACACAGGTGAAGATAATTAGGCAATTAACACAAACACAAAAACACAGGAACAGTGGCGGCCTCTAGAGGCCAAAATAAACACGACATGAAAAGGAAATAACAGCGGCCTCTAGAGGCCAAAACAGTCCTAGTCCTAACACTTAGCCAGGTGCTCCCCTCCTTCTGTAATGACTGGTCCTGCATGTAAATGACTGTATGTGCTGAATAACTCGTTCCCTCTTCCTGTTGTTTTCCTCCACCTTTCAGGCTCCACCCCTTCCCTCCGGATGAACCTCTGCAGTCTCAGCATAATGTTTTGCAACTCGGGAAACACAGTCCTTGCTAATACCTGAAAAGAAAAAAAATACAATAAAACATCCCTGAAAAAATTAGAGATTGAGTAGATTTCAGCTGAGATATTCCATGAATGAACTTAGGCTGCAATGTTATGCTTAGATTAGGGTACAAAATTCACTGGAGAGAGGTCTTCCAACATGAGAGCAACCCTGTGCGAAGATATTTTTGTGAATAGCACACATCATCCACCCCGGCATACCATCATGTTGTTCACTGTCAGTAAACCATGAATTCATTATAATAATAGCTTTATTCGGAACACTCCAACCAGAAGATGAGGTAAAATGTACAAGAAGTGGGGCAGATATTTTGTGAAACTACAGTCTACAAGGGATTAACTGTATGGCCAGAGCAATACTCACACAATACTTTAAGGAAGGTTGCCTTGCAAATGGGAACTTTGTCTGGATGCCCATCACAGAGAAGACTGTACTTCACTGAGACATTCCTGTCCTTTCTTTTCTCTTCATTATCCACTTTTTTCCGATAACATTTAACAATTGTTATCATCAGCAGATGAAGCAAAGCCCTGTCCTGCTCACTTTTGACAGGCTTGTCATAAAAGTTGCGAAAATTCATGGCCAAATCTTCAGGACTCAGCTTGTCTGCATGGCATAGCTGTGCGTTACAAGCTGCAGTGTGTGGACAGGCTGCTGCTGGAAACAGTCCACCACTAGAATGGCGAATTTTCTTTTTTTCCCCGTGTTTAATCTACGCTTTCTACCACTTGGCGAGAACATCACCTGCTCGTCAGAGCCATTGAAAATATTCATTTTGTATGTGAAATTGAAGTTTGAAGTCCAAAAATCCACAGCGAAATTCCTAAAGCATGGGTGCCGCCATGTTGGATATCAATTAGCACGCTGATTGGTCGAGACGAGCTATCATGGTTTGGGGAAAAATGGGAATGGTGCTTATTGCGATATGAAACAAAATTATGATTAGGAGTGTTAAATATATGGGCGTTTATCACGATTTGGTAAAAAACAAAGACGGAACAACAAATGGGGATCAGATTTTGATATGTTGGTACTGCTAAGTCTTTTTTTTATCACATTTTGGAAAAAAGCTCTTCATATGGAATTATGTGGTAAGCAAAAAAAGTGTTGAAAAAAATGTTTCATATTTTAGATTCTTCAAAGTAGCCACCATCTTGATGACACTTTGCACCCTATTGGCATTATCTTAACCCACTTCATGACATAGTCACCTGGAATGTTTTTCAGTTAACAGGTGTGTGGTACAGTGGTGTAGTGGTTCACACTGTCTCCTCACAGCAAAAAGGTTCTGGGTTCAAGCCCAGCACTTGAAGGGGGCCTTTCTGTGTGGAGTTTGCATGTTCTCTCATGGGTTTCCTCTGGGTGCTCTGGTTTCCCCCACAATTCAAATACATGCATTTAGGTTAACATGGGGCAACCATGGTCTGAGGTTGGGCTGAAGTGCCCTTGAGTGAGGCACCTAACCCCCGACTGCTACCTGGGCACTGTAGCATAGCTGCCACTGCTCTGGGTATGTGTGTTTGTGCTCATGTGTGTGTGTTCACTGCTTCAGATGGGTTAAATGCAGAGGAGGAATTTCACTGTGTGTATGTGTGACAAATAAAAGCTTCTTCTTCTTCTTCTTCTTCTAAAAGTTACTGAGTGGAATTTCTTGCCTTCTTAATGGATATGAGATCATCAAACAGTAAATAGTAAGTCGTAAAAATACAGTAAATAGCCCTATTCCACAAATTTTGCAATCCATATTATGTCAATAACCGTTCAACTAAGTGAAGAGAAATGACCTCCATCATTACTTTAAGATATGATGTGTCTTTTAATTAATAAAAATAAGAAAAAAACACTGAAATGAGGTGGCACGGTGGTGTAGTGGTTAGCGCTGTCGCCTCACAGCAAGAAGGTCCAGGTTTGAGCCCCGTGGCTGGCAAGGGCCTTTCTGTGCAGAGTTTGCATGTTCTCCCCGTGTCTGCATAGGTTTCCTCCGGGTGCTCCAGTTTCCCCCACAGTCCAAAGACATGCAAGTTAGGTTAACTGGTGACTCTAAATTGACCATAGGTGTGAGTGTGAATGGTTGTCTGTGTCTATGTGTCAGCCCTGTGATGACCTGGCGACTTGTCCAGGGTGTACCCCGCCTTTCGCCTGTAGTCGGCTGGGATAGGCTCCAGCTTGCCTGCGACCCTGTAGAACAGGATAAAGTGGCTAGAGATAATGAGATGAGATGAGATGAGATGAGATGAGATGAGATGAGATGAGATGAGACACTGAATTAGAAGGTATGTCCAAACTTTTGAATGGTTCTGTATTTATTGCAAAGATTGATTCAGGATGCTTGTTTGGGACTGTATTGTCATTACTACAACCATTAAATCCTGAAATTAGTTTCCAGTATGAAATTACACTGAAAAAATATTTACTGAATTTCCTTGATTCAAATGTGTACATTGGTTGAATTTGAATTAACTGAATTGCATTTTGCACAGTCTGTTTTTGTATAGTCAACATGATTTGATTAAGTCCAGGGATAAATAAGTCACCATATCACATGACTGAGCTCATTTACTATTACTCCTTTCTTTCGAGGAAACATCCTCGCGATTATTCATAATGTAATTAAATAATGTTAATGCTATGATCATTGACAACATTAAAGATAAATAGAAATGTAAATCCTAAATATAAGTTTAAGATTCAGGTGTTATGCTTGCCTGAACACTTTAAATACCTGAACTTGTTTGGCCATTTGATTCCTGCTATTTATCATGCCATTTTGCACTACACGTACACTTGGACAATGTAAATACCTGAACCAGTTTTGCTTATTTGTTTATTTCTCATTATAATATCTATTCGCACTACATTTACAGTTGTTTGCTTATTTGTTGTTTTTTAATCGCTAATTACTACACTATACATTATAGCATTTTATATTTTTTCATTGTATTTTCATCTATACTTCTTTGCCTGCCTTTCTGCTGCTGTTAGCATGAACGATTTTCTTGTCTGGGGATCAATAAAGTGTTTTATATATATATATATATATATACACATACACACACACACACACACACACACACACACACACACAACCCCGCTTCCAAAAAAGTTGGAACAAAGTACAAATTGTAAATTAAAACGGAATGCAATAATTTACAAATCTCAAAAACTGATATTGTATTCACAATAGAACATAGACAACATATCAAATGTCGAAAGTGAGACATTTTGAAATTTCATGCCAAATATTGGCTCATTTGAAATTTCATGACAGCAACACATCTCAAAAAAGTTGGGACAGGGGCAATAAGAGGATGGAAAAGTTAAAGGTACAAAAAAGGAACAGCTGGAGGACCAAATTGCAACTCATTAGGTCAATTGGCAATAGGTCATTAACATGACTGGGTATAAAAAGAGCATCTTGGAGTGGCAGCGGCTCTCAGAAGTAAAGCTGGGAAGAGGATCACCAATCCCCCTAATTCTGCGCCGACAAATAGTGGAGCAATATCAGAAAGGAGTTTGACAGTGTAAAATTGCAAAGAGTTTGAACATATCATCATCTACAGTGCATAATATCATCAAAAGATTCAGAGAATCTGGAAGAATCTCTGTGCGTAAGGGTCAAGGCCGGAAAACCATACTGGGTGCCCGTGATCTTCAGGCCCTTAGACGGCACTGCATCACATACAGGCATGCTTCTGTATTGGAAATCACAAAATGGGCTCAGGAATATTTCCAGAGAACATTATCTGTGAACACAATTCACCGTGCCATCCGCCGTTGCCAGCTAAAACTCTATAGTTCAAAGAAGAAGCCGTATCTAAACACGATCCAGAAGCACAGACGTCTTCTCTGGGCCAAGGCTCATTTACAATAGACTGTGGCAAAGTGGAAAACTGTTTTGTGGTCAGACGAATCAAAATTTGAAGTTCTTTATGGAAATCAGGGACGCTGTGTCATTCGGACTAAAGAGGAGAAGGACGACCCAAGTTGTTATCAGCGCTCAGTTCAGAAGCCCGCATCTCTGATGGTACGGGGTTACATTAGTGCGTGTGGCATGGGCAGCTTAAACATCTGGAAAGACACCATCAATGCTGAAAGGTATATCCAGGTTCTAGAGCAACATATGCTCCCATCCAGACGACATCTCTTTCAGGGAAGACCTTGCATTTTCCAACATGACAATGCCAAACCGCATACTGCATCAATTACAGCATCATGGCTGCATAGAAGAAGGGTCCGGGTACTGAACTGGCCAGCCTGCAGTCCAGATCTTTCACCCATAGAAAACATTTGGCGCATCATAAAACGGAAGATACAACAAAAAAGACCTAAGACAGTTGAGCAACTAGAATCCTACATTAGACAAGAATGGGTTAACATTCCTATCCCTTAACTTGAGCAACTTGTCTCCTCAGTCCCCAGACGTTTACAGACTGTTGTAAAGAGAAAAGGGGATGTCTCACAGTGGTAAACATGGCCTTGTCCCAAGTTTTTTGAGATGTGTTGTTGTCATGAAATTTAAAATCACCTAATTTTTCTCTTTAAATGATACATTTTCTCAGTTTAAACATTTGATATGTCATCTATGTTCTATTCTGAATAAAATATGGAATTTTGAAACTTCCACATCATTGCATTCTGTTTTTATTTACAATTTATACTTTGTCCCAACTTTTTTGGAATCGGGGTTGTATTCCATCCTCACTTTCCTGTGCAGGGTCACAGGCAAGCTGGAGCCTGTCCCAGCTGACTATGGGTGAGAGGCAGGGTACACCCTGGGCAAGTCACTAGATCACCATAGGGCTGACAGAGACAAACAAAAATTCACACTCACGGTCAATTCAGAGCTACCAATTAACCTAACCTGCATATCTTTGGACTCTGGGGGAAAACAGAGCACCCAGAAGAAACCCACACAGACACGGGGAGAACATGCAAACTCCACACAGAAAGGCCCCTGTCACCCACTGGGCTTGAACCCAGAAGCTTCTTACTGTGAGGTGACAGTGCTAACCACTACACCACCATGCCACCCTTTAAGCTTAAATGTAAATATAAATGTTAACGATGAATTTAAATATTAAACATAAAATTTAAATGTAACTGTAATTGTAAAACTTAACTGTTTAAATGTAAAACTGAAAATCAACTAGCAAAATAGTACCAAAATATTAGTAAGGTAAGGAAATGTGTATATTTTATTCACTTCAATTCAATTTGGTGAATAAACAGTGAGTGAGAATCATAAATCATCATTTATAATGTGGATGATAACCACAACTATGTTAGAAAATATAAAAATTGTTTTCTATAATGATAAAATGAGAACACAAAACACAAGAAATAAGCTTTTATTCATAAGAATCAATGGTAGATCAAACTTAATAACCCAATACAAAGTCCAGATTCTCAAAAATATATTTAATTAACTTTGTATGACATGAAAAGTTCACTGTATGTCTATGCTCCACTCATCTTTGTATTCACAGCTTCATTTGTGGCTGGATAGAGTTACTATGCTTTTATCCCCATGGAGAGAGCATTGGAATTTTCTGAAAGAGCAAAGCCATAGGTTACCTATTATAGGACTATACACAATCAATAGCTAATTTCTCTGCATTGAATAGCACCTGGACATATAACATGCACCCCCTGGCCAGTGTGTGTGTGTGTGTGTGTGTGTGTCTCACTGGCCCCTGTGAGGATTACATTCATTGATCTCATGCAGAGGTCTAAAAACATCAAATTGTTCATTAATCTTCATAAAGACAGCTAGTGACTACAACTGGGTCTGTCTCTCTTCAGCAAAAGATGTACCGTAAGAACAAACTTTTTTTTAAAACAATAAGTGTGTTAATGGTTCCAAAAGATTTAACACTTGTCTATAGAAATACTATAAATTGGTCTTTAATAGTTTGGGGAAAATATATTAATATTAGGGCGGCACGGTGGTGTAGTGGTTAGCGCTGTCGCCTCACAGCAAGAAGGTCCTGGGTTCGAGCCCCGGGGCCGGCGAGGGCCTTTCTGTGTGGAGTTTGCATGTTCTCCCCGTGTCCGTGTGGGTTTCCTCCGGGTGCTCCGGTTTCCCCCACAGTCCAAAGACATGCAGGTTAGGTTAACTGGTGACTCTAAATTGACCGTAGGTGTGAATGTGAGTGTGAATGGTTGTCTGTGTCTATGTGTCAGCCCTGTGATGACCTGGCGACTTGTCCAGGGTGTACCCCGCCTTTCGCCCGTAGTCAGCTGGGATGGGCTCCAGCTTGCCTGCGACCCTGTAGAAGGATGAAGCGGCTAGAGATAATGAGAGAGAGAGAGATATTAATATTATGCAATAACTATCACATGGGCTCCTTTTTAATTTAGCATTTGTACACACTAAAGTACACATGGGTATTGTCACGTCTTAAGGATCTTTAAGCAAATACACAAAGACTCTGTTTAATGGTTAAACAGTAGACCAGTGAGCCACACTTTATGAAGATTAATGAACAATTTAATGTTTTTAGGCCTCTGCATGAGTACACTTTATGACAAGAGAAATGATCTTGTAAATTCAAATACCTAGTTTTTTGCAGTAATATCCATCTATACCACTTATCTGTTAGGATTACACGTGAGCTGGAGACAATCCCAGCTGACTGCAGGCAAGAGACAGGGCACACCCTGGGAGGGTCACTAATTTATCGCAGGGCTAATACACTGACAAACAACCCTGTTGGCAATTTACAGTAGTCAGTTGACCTAATCTGCATGTTTTTGGACTGTAGGGGTAAACCCACACAGGCACAGAGAGAACATGCAAACTCCACACAGAAAGGCCCTAGTTGGCCGCAAACCCAAAACCTTGAATAACCTGTCATGAATAGTGACAGATGATTAACTGCGGAGTTAATTTACTCTGAAAGCATCTACTTTTCCCTGAGAATCACAGATGCTTCAACTTTGGGTGTTTTCACACCTGGTCCCCTTTAAAGGAACCAGACTCAGTCCTCTTTAAGTGGACCAAAAAGTGGACCAACAGAAAAAGAACTCAGTTCTTTTTGTGTTCACACTGTGAATTTATTACAAAGAGGACTGGTTTCTCTTTCTGGTCCAGTTAAGCTTTGATGGGGCCTCAGTCCTCTTTCTGTTCACACCAGGTCCTCTAGAGCCCTCAGACCCCCAGTGCATGGAATTCTGGGTAATTTTCTCTTGAATCAAAATGTCTGCTGCCATGCTTGCCCTGCTGTATTCTTTGATCAAAATAGTGCGGATTAAGGAAAATAAATGTATTATATTATATTATATATTTATATATATATATATATATATATATATATATATATATATATATATATATATATTATATATATATATATATTAATAAATATATATATAAATATATATTTTATTTATTTATTTATAATATAGTTATATTATTGTGGCCGACTCATCAGTCAGTAAGTTCAGAGAACTGTAAAGCAGCTGTGGTAAGTTCCAAAAGGAAGTTGAGTTTCCCTGCTACAGTCACGTGACCAACTACGGCAAACGAAGAAGGTTAAACTACAGTGAAAAAGGCGAAGTGAACCCGGTGCGCTTTTTGTTCACAATGCGCAGATTAGGCGAACCGTACCGTTGATTTTTAGCGAACCGTACTGAGACCACCTCCTGAGGTGGTCTCAGTTCGGTTCACTTTAAAGGGGTCTGGGTACAGTTGGAGTGTTCACATATGCGCAAAAAATGCTGAGTCATCGATCTGAGTTCAGTTAGATGGCTGAAAGGGACCAAGTGTGAAAACACCCTTTATGTCTAATTTACATAGTCTATATTTTTGAAATTTGAATTTAAAAAATCAATGACATTTAAAATAACCCATAATTTACAGAAAATATTGGCAAAGGTAAACTTATTAAATAAAGCACAACAAAAGAAATTATGTTTACAAATCTATGTCAGGTAATGCAGGCAATAGGTGGATGTAAATGCCAGATGGGTTTTATTGTTTTATTCATAAGCATGCTGGCAAACAGATACAAAACCTTATACAAAGACAGTGTCATTAAACAGGCAATGGTCAAGTGAGGCACAGATAGGATAGCAGAGGCAAAGATGAAAAGCAAAATACAAATATACAAAACAAGGTCAGACCAGAGTAAAGCAGCACACTAAAAGGCTTGGTAACATGAGACACAAGATACAGTGCATATACTTTGCAAAGTCTGTGTGTTTTGAGAGTCCTTATAAGTGCATGCTGTGATTGCACTCTAATCAGGAACAAGTGCATGACAATTAGATCTAATGAGCTACAACATGGTGCTACACATGAGTAGCAGTCCATGGCATGTGCTATGCACTTCACGTGCCAACATGACAGACCCTCCCCAAAGAGATAAAAACCTCCTTAGGTCAGCTGTGGGTATGAGAATCCAGACCTGGACAAAGTCCTCGCAGAGCTCCGCTCTGGCTTGGGAAGGACTTGGTACTGGAACATGGGCTTAGGCAGAGGTATGCATTCTGGTTGGGCTTTGCATGGGAGTGTGGAAGCATGTGGAGACTTTGATTCAGGTTTGGCTTGGTACTGGGTCGTGGATGCAGGTGGAGACTCAGGCATGGATTTTGGCATGGACATAGGCTTGAGTATGGTCATGGGCTCAGGCATAGACATGAACCTGGGCTCTGGTATAGACTTGGGCATGGGCTCAGATATGGACTTAGGCATGGGCATGGACTCAGGTGTCAGCATGGGCATAGACATGAACATGGGCTCAGGCATGAGCTCAGGCAAAGACTTTGGCATGGGCTCAGTCATAGACTCAGGCATAAACTTGGGCCTGGGCTCAGGCATAGACTCAGGCATGGACTTGAACATTGGCATGGATCCTGGAATCAGCTTCGGCATGGACCTGAACATGGGCATGGACTCAGGTGTCAGTGTGGGGATGGACTCAGGCATGGACCCATGCTTGAGTATGGGCATGGACTCAGGCAAGGATATGGGCTCGAATGTGACAATGTGCTCCGGCATGAATAAAGGCTTTGGTTTACTTTGGTGTTTGCTCCTGAGGAGTTGATGCATGTGCATCATGCCTAAATGGCCCATGGCTGGTGAGATGTGAACCCATGCAATAACATGGTCTCTGAGATATGATGGAACATACTTGAAGTGAGCTGGGCAGTTGGCAGGAATGTGGTATGGCATGGTGCAAGTGACAATCTTGAACTCCCTGAAGCCCAGCAGTGGAGCGATGGTCTCATCCTCTCTGAAGCCTGGTGGTGGAATGGCAGTTTCATCCTCCCTGAAGTGTTGTGGCAGAGCAATGGTCTTGTCCTCCCTGCAGCCTGGAGTGAAGGCCTCCCTTTCTGCCACTGTGTCAGTCTTACAGGTATCAGCATCCCCCAAAAAAATCCTAGGGGTTGTTACCTCTCTGGAGCTTGGCATTGCTCAGCATGCCATCTCTCTTCTGCTACATCCATTAGGTCTGTGAAGTCTTCTATCATGTAACAGTGGTACATGGATATAAGTGCAGTGAGAGTTTTATTTAAAAACATGCTGGCAAACAGATCCATAAATGTTAGGCAAACTCAGAATCGACAAACAGGCAACAGGTCAAGTGAGGCACAGACAGGCTATCCAAAGTAATACAAAATAACTGTCAGGATAGCAGATATCTTCTTGAGCTCATGCACATGCATGCCAAGACCTTCCAACAATGACATGGGTTGACTATATGACATAGTATTTGATATACAGTTGTCATATAGCCATTGTTTTCCTTTCTTCTTCTCATCATATACACATGTAAACTTTAGCTATCTGTAAAACAGATGATGACTATAATCAGAACTATAGGTACCCCATCCTCCAAAGCTGCCAAAAGACTCTTTTCATCTCCTATGATGTGTTCATGGCTGCAGTCAGGGTATTATAATACTTTTAATTCTATTCAGAACTCTGCGGCTACTAGTTAGAGCAGCGGTTCCCAAACTTTTTTGGCCGGGCACCCCCTTCTATACTCCAACCAGGTTGACACACCCCCAGTTCCCCAGTTTCAAAAAACACACGCTTTCTTATAAAGGCAGCATCTTTAATCGTGCTAAAATGATAACAAACATCGTTTGCCACACCTGCAGGAAACCACAAAAGTGAAAAAAAAAACACCAAAGCTTTCTTACAAAGGCAGCACGTCATGCTCGAATGAGAACATCGAATCACATTAACATATTATGCGCTCTCGTATTTGAATTAGATAGAATTTGATTGAAATGTAACAGTTTTAAAATGTTGCAACACGGTAAATGCGCAAATTCATTACAAAGGGAGATCACATCGAGGCATGTAGTCTACCAGCCAGATATGGGGAAAATATATTATTCTGTGTTTAAAACACTAACAACACAACCCTGTCATTACAAGGTTATGAAAATGAATTGAGAATGAATTTAATTTGCAAAAAAGTTAACATATAATAACAGTAAAAATAGCAATGATAATTATGAACATATGCATTTTAAAGAGATACAACAATTAATCTGCTGCAATCCCATCTCCCTCTCTTCTCTCCTCCTCACCAATTGCCCCCGATTCCTCCCTATCTGTTGGGGTTTCTCCTCCTTCATCCATGATTTGTGGTGGCACATTTAGTTTTGCTGAATTCAACCAGTTGAGCATCGCGAATGAATGAATGAATGAATTAATGAATGAAGCCACAAACTACTGCAGAACCGTTACGGCGTAGAAGAAGAGTTAAAAATCGTCATTACATTTTTTATCTTGCGCACCCCCTAGTGGCAGCTCGCGCACCCCCGGGGGTGCGCGCACCACACTTTGGGAAACCCTGAGCTAGAGTGAGGTTCCCTGGTTAGTCTTGTTAACTATCAATCCTGCACTGTCTTTGAGAAGCTGTTGTAATGCTCAGTATGGCACTCATCTTTCAGTTCCCCACTGGGTATGATTTTCCTATAGACACCTGTGGGCCTATTGAATATGTGCTGCTAGTGTGGTTGAATGTCACAGAGGCACAGGGGTTTGTGGGAGCCCTAGGGTGAGATCAGAACAAACCAACAAGCTGGACCTGAGAGTGGTCTAGCTGGCCCTCAAGTTCCTCTTACCTGTTCAGAGACATTGTCAAGTCAAGTCAAGTTTATTTGTATAGCGCTTTTAACAATAAACATTGTCGCAAAGCAGCTTTACAGAATTTGAACGACTTAAAACATGAGCTAATTTTATCCCTAATCTATCCCCAATGAGCAAGCCTGTGGCGATGGTGGTAAGGAAAAACTCCCTCAGACGACATGAGGAAGAAACCTTGAGAGGAACCAGACTCAAAAGGGAACCCATCCTCATTTGGGTAACAACAGACAACATGACTATAACATTAACAGTTTTAACATGAAGTCAGTTTCACTGATGTTATAAACTCTTCACTGATGGAAACTTGAGTCCAAAACTGTTCATGACAACTGCAGTCCTAAAGTTAGCAAGTCAACTGTAGTCCTCAGCCATAAAAGCATTACTGTAAGTGTCCAGAGTGTCCTCCAGGTGTGACTTTCAACTGTCCACATGGGGCTGTCCTCCACAGGAGCCATGTGATGAGACTCCAACCAGACACAGGGCACCAGGATGGATCAGGCAGGTCTGAGGAGCAGAAGTGGTCAGCATCTCGATCCCAGGACTGACATGTAACTCAGAGGGACAGATTTGGGAAGGGGAGAGAGAAAACACAGGTTGTTAGGTATGCCCAATGTCACCTGAATAACTAGGAACAGTATACATATTGCACTGAGTACAAGCAGGGACTCCGGCAACTAACTATGACAGCATAACTAAAAGGGGAGAGCCAGAAGGTAACAGAGGCATGAGGGAGCCCCGGGACATAAAGCAGCCAGCCACTACACCATCAACAAACTCGAGTGAGCAAGCAAATGGGGGACTGACAGCATCCATACATCCCAGTTTACCAAAACACTCTATGTCCAAGGATCCTCCAGATCTACACCTTTACCTCATAAACACCATTAACAAAAGGCTTGACTAAACAGATATGTTTTCAGCCTAGACTTAAATGCTGAGACTGTATCCGATTCCCGAACATTACTTGGAAGGCTGTTCCATAACTATGGAGCTTGTTTATGCACTTATTAGAACATCCAGACAGTAAGGCATTACAATAATCCAACTTGGAGGTAATGAAAGCATGAACTAGTTTTTTCTGCGTCATGTAGTGACATGAAATTTCTTATCTTAGCAATATTTCTGAGATGAAAGAAAGCTATCTAGGTGATGTTATCAATGTGAGTTTCAAATGAAAGTCTGGGGTCAATAATCACTCCGAGGTCTTTTACTGCTGTACTTGAAGAAACAGAAAGGCCATCCAGAGTTACTGTGTAATCAGAAAACTTACTGCATGTGATCCTAAGTACAAGTACTTCAGTCTTGTCAGAGTTAAGCAGAAGGAAGTTAATAAGCATCCAATGTCTAATGTCCTTCACACATTCCTCAATTCTATGAAGCTGGTGTCTCTCATCAGATTTTGCAGAAACATACAACTGTGTGTCATCAGCATAACAGTGGAAACTAATACAATGTTTATGGATAATATCACCCAGAGGTAGCATATATAAAGAAAAAAGCAGTGGACCCAAGACAGAACCTTGCGGAACACCAAATTTTACCTCAGTATGTCTAGAACAATCACCATTTACATCAACTAAGATAGCAATCAGTTAAATAAGACCTGAGCCAGGAGAGGGCCATTCCCTTAACTCCCACAACATTTTCTAGTCTATCCAGAAGAATGGAATGATCAATGGTATCAAATGCTGCACTAAGATCAAGCAACACAAGCAATGAGACACAGCCCTGATCAGAAGCCAACAGTAGGTCATTTACTACTTTAACCAGTGCTGTCTCTGTGCTATGATGTCTAAATCCAGACTGATACATTTCATGGATGTTATTCCTATGTAAATATGAGCATTACTGCTGTGCCACAGCTTTTTCAAGGATCTTGGAGATAAAGGTGAGGTTTGATATTGACCAATAATTGGACAGCTGACAGGGATCAAGGTCAGGTTTTTTTTAAATCAGGGGTTTGATAACTGCTAGTTTAAAGGATTTGGGTACATAGCCAATCGTAAGAGAAGAATTTATTATTTTTATAAGTGGTTCAATTACTTCAGGTATTATCTGTTTGAATAGAAATGTAGGTAAGGGATCTAGTACACAAGTTGAGACTTTTGATGCTGAGATTAATGAAAGTAATTCAGTTTCTCTAAGGTGAGTAAAACATTCTAATTGCTGATCTGATACAGTTATATTGTTCACTACAGGGACACTTACATTGTCTGACCTTAAATTGGTAGTTTGAATTTTTTGTTGGATATTCTCAATTTTGTCATTAAAAAAATTCATGAAGTCATTGCTACTACATACTACAGGTGTGCATGTGTCTATAGTGGACTTATTCTGGTTAATTTTGCTACAGTATTAAATAGGAATCTAGGATTATTTTTGTTATCTTCTATTAGGGAGGAGAGATGTGTTGGTCTAGCAGCACTAAGAGCTTTTCTATACTTCAGGAAGCTCTCCTTCCATGCTAATTTGAACATTATCAATTTTGTTTGACACCATTTACATTCCAATTTTCCAGTGGTCTGTTTTAAAGTGCGAGTGTCATCATTATACCAGGGTGCTAATTTTCTGTCTCTGACCATTTTCCATTTAAGAGGAGCTACATTATCTAAAGTATGGCGGAACGTTGACTCTAAGCATTCAATTGCCTGATCAAGTTCTGCAGGGGCTGACAGTGACCCAATTAAAGTTGATAACTCTGGGAGATCATTTATAAAGCTCTGTGCATTAGTTGGCATGAATGTACATTTAATACAGTAGCATGGTGAGGTGCATATATTATTACTCATACATATTTTTAATGAGATGAGATAATGATCTAAGATAACTTCAGACTGTGGAAGTATGACTATATTTTCTACATTTAACCCGAATGTTAGTATTAGATTGAGGGTGTGACCACCATTATGGGTCGGTCCTATGACATCCTGATTAATCCCTACTGAATCTAAAATGGACACAAACACTGTTTTCAAAGGGTCTTCTGGGTGATCAAAGTGAATATTAAAATCTCCAACAACTAAAGCTTTGTCTAAGGAAATAACCAGATCTGAGATAAAATCTGCAAATTCAGAAAGAAACTCAGAATATGGCCCCGGGGGCCTGTAAATAATAAGTAACGGAATTAACTGGATAGACCTATTTTTCAAGGCTACATGCATTATATGAGTATGAGGAACTTCAACTGCATTAAATTTATAACCAGGTTTTTGTGTTACACCTAGATAATCATTATAAATAACCGTGACGCCTTCTCCTCTACCAGTTAAATGAGGCTGGTGTATGTAACTGTATCCAGGAGGACTCGCTTCATTTAATGCTATATATTCATTTGGCTTAATCCATGTTTCTGTTAAACAAAGTACATTAAACTCCTGATCAGTAATGAGTTCATTAACCATTAGCGCTTTAGATGTAAGAGAGCTAATATTTAAAAGCCCCACCTTTAGATCAAAGGTGCTGGCAGTGGCTGTACAGTCAGTATGATCTAATTTTATATTGATTTGGTTACTGGAACAAAATCTCTGAATATTTCTACTTTTTTTGAGCATGGGGAACAGACAGTCTCGATGTAGTGGACCCTGAGTGACGACTCTGTGCAGCTAGCAGACAGTCAGTTTAGCCTGTTCATCTGCTCCCTGGCCTTGGCTCTGGATTGTCAGAAATTAACTAGGCCTGTTCTGAGACTATGACCTATGCTGCAGGAAACGAGAGCAACACCTTCCCGAGTGGGATGGATACCATCCCGCCCTAACAGGCTAGCAGTGCCCTCAAAATTAGCCCAATTATCTATAAAGCCCACACTGTTTTCAGAGCACCACCTAGACAACCAGCAGTTCAGCAACCATAACCTGCTGTAAGCTACATTGCCACGCCGCATTGGGATGGGGCCAGAGCATACTACAGCATCGGACATCGCCTTCACTAATTTAAACAACTCTACAAAGTTACTCTTAGTAACCTCAGACTGATGAAGGTGTATGTCATTAGTTCCTGCATGGATAACTATCTTTGAGAACCTGTGCTTGCCTAGGACCCTAAGATTACCTGCTATGTCTGGCACCCTGGCTCCTGGTATACACCTGACTAAAGCTGCTGGTGCCCCTAAAGGCTGAGCTAATTTCACGTGCCATATGATAGAGTCCCCTATAACCAGAGCTCTTTCAGGTTTCTCAGTGGGTGCATCACTAAGGAGAGCAAACCTGTTTGACACGTGACCTGGAGAGGAGTGGTGCTCCCGTGGGCGAGCCTCAGTGGTAACTTTGGCTCTACGCTTATGCCGCCGAGTTGTCACCCATTCACCCCGCTGTAAGGGCTCTAATGCCAGAGTTGGGGGATTACTAAATCCACCTAGGGCATCCAGACTTTCCCCTACAGAAACTACACTGTTCTCATTCTCACTGACCTTCTCTAAAGCCTGGATATGTGCTTTTAACACTATAATCTTCTCTGTCAGAGAGCTAACTAATCTGCACTTATCACAAATAAAGCTATCGCTAGCGATGCAGGAAGAATGACTAAACATCCTGCACTCAGCACACTGAACAGGCTGAAGGTGTGCCATGATGAAAGGATTCACATATCTTAATTGAAGATCTGTTGATATTAAAGCAGATCCAATGTGGATGGCCTCTGCTTATGGTCTTTACGCAGGAGGAGAAAAAAAGAAAGCTTCCAGTCTCGGCATTCTTCTGAGAAAAGAGAGAGAGAAAAAAATGGAAAAAAGAAAGTGAAAGTGGAAAGTACAAAAAGGAAAGCGAAAGAACAATAAAAAATGAAGAGGATACTGGAAAATTATTTGTAGAAAAAATAAAAAAAAGATTAGTAATTAACAACAACACTCATGGAAAAAGACTCGTCACAAACAACTCCGGAACCAGGAAGTGCGTCATTGTCATATGCTGGTCCATTCAGAAATATTTAGAAAGTCAGATACATGAATCACTAGTTGTGCCGAACCATGGTTTGCCTCACTGGGGGCAAATAATGTACCAGTACTGCACAGCAATGCAGAAGGAGAGTGACATCTGCACCAGAAGTTCCCAGATGAGCGAAAGATTTGATAAGGTGCAGGTGGACCCACTTCCCATATATAATATAGTTATATGTCATGGCCACCTCTCCCAGTGGCATAAGTATTGTCATTGCTGTACACCTTTCCATTCAGTCCGAAGCTGTGTCAATTCCTCATGATATTGGTGCATATATAATCACAGTGATTTGTACTGCCCCTGTTGGTTAGGATGGGTGAAATATGATGCTAGTTACATCCATAAATATGTTAGTATGAACATCCTGTCCTATGACATTCATAACCAGCACCAATTTGGTGCACACTCTACAAGAATGGAAATGATGGCTTTTTGACAATAGTATTTATATCAAATACTATTGCTAACTTTAGGACTGCAGTTGTCATGAACAGTTTTGCACTCAAGTTTCCATCAATGAAGAGTTACAACATCAACGAAACTGTCTTCATGTTAAAACTGTTAATGTTATAGTCATGCTGTCTGTTGTTGCCCAAATGAGGATGGGTTCCCTCTTGAGTCTGGTTCCTCTCGAGGTTTCTTCCTCATGTCGTCTGAGGGAGTTTTTCCTTGCCACTGTCGCCGCAGGCTTGCTCATTGGGGATAGATTAGGGATAAAGTTAGCTCATGTTTTAAGTCGTTCAAATTCTGTAAAGCTGCTTTGCGACAATGTTTATTGTTAAAAGCGCTATACAAATAAACTTGACTTGACTACTACAGCATGTGGTCACTTAGTGACTTTGTTGGAAGGTTTAGGCATACATATGCAATGAGCACAACAAGGTATCCATGTAATTATCCTGTATTCATAGAATCACAATTACACACATAACCAACTCTATGTAGCCACCAGATGGAGATACTGTCCCAACATCCAGTCCCATAACACCTGCAGCTTATTTTCTACTGTCCCAACATCCAGTCCCATAACACCTGCAGCTTAACTTTTTAAAAGTCCACTGAATCCAGCCATACACTCCCAGTTTTGACTTTGCAGTTTAGAAACCATTTCTGTTTATCATTTGAAATGATACTGATTGCATGATTACCATAAACCAACTTCAACTGACCCTCTTGCACTGGTTCTAATGAGGCAAGGACAACACAAGCCTCTGTACTTAATGTGCTAAAAATTGTACACAGTGAAATGATAGGAAACAGAAAGGAAATATCAATCATGCTCAAATAAAGAGCAAGAACTGAACTAAAAACACTCTAAACACATTATGATACTTCTGAAAACCTTGTGGTCCAGTGTCATGTAGTTTAATAATTATATTACTGGATATTCCAAACCCACAACATACAGTATCAAACCAAAAATCTCTGCAGATGACATTATGTGTTTGCTGTTAACATGCTGAAAAGTGTGTGTCAAAAAAATGTCAGTGTTTGCAATAATCCACTAACACAAAAAAGGAGCTTTATTTATTTATTATAATAAAAAAAACTAACTCTATAATGTATTAAACACAAATTGTTAAGCTGAAAAACAATTAAGCAGTAAATAGTCAGACCTTCAACAATGTCATAAAGTGACAGTGACAATACCGGTTAATATTTTAACATCACATTACTGCATTCTGGATTGGAGGTGGTTGGAAATTACAGGGAGCCCTGTTTGTTGTCCAGTGTTCACAGAATAACAGCTACTTCCATACCTAACATTTCAGCCCCTTTAAGTGCCAGGAGTGGTGAGTAACATCAGAATACCTCCAGCTATAAAGTCATGAGAAACCAACCTACAAATGACCAACTGGGAAGAAGTTCAGCTGACAGTCCTGTTCATGTCTTTATAAGGGACAATGTTGACCTTATAGAATATGGGGAAGTTACATGGTGACAAATAGCAGCCATGTGGTTCAAATAGTGTGATAAGGCACATACTGGACACAGTAGGGAACCATTCTGCACATTGTCATTTGTAGGACTGTAACAACTTTGAGGGTGGGCAATGAGAAACCAGAGCCAGATGCTGTAATTCAAGGTGTGCTCTTTTTATTTTTAACCACACTTTTCAGTGACTATTAAACTACTATGTAGACACACTAAACACACACACACACACACACACACACACACACACACACACACACACACACAGGCAATGGGGTGTCACAGCTCTCTCTCTCTCTCTCTCTCTCTCTCTTATTCCTGGCTGTCTGAAAGACACACAGAGACACAAGTTAACAGACAGCCAGTAATTAGGCACAGGTGCACCTCATTAGACATTACCTACTGGTTCAACCTGACTTCTTGCCGTTTACAGCCGATGCTTGACCACACCCTCGCTGCCACATACCCCCACCACCCGACTCAGGCCAGGGAGCTGTCTGGCCTGCAGGTGACTCCCCCCCAGATGGGAGAGGTAAGAGGTAATCCACTACCACCATCTGCACCCCCGGCCTGTGGACAACCTTGAATTTAAAGGGTTAATGGGCCAGATACCAACAAGTGATCTGTGCATTGGCATCCTTCATGCGGTGGAGCCACTGGAGTTGGGCATGGTCAGAACAGAGGGTGAATGGGTGTCCCAGCAGGTAGTACCAGAAAGTGAGGACCACTCACTTGATTGCCAGACCCTCAAGTTTATTCAAGTTTATTTGTATGGCGCTTTTAACAATAAACATTGCCGCAAAGCAGCTTTACAGAATTTGAATGACTTAAAATATGAGCTAATTTTATCCCTAATCTATCCCCAATAAGCAAGCCTGTGGCGACGGTGGCAAGGAAAAACTCCCTCAGATGACATGAGGAAGAAACCTTGAGAGGAACCAGACTCAAAAGGTAACCCATCCTCATTTGGGCAACAACAGACAACATGACTATAACATTAACAGTTTTAACATGAAGTCAGTTTTGTTGATGTTATATCTCTTCATTGATGGAAACTTGAGTGCAAAACTGTTCATGACAACTGCAGTCCTAAAGTTAGCAAGTCAACTGTAGTCCTCAGCCATAAAAGCCTGACTGTAAGTGTCCAGATCATCTTCCACTCCTTTTCCATGGTGCTGTACTTTGACTCTCACATGGAGAGGTTGCAGCTAATGTACAGCACTGGGCGCTCCTCCCCCTCCACCACCTAGGACAAACCGGCCCTCAACCCTCTGTCCAACACATCAGTCTGAAAAACAAAAGGGAGAGAAAAGTCAGGAGAATGCAACAGCCACCACACCAAACTGCTTTTACCTGAGCAAAAGCCAGTTCAAATGGCACTGAACCAGATCTGGTGCCCCCTTTTTAGTAAGGTCAGTCAGCGGGATGGTAATGTCCAAAAAGTTAGGCACGAACCACCTATAATAGCCAGCCAGCCCCAGGAACTGCCTCACCCCCTTTTTGGTCTTAGGTAGGCCGTAATCACTGCAGTCCTATCAATTTGGGGACGCACCTGCCCATGACCCAAGTGAAAGCCCAGATACCGTACTTCCACCCATCCAATAGCACACTCTTTCGGGTTTGCTGTCAGCCCAGCATGCCTCCGTGACCTCAGAACCGCCCTGAGATATTGTAGATGCCGCTCCCAATCATTACTATAAATGATTGTCACCTAGATAGGCCCCTGCATACGCATTGTGGAGATGGAGAATTTGATCCATGAGATGCTGAAACATCACTGGAGCCCCAAACAACCTGAAAGTAAAGGTGACAAATTGGTTTAACCCAAACAGAGTGGAAAAGGCTGTTTTCTTGTGGGACAATGGAGTCAAGGGGATCTGCCAATATCCCTTTGTAAAATCCAGTGTCGAGTAAAACCAAGCCATACCTAACCAATCGAGCAATTCATCAATGTGATGAATTGCTCGATCAATGTTTTCTTGTGCTCAGGGAGCCGATACTGGTGGCTGTGAATTCCCTGTGGGAGTCTCAATGTGGTGTTCTATGAGGTCAGTGCAATTGGGCGGGCAAGAACACAACTCAGGATTCCTCCTACAACCTAATAACCTGTGCTGTCTGGGACTGTGAGAAAGGGTCTCCACAGGGGACTGGGATGAATTGGGCCACCCTTTTTAGACTTACGTCTGGTCCCTGCTCTACCCTATCCGGAACTACCCTTCCGAAGCCACCTCAACCTCTCTCCACGATTTCAGGGGATTGAGGTGGTAAATTTGATATGTGTCACCTCTATCTGGATGCTTGGCCTCATAGTTGACCACCCCAATTTGCCATGTGACCTCAAAGGGCCCTTGCCACTTGGCAAGTAATTTTGAGCTTGGCAGAAAAATGAGGACTTTATCTCCTGGTGCAAATTCCCTTAACAATGTCCCTCTGTTGTACAGAGGAGATTGACATTCTTGAGCCTATAACAAATTCTCCTGGGTTATGTGACTCAGTGCATGGAGTTTTGCTCTCAGGTCAACAACATATTGAATTTCATTTTTGCTTTGAGAAGGTCCCTCCTCCTAATTTTCTCTAATGATGTCTAAGACACCATGGGGCTTGCACCCATACAGCAATTTATGTGGGGAAAACCCAATGGAGGCTTGAGGGACCTTGTGCACTGCAAACAGAGAGTCTAGCCACCTATCCCAGTTTCTAGCATCCCCATGAACAAACTTAAGAATCATATTTTTAAGTGTTTGGCTAAATCATTCAACCAGCCTGTCGATTTGCAGATGATAAACACTTGTACAAATCAATTTAATCCCCAATAATTAGTACAATTCACGTAGTGTGCGTGACATAAAAGTAGTGCCTTGATCAGTCAGGATTTCTTTTGGAATCCTGACTTGGGAGATAACGTGGGAGAGTGCCTCCGCAACACTGCAGGCTGAGATATTGCGAAGAGGCACTGCTTCCGGGTATCGCATTGCATAATCCACTATGACTAACACAAAGCAATACCCACATGCAGATTGATCTAATGGCCCAATAAGATTCATGCCAATTCTTTCGAAGGGGATTTCAATTAATGGTAATGGGTGCAATGGCACTTTTGGTGTGGCCACTGGATTCACCAGCTGGCATTTGCAACAAGCCACACACCACCTGCGGACATCGGCGCAAATCCTTGGCTAATAGAAATGGGCCATGAGACTATTCAGTGTTTTATCCTGCCTGAAGTGCCCAGCCATAGGATTATGATGAACCGCATGGAATAAAATTTCCCTACGGCACTTCGGGACCAACAACTGTGTTATCTCTTCCTTGGTTTGAGTGTCCTGAATCACTTGATATAGTCTATCCTTAAAATACAGAAATACAGGAAGAAAAGTGCAATGTTAGGTTGGAGGATTTGGCCATCAAATACTTTCACTTAATCAAAAGCATATCTCAGAGACTCATCATGTGTTTGCTCCAATGGGAAATCCCCTAAGTGATTCCCCAGAGAAAGAGAAGAGTTGTCCCCCCTCTCTCTGTCCTCATGACACAGAGCTGACATGGATGGCCCTGGAACCACTTCTTCAGCTAACATTGCAGTAGAGTTCCCCCATGACGTACTATTGCAGGATCCATCCACTATCAACTGTTTTAAACCCTGGCCAATCTGTTCCTAGGATAAGTTGGTGGGTGAGGCTTGGACTAACTGCTGCCTCCACACTCTGTTTTTCTCTCCGGAAGTGAACAGTGATGGGCATTAGCGGATATCTGTGAATGTCACCATGCACACATCTGACCTTCATCAATTCTGCATTTTCCCAGTGCCCTGCATTGAATCAGGCTTGATGCATGGAGGTCTGATTATAACCAGAATCCACCAAAGTCTGATGTGTACCCCCTTGAATACTCACAATGATGCTGTATGCTCCCGCTCGATCAGAGGAAGCCTTTGGTGTGTCAGGACTACAAATCAGTAGCCCTGCCTGCTTGTGGAAGTGCTGATTCCCTGGCTTCCCTCCACGCTGACAGACCTGCCCAGGCTTGCTCTCGGTTCTGGTGGGCATGGAGGAGTCCACCTGTAGAGAGAGAGGGGGGGTTAACAGCGGCAAAGACACAGAAGGAGAAGGGAGAGAATAAACACGAGGATAGACATAAATGTGGGGAACATGTTTTGGGGGAATTGGCCCCCCATTTCCACAGGGTTCGGGTAGGGGAGGAGCGAGGAGAGCGAGGGGGAGAAAGTGTGTGTGTGTGTGTGTGTGTGTGTGTGTGTGTGTGAGAGAGTGAGAGAGGGAAAGAGAGAGAAGCTGCAGGAGTGCCTGCTTCCAGAAATGCCATCAGATGGTCCTCAGCCAGCTGAACCACCTTCTCCAGTGACACTAGACCCATGTTAACCCTCTGGGGTCTGAGGGTATTTTCTGGAACGCTAATGATTTTGGCAAGCTTTGATTTTGTCAGTTTCAACGTATTTTCAAAATCATATGACTTTTTTGTATACAGCACAAGTTCAGCTACAATAATATCCATGCAGTATGTATGGCATGATTGTACTTTAAAAAAAAACAGATAAATGAAGATGTAAAAAGCAGTTTTAGAACCATGTTGGAATGTGTAAGTACAATAGTACCATGCCTCACACAGTGTAGGTACAATACCAGTCCTAACATGAGGAACCAAAATTATGTGGGTGCAATTACATTATTAAATCAGTCTCATAAATATCAGTCTCATAAAATATCAGTTCATTAATTTTATGAATCAATATTTCTATTAATTATTAAATTAATGAATTACTCTAGTGATACACAAGACCATTGAAGGCAATGTGAATTATTTGATGACAGAGGATGGCTTCAAGTAATACTGCAGCACAACAGATAAGACAGTTTCTTGTAAATATTTAATTTATTAAAATGACAATCAACTGAGAATAATACTGATAAGGTACATTCATTAATATTAGCAGCAGTTCAACAAATCAAGGCACAAAAAATGGTGATATGAGATAATAAGATTAGGTGTGTGTGTGTGTGTGTGTGTGTATGTGCAGGCTTAACAAAGAATTGTTTGTATGCTAAAAAGGTGCAGGAGGGGCCATAGGTGCTCTGTGTGACTGATTAGACAAAGGATTCTAACAAAGGTATGTAAATAACCTCTGGTCTATACAGGGATTGAACCAACAACCTCAAGTTAATAAGCACCATGGTCTAACCAACTGAGCTAACTAGTCCTTAATTTACTGAAGTCTGAACATTCTGATGTGTATAATAGTGTGTACGGTAAGAAAATATTAGAAAGGAAGATAAGAGATAAAGCATGCAAAAATCTATCTACCAGAGTAAAACTGAGAAATACTCTGGTAGTAACATATGATCAAACCAATGCTATGTGATTATTGTGTGAACACTTGAAACAACCTTAGGTTTAAATAGCACCTTTCACATAAACTAATTAAGCTATGACTAACGTTGCCCAAAATGCCAGCCTTACTTGGGACCACTCTCACGTGGCAGTAATGAAGGAGTTCACTGGTGATTCTCCATTTGGTGTACTCTGCTAGGAGAAAAGAGCCATTTCAATGTAGTTTAAATCAGCCTTGCTGTGTTGCAAAAGTCCTTCCCAAGCGGGATCTCATGATCCAGAAGGTCCTTGGTCTGATGTTCGTTGGTTGAAGATGTGGAGGGAACTTTTAATAGTGGCCAATGGCTTGTACAACCATGCATTTGTCCCTTTGTTCTTTGCCTCCATCTGCAGGCTGCAGTGTTTACTTTGAAACACCAACAGTGTGTCAAAGAGACAGCAACACGTCTGGCTACACCAGTCTGAGGAGATAACCGGAGGCAGAGAGCACGAGGCGCATCTGCGAGTGCCGGAGAGGCAGAGAGAGTAGCAAGTTGTGTCTGATCGTGCCAGTCTGAAAGAGCCAAAGAGAGCATCTGGGCACACCTGGTCCAAGAGCTAAAGAGCCAAAAGAGACCAGAGCTTTACTCCAGCCCCCAGTTTTATGGACGAGCTTGTGTCACGATTTACATGGTACACTACCCAATCATGGTGCAGTGAAAGTGGAGATGAAACGGATATCATCCGGGGCAGGAAGTGAGGGAATTATGGGAAATGCAGTTGTGGAGATGTGCTGTACCTACAAATGTGTGAAAAAAACATGACCTTACCCATTCTGTAGAGCTGTTTTGGTCACTTGAGGTTCAATCTTAGGACTGTATCAAGCACAAAAACTTCAATCTGTTCCATTGATTTGGACAATTAAGTGGCCATCAAAAAATTATGTCCTATTGTTTTGGGATAAAGGGTTGGCAGTGGGACGGGTATTCAATGAGAGGTTTAAAAAATTTCCATTCATTCAGTTAGAAGAGGGAAAACCCCTCTCAATGCCAACTTTTAATCCCATCAGATTAACTCTTAATCCCATCAGGTCAAGTCACAATGGATAAGGTAATGTTTTTTCACACATTTCAACACAGTTCTAAAACTGCTTTTTTACAACATCTTCATTTATCTGGTATTTGACTCTTTTCAGTGGTTCTTGAAATTAACTCTTGTATTATTTTACTCAGTTCAGAGCCACAACCATCTCTGTTACACAATTACTCTGTCATTTTGCTCCCACTCCAATTTTTACTCTCATCTCATTATCTCTAGCAACTTTATCCTGTTCTACAGGGTCGCAGGCA
The DNA here is from genome assembly GCF_027579695.1 of Neoarius graeffei. Classification (NCBI taxonomy): domain Eukaryota; kingdom Metazoa; phylum Chordata; class Actinopteri; order Siluriformes; family Ariidae; genus Neoarius; species Neoarius graeffei. The sequence continues at coordinate 25,365,425 of NC_083592.1, read as the reverse complement.
AGCTGGAGCCTATCCCAGCTGACTACGGGAGAAAGGCGGGGTACACCCTGGACAAGTCACCAGATCATCACAGGGCTAACACATAGACACAGACAACCATTCACACTCACGATCAATTTAGAGTCACCAGTTAACCTAACCTACATGTCTTTGGACTGTGGGGGGAAACCGGAGCACCCAGAGGAAACCCACACGGACATGGGGAGAACATGGAAACTCCACACAGAAAGGCCCTTGCCAGCCACAGGGCTCGAACTCAGACCTTCTTGCTGTGAGGCAACAGCGCTAACCACTACACCACCGTGCCACCCCAAATTTTACTCTCTAAACTCAAAATAGAGCAAAATTATCTATTTTGAGGAAAATACTTTTAACTCTGGAAAAAAACTGCTCAGTCATTTTACTCTGTATGCACTACAGCACATGCATATCAACTGGTCTGCTCATAATAAATAGGTGAAATATTTACACTTACTCGAGTTGATTTTTGGTTGGATCGAGTAGAAGTAAAAATAAATAAATAAATAAATAAATAAATAAGGCACCTTTCATTATCAGTGTCACAGTTCTCAAAATTGAACCGAATTGCTGTCCTGAATCATCCGAAGTGCATAAAATCCACGTGCCATCTCACAACAAGTTTTACCTCCCAATAGCCTGAACTATGTCTGACAGATTTTATCCTGTTTACGGTGGGCGTTCCCACCGCAAAAGAGAAACCAATTAAAACCGAAAGAGTGAACGTGATTATCATGCCATTACCACGTGAATAGCCTTTTATGAATGCATAAGTGAGCGCTCAGCACTCTGAGCAAGGTGACAAGTTTTATGTTTCATCTAATTTAGGTAATTTACAAACTATAATATTATTTGGCAGAGGGCATGTAGGAAAGTGAAAATTATAAAGTTTCTGTCAATATGTTTGTCATGCTTGTATGATAAAAACTTGCAAATATATTTATCTAAATACATGACCTGTTCATTCTAAACCTGTCAAGCTTCATCAGCAAAGCTCTCGACCCCAAAGGGTTAATGTCTTGCTTGGCAGTTGGGCAATGAATTGTTCCAGCGTCATGCGGTCAATGATGTCCTCCACGCAACTCTTGCCTGCCCATAACCACTGTTGGCAGGTGTCTCGGAAATGCTGCATGAATGCAAATGGCCAGCCAACTTTGCTGTAGGCCAGTGCATAGAACCGCTGGCGATGATCTTCCAGGCCACGGCTGCCTCATTGCAGTATAGCCTGCTTCAGGTCCGGATACTCCAGCATGCTGGTGGCAGGGAGCTGCCAAGCCATGAGCTGTGCTTCCCTGACAGGAGTGGCAATGGGTGAGTGGCCCACTGCAAGGTTGGCCACAAGTTCGCCACCGCTACGTGCTCAAACAACTTGAGGAAGGCTTCTGTGTTATCCTGAGGCCCCATCTTAACCAGCTGCACTGGAACCCGGAACGACCGCTGGAGTACCTGCTGACTGGACCAAGCTGCGCATTTCCTGCTGGTCCTTTGCTTGGGCTTCAAGCAGGGCCTGGAAGCACTGTACCTGCTCGGTGGATAGGGCAAGCGGCTCTTGGTGCTGGCATTGGAGGTTAACCATGAGGGTCTGGAGGAGCTCCTGGACTGGTGTGGAGTCCATGGTGGTGTTTGTTCCTCAAAGTCCCAGGTTTCAGCACCAGTGTAACACCTTTGAGGGTCGGCAATGAGGAACTGGAGCCAGACACTGCAATTCAAGGTGTGCTCATTTTTATTTTTAACCACACTTTTCAGTGACTATTGAACTACTATGTAGACACACTACACACACACATGCAACGGGGTGTCACAGCTTGCTCTCGTTCTCATTTCTGGCTGTCTAAAAGACAGACAGCTAGTAATTAGACACAGGTGCACCTCGTCACGTATTACCTACTGGTTCAACCTGACTCCTAACCATTCACAGCCGACGCTTGACCACACCCTCACTGCCACAAGGGCATTGCAAGGTCAATTGTCTGGTTCACAAATTTTAGTGAAGTAACCTTAGGTAATAGCCTCTGGTTCAGTCATAAGGTCATTCTGGAATCACCTGGCCACTAGCACATGCAGAACAAGTTTATCACCAAGGCATGTAGTTCTCCCACCCTTGCCAAGGTGATATCCACCTAAAAGACTGTCTTCAATGACACCAATTCAGATCAGCTACCTGTATGGGTTAGTCCAAGGAGGTATTAAGGGACTCCAATATGTTTAGGGACTCTAGCAATTATGATAGTTTCCTGGACTGAAATGAGATGGTCATCAAGCTGCCATCTGCAACAACAGGAACAGAGAGTCTGGCCAGGGGCACCACATAGCACCACTTACTAGGCACTTTCAGAATGGAGGAACTTTGTCATAGTTCTTAGAGCTGTTGGAGGGAGTTCCCCCTTTTTTGTGTCTGCACTGTAGGAACTGAGAATGATCATAGTTCCTGGAACATCATTTTGAGAGACTTTTTTAGCTCCTATTTCAGGGTAGGTACTCTCCCAGCATAAGAAGAACCATGAGTGACTTAAATGTCCAGTGGTTGGTCCAGACACAAGTATACACTGATTGGTCGAACACGACAAAATGCAGCACCAGCAACTGCCATTTTAAAAAGTCAGTGTGAAACATTAGCCATGTAAATAACAGCTCTTAACAACAGCATAAAAAAACATGGACAAATAGACTGACAGAGAAGTGCAAGCTTTACTGAGCATGTATGCGATGGAGGAAATCTCAATTTTGATGCGTCTAAGTAAAATATAAAAATCCTTGCTAGCATTTCTTGCTAACATTAAACTAGCAAGCTGGCTTATATCACTTCAGCATTCCTTGAAGTGCTTGAAGGTATGTATAGTTCTCAGGGGAGCGGGTCCAGTGGGTAGTTCCTTTCTAAGTCCCTAGAACTGTTTGGTCCAAAAGCACCTACTTAGCATATGTACTGCCTAAACAATGCACTTGCTAGCTGTTTGTGAGCACATTTGAAGAGATTTAGTGTAAGGCAGAGAGCATTTTTCAAACTTGTGCTGCCCCAGTGAGTTATATAACTGACCACAAGATTGTTTTAGAAATATATACAGAGAGAGAGGCTATTACTTCCCTTTATCATGAATTATTACCCGGTGTGATTACATGTTGTGTCTGATGCTCAGCAACTTTGCTCATGTTTGAATAGTGGTTTAAATGTGCATAGCTAACAAAAACACCTCAACACTCAGTTCACTTGTTGTTTTTAAAGCAGTACTGGTATGCTGAAATATGAAAAATTAATATTTCTGATGTGTAGATGTGTAACCCTCAATGCCAATGCTCCATAGTGACACATCACACCTCTGGTTGCGGAACGCCAGTTTGCTATGTAAAAACATGCACTGCCATGACTTCCTGACAGTTTTATTTGGTTCTGTATCAGTCACTAAAGCTGGAATATTGAGGTGCCTTCTTTATGCCAGTATTACAGAATATCTGCATAAAAATGGCTATTGATAGCTCCAAAAGATGAGAGACAGATATAGGGACATCCTGTCCTGTGTGTCTTACTGAGCTGCTGAACAACACTATTTATCTTGGCAAATGCAGTATGTAAGCTAAAAAGCTAAGCTAGCAAGAAGAGAAAGTGTGCTAGCAAGTCACAGACTCGGTGCTGCTACAGATAATGAAATGGATGCACTCACTGCAGTGGAGAGAAAAAAATAGAATAAAAACACAAGTCTTTCACAGCTATAGAGGACAGAAAACTGTTCTGCCTATATTCATAAACTGTACAAGATAGCTCAAAAGACCTGTATGTGGTCAGACAGCATGTGCGCAATTGTGAGAATAGAAAAAGCAAAAATGTGACATGACATGAAGGCAAGGCAAGGCAAGGCAAGTTTATTTATATAGCACATTTCATACACAATGGCAGTTCAATGTGCTTTACAGAAGTAAAAACAAAAACAGTAAACAATAGAGAAATAAAATTACATAAAATAATTTTATCTTTATTCTAAAATAATTAATTAAAAGAATTAAAAGAAAATAATAAGAATTAAACAATAGTAGAAATAAAATATTAAAATGCCAAAAAGAAAAAGGAGAAAAAGAAAGAGAAAGGGAAAAAAACTAGCAGAATAAAATAGAATAAAGTTAAAGTAAATTTAAAACATGCAGAGAAAGTAAAGATTATAAAAAATGTAAAAATATTAATTATTTAACAGAAAGCATCTGAAAACAGCTTGGTCTTTAACCTAGATTTGAAGCTGCCAACAGCAGGAGCATTTTTAATGTCCTCTGGCAGTTGGTTCCATAGCTGTACTGCATAGTAGCTAAAAGCTGCTTCACCACACTTTGTTTTAACAACTGGTTTTAATAGTAAATTTTTCTGTTGCGATCTGGTAGATCTGATTGGGTTAGACCGCTGCAACATATCAGAGAGGTAATTGGGCCCTGTACCATTTAGAGATTTGTACACCAGCAGCAATGCTTTAAAGTCAATTCTGTAGCTTACTGGAAGCCAGTGAAGGGACCTTAGAATTGGAGTAATGTGCTCTGTTCTTTTTGTTCGTGTGAGAACCCTAGCCGCTGCATTTTGAACCAGCTGAAGTCGTTTGATGGTCTTTTTTGGCAGGCCTGTGAAAAGGCCATTGCAGTAATCAACCCTACTAGAGATGAAGGCATGTATTAGTTTTTCCAGATCATGTTTTGACATAAGTCCTCTTAGTTTGGAAATGTTTTTTAGGTGATAAAATGCCGTTTTACTGATTGCTTTCATGTGACTGTCAAATTTTAGCTCCCTGTCAATGAAAACACCAAGATTTTTAACCATTTCTTTAGTTTTAATCCCTTTTGTGTCAAGAATAGTGGTAATCCTGAGTCTTTCATCTTTTTTTCCAAATAGAATTACTTCTGTTTTATCTGTGTTCAGCTGAAGAAAATTTTGTGACATCCAGCTATTGATTTGATCGATACACTGGTAGAGACATTCAAGGGGGGCATAATCATTTGGTGATAGAGCAAAATAAATTTGGGTATCATCTGTATAGCAGTGATACAAAATTGAATTTTTATTGATAATTTGCCCAAGTGGGAGCATATAAAGGTTGAAAAGTAATGGTCCAAGAATCGACCCCTGGGGGACACCACAGGTCAAGGGCATTGACGTTGAGGAACAATTTCCCAGGGTAACAAAGAAGCTTCTATCTTTTAAGTATGATTTTAACCAATTGATAACTTTACCAGTCAATCCAACCCAGTGTTCAAGTCGATATAGCAGTATGTTGTGATCAACAGTATCAAAAGCTGCACTGAGGTCCAGTAATACCAGGACCGATGTTTTGCCTGCATCAGTATTAAGACGTATGTCATTTATAACTTTAATCAGCGCTGTTTCAGTGCTATGATTGGCACGAAATCCTGACTGAAAATTATCAAAACGGCTGTTTGATATCAAGAAGGCAGTTAATTGATTGAAGACAATTTTTTCCAGGATTTTCCCGATGAATGGTAGATTTGATATTGGCCTGTAATTATTTAACACTGAAGGATCCAGATTATTTTTTTTAAGAAGGGGCTTTACAACAGCTTTTTTTAGGGACACAGGAACAACACCAGTCTCCAAGGATGTATTTATAATTTGAAGCACATCTGTAATTATAAGATGAAGAACAGACTTAAAAAAGTTGGTGGGCAGAATGTCCAGTTCAGAAGTTGAGGAACTGAGATTTTGTACAGTTTTTTCAAGAGTCTCATAATCAATTAAACAAAATTCTAACATTGTGTTAAAGTTATCTATCTGTGTCATTGGTGATTGCAGTTTTTCAATTTTTTGCAACTGAGATATATTATGAGAAATATTCTGCCGTATTTTATCAATTTTACCTTTGAAGAAGGATGCAAACTCATTGCATTTATTAACTGAGAGAAGTTCAGATGCTAATTGTGGTGGGGGATTAGTTAGCTTCTCTACTGTTGAAAATAGCACACGGGCATTGTTCATATTCCTGCTGATGATATTGGAGAAGAAAGACTGTCTTGCTTTATGAATTTCATAATTATAATTACAAAGCATCTCTTTATGGATTTGATAATGGATATGAAGTTTAGATTTGCGCCATTTTCTTTCAGTCTTTCTACATTCTCTCTTTAGCAGTTTAACAGCCGGGTACTGCTTCCATGGTGCTTTCTGCTTATCATTGACTCTTTTTATTTTGAATGGAGCAATATCATCCATAATTTGGGTCATATTTAAATTAAAAAATTCCAGTAAATCATCTACAGAGTCTGACATTTTGGTTGAGTTCTGAGAGAGAGCTTGCTTAAAAAGAGCACGTGTTGTCGTTTATGACTCTCCTGCCTATAGTCGTTGAGCTATTCTGAATGTGAGGAGACATAGAAACTTCAAAGAAAACACAGAAATGATCAGATAAGGCCAGGTCAACAACAGTATAAGAAACAGTAAGACCCTTTGTGATGACGAGGTCAAGAGTATGACCACGAGAGTGGGTCGGTCCCTGTACATGTTGTACCAGGTTAAAGTTATCAATAATTGCAAATAGTTCTTTGGCATAAATGTTATCAGTATTATCTACATGCAAGTTAAAATCCCCAGATATAATAAGACAATCAAACTCTAAGCAAATGACTGATAACAATTCACCAAACTCTTCAAGAAAGACTTTGGCTGAATGTCTTGGAGGCCTGTAAATAGTTAATAATAATATGTTAGGAGAGCATGTAACAAGTGCACATAAGTGTTCAAAGGACATAAAATCACCAAGTGAGGATTGTTTACATTGAAAAGAGACTTTGAATATATTTGCGATCCCTCCACCTTTCCCTTGTCGGGTAACATTCAAAAAATTAAAATTTGGGGGAGCTGCTTCGATAAGGGTGGTAGTACTATTTGCTTGATCCAGCCAGGTTTCAGTTAGAAGCAAAAAATCAAGATTGTGTTTACAAATAAGATCATTAATTAAAAATGACTTGTTTAAAAGTGATCTAATGTTCAGAAGGGCTAGTTTTACAGTAATATTTGGTTGTGCACTCTGATGCTGTTTTAAAACAGGAAGGAGATTAGATTGGTTCACCCCCAGGGTTAAATGTGCTCTATGTTTTCTGTTTCTTATCAACACAGGAATAGTGTCAACATTGGATCCCTGCTTTTTTCTACATCCATTTGCAGGGACCCAGAGTACATCAAACAAGACTTTCTAAATGTTCCATTTGGTTTGAGGGTGAAAGGACTGGAGATGACATGTACAGTGGTGCTTGAAAGTTTGTGAACCCTTTAGAATTTTCTATATTTCTGCATAAATATGACCTAAAACATCATCAGATTTTCACACAAGTCCTAAAAATAGATAAAGAGAACCCAGTTAAACAAATGAGACAAAAATATTATACTCGGTCATTTATTTATTGAGGAAAATGATCCAATATTACATATCTGTGAGTGGCAAAAGTATGTGAACCTCCAGGATTAGCAGTTAATTTGAAGGTGAAATTAGAGTCAGGTGTTTTCAATCAATGGGATGACAATCAGGTGTGAGTGGGCACCCTGTTTTATTTAAAGATCAGGGATCTATCAAAGTCTGATCTTCACAACACGTGTTTGTGGAAGTGTATCATGGCACGAACAAAGGAGATTCCTGAGGACCTCAGAAAAAGTGTTGTTGATGCTCATCAGGCTGGAAAAGGTTACAAAACCATCTCTAAAGAGTTTGGACTCCACCAATCCACAGTCAGACAGATTGTGTACAAATGGAGGAAATTCAAGACCATTGTTACCCTCCCCAGGAGTGGTCAACCAACAATGATCACTCCAAGAGTAAGGCGTGTAATAGTCGGCGAGGTCACAAAGGACCCCAGGGTAACTTCTAAGCAACTGAAGGCCTTTCTCACATTGGCTAATGTTAATGTTCATGAGTCCACCATCAGGAGAACACTGAACAACAATGGTGTGCATGGCAGGGTTGCAAGGAGAAAGCCACTGCTCTCCAAAAAGAACATTGCTGCTTGTCTGCAGTTTGCTAAAGATCATGTGGACAAGCCAGAAGGCTATTGGAAAACTGTTCTGTGGATGGATGAGACCAAAATAGAATTTTGGTTTAAATGAGAAGCATTTTGTTTGGAGAAAGGAAAACACTGCATTCCAGCATAAGAACCTTATCCCATCTGTGAAACATGGTGGTGGTAGTATCATGGTTTGGGCCTGTTTTGCTGCATCTGGGCCAGGACGGCTTGCCATCATTGATGGAACAATGAATTCTGAATTATACCAGCGAATTCTAAAGGAAAATGTCAGGAAATCTGTTCATGAACTGAATCTCAAGAGAAGGTGGGTCATGCAGCAAGACAACGACCCTAAGCACACAAGTCGTTCTAGCAAAGAATGGTTAAAGAAGAATAAAGTTAATGTTTTGGAATGGCCAAGTCAAAGTCCTGACCTTAATCCAATCGAAATGTTGTGGAAGGACCTGAAGCGAGCAGTTTATGTGAGGAAACCCACCAACATCTCAGAGTTGAAGCTGTTCTGTACAGAGGAACGGGCTAAAATTCCTCCAAGCTGGTGTGCAGTACTGATCAACAGTTACCGCAAACGTTTAGTTGCAGTTATTGCTGCACAAGGGGGTCACACCAGATACTGAAAGCAAAGGTTCACATACTTTTGCCACTCATAGATATGTAATATTGGATCATTTTCCTCATTAAATAAATGACCAAGTATAATATTTTTGTCTCATTTGTTTAACTGGGTTCTCTTTATCTACTTTTAGGACTTGTGTGAAAATCTGATGATGTTTTAGGTCATATTTATGCAGAAATATAGAAAATTCTAAAGGGTTCACAAACTTTCAAGCACCACTGTATCTTTTGGATGGTGAAAAAGATTTGTAGCCAGCTGAAAGTCCTGGACGAACACAATTTTGATGAACTGGGTACACTGCTTGTCGCGACAAATTTGGGCTGGAAAAAGAGAGTGTAGCCATAGGAAGCAATTTTTTCATGCTATTTGGGAAATCCATCCGAGGAGAAGTGGAGTCGTCTGTCCTTGAATGTTGGGAGGCCTGCAAGTCAGATGTTTGTGTGTCCTTGATGACGACTTGCAAAGATGATTGTTTAGGCTTTGTAACTATGTCAGTCTGCGACATCTTATCAACTGTTTTCCTCGGTGCTGGCTGAGAAAAGATTGCAAGTTTGTAGTGGTCTGCTAAGACTTTGGCTCCAATCCAGCTGAGTTCAGTGCTATTTGGCGTGTAGAATTCTTTGCGATTCCAAAAAAGATTAAAATTGTCTATGAAATTCATACCAAATGAAGAACAAGTTTTTCCAAGCCAGGTGTTAAGATTGAAGAGTCGAGAAAAAGCAAAACTTCCTCTCGCTGGAAGTGGGCCACTGATAAAAGATTGAATTCCAGTCTTATAGAGCTCAGAAAAAAGTTTTCTGAAATCATCTTGGACAAACAGCTGTTCTCTGAAAACATCGTTTGCTCCCACATGTACAACAATACGCTTAATCGTTTTATGCTCGGACATGAGTTTCAAAATGCTGTCTTTGGTGTCAGAGATGGATGCATTTGGAAGACAACAAATAATCATCTCATAACCTTTTAATTGTCTTACAGTGGAATCACCAAGAACAAGGGTTGTGGGATCAGGTGGTGTTACGAGCTGCTTTTTGCCTCTTCTCACAGCTCTTCGATCTTGGTGCGATCTCTTTTTACTATCTGTTTGTCCACTTGACAAATCCTCTTCCACATCCCTGAGGCATTCAAATTTGTTCTGAAGCTTTATGGGCTGTGGATTTTCCATAGGATTGTAGATCCTATTGTGATTTGTAGAATGAGCTGGTGTTGAAGTAATTACTCTTCTGTTTTTGTTTTTGGGCTTAGCACCCATCATTTGCCAGTTTTCAGTACTCACATTTTGTACAGCTTGAGTTATGAATTCTTCCAATTGGTCTGCAATGTCCTCAGTCTGTCGGAGCGCAATCTCTGCATTCTCAGCCACTGTTTCTGTACTCCTTTCCTGAGATATCGCTTTTAATTCATCCGTCTTTGGCAGAGCATTAATCTTTGATTCCAGAATAGAAATCCTCTGTTCTAATTCCATGCATTTTCTGCAGGATTTTTTGCTTCCTGGCATTTAAAAAAAAAAAAAAGTGGAAATTAAAATTAAATTAAAAGCTTATAAAGATGAAGAAAAGAGAAAAAAAAGTGGAAATTCAATGAGAAAGTAAAGTATAGAAATAAAGATTAAGAAAGCAGGAGCAAAGCAAAGAAGCGTCCTACTCGCTTGAGTAGGAGGAGCAAAAAAAAAGGTAAAATGAAAGGTATCTATAGCTGAATACTATGTCACTGTAATTTTGTCACTTTGTTGATGGGCTTGGGTATGTATGTGAGAGAATTTCCAGGTGTTAGACACCACACTGGCAGTTAGAAGGGGTGAAATACAATCACATTTACCTATCAAAAGTTTGGACATCTTTAAACAGACTAAAGATTGGATTTCTGATGAGCAGGTCACTGGTGACTGTGTCTCCTGCACATGGTCTCTAAACACAGTAGTTCACAGGGATGCTTTCTCAGCTCCCTCCTGTACTCCCTGTTCATGACTGTATCACCAAGCACAGCTCCAATATCATTTTCTAGTTTGCTGATGACACTACCACCCTGCAAGTTGACACAGCCTACAGAGATGAGGTCAGAGCATTATCAGAGTAGTGCATGGACAGTAACCTCAAATGCGATACAAATAAATTGACCTGACTTGAGTTAATCTTAACATCAGCAAAACTAAGGAAATAATCATGGACTATAGGAGGCTGTAGGGGGATGGCCATGCCCCCTCATACACTGATGGGGCTGCTGTGGAAAGAATCAGGAGTAACAGTAAGTTCCTTGGCATGCACATCACTGATGAACTGAACTGACCCCTTCACACAAACACAGTGGTGAAATGTGCTCGTCAGTGACATACTTCCTGCGGAGGCTCAGGAGGTATGATCTCCCCACAAATTTCTACAAATGCACTATTGAGAGTTGACTGGGTGCATGACTGTCTGGTTTGGGTGAACGTATCTTTGGAAACAAACTCCCAGACTTACAGGACATCTTCCAGACACAATGTCTAAGGAAGGCTCAAAAAATCACCACAGTCCATAATCACGAAGCACATAGGCTGTTTACCTGACTGTAGTGTGACCAGACGTCCCGGTTTGACCAGGACAGTCCCGATTTTGAGTTGCGCGTCCCCAGTCCCGACAAAGGTCAGTCGGGACGCTGAAATGTCCCGGTTTACACCAAACACTAACAAACTGTCCCGGTTACAGCAATCATATATAGCCAATGAGATGTCAATAAAGCTTCTAGCAATTCAGCATCAATATGTGCATGCACGCAGTCAACCTTACAATGTATCTATTTGTACAATGTTACAATAAAGAGGCCGCGTTATAACATTTTTTTTCACTAGCGGCTGTCAACTACTACATGACAATGCTGAACGGATGAGCGCTGGGCGGAGATGTTCGTGCACTTCAAGAGTAGGGAGACTCCTTACAGCAATGTCAGCCAGCTTTGCCAGTTTGCCATGTGTCTACCTGGCACCAATGCTCCACTCATGAGCAGCACCTGGACTGACAAGAGGAATCGCATGACCGTACCTACTCTCAAAGCCTTGCTCATTACCCGGGCCAATTTCGACGATACTTGCTCGCAGTTTCACAGCAGGCTCTCGGGCAATAAAGTGCTACTGGAGCAAATTCACTCATCATGTAAATATATCCAATAAAATAGCATCTTCTTTAGGGTGAGTGGGTTGGGTGGCTGTGTTTCTGAAACATTTTTGTTGTCTTTCATCTGTTTCATCTCTCTTTAATCTGTATCACAGATTGTCTTGACTTGTTTGATGCTGTTGTCAACTCAGGGTTCATGTTTTCAAAATAGTTAATAGCCGACACTGGTTAAGATTAAACAGAGGCATTTTGGGTAAAGGTTCGGAGGTGACAACGATTAGGCTCATGCACTCGTTCCTGTTACAATGCATAGCCTATTGTTAAAAAAAAGTTCATCGCATAAAATGTTGATGTTAATATGCAAGCAATGCATTTTCTTGGCGTTTTCACAAAGGTGAAATAAATCAGTTGAAATTTAGGCTATTGGACTATTCCCTATCACCACATCTGTTGTCTGATTTTCTTACTTTAACTGAATTGTGATAGAAGTACATGTAGATAACAAGAAAATACTTGATTATTCTCTGAAATGTTGATAAAAGTGAGCTTCTACAAAATGATAAAAGCACCTGTCTGAGCCGGTGCATGTTTACATCAAAATGTGTGTGCGTGCATGAGTATCACGGTCACGTGCAAAGTGTCCCGGTTTTAGACTCAGGAAATCTGGTCACCCTGCCTGACTGCATCAGGCAGAGGGTACCACAGCATTCAATCTAGATCCAGCAAGTTGAACAACAGTTTCTCCCTGCAGGCCCATCAGGATTCTGAACAACATGTAATCCAGTCATTAGTACTTTGACCACTCATTCACTTGTGCCTCCATTCCCAGCCACACCCTGACACCCAGGCACTGTTCACCTCACATGCCTCTTTTCCACCAAATCAGTTCCAGGGCTGGTTCGGGGCCAGTGCTGGTGCTGGTTCACAACTCATCCAACTTGCGAGCCAGCTGAGAACCAGTTTGCTTTTCCATCACTCGCGGTGCTAAGGGAAGCCACGTCATTACGTCGCTGTATACGTCAGTTACGTCATTGTATACATCATTATGTTGCTGTATACGTCAGTTATGTCGTTACGTTTGCATAAACCTTGGCACGAATATCGAAGCAAAAACAACATGGAAGAAGCAGCAGCAACAATAATAATAATGGATGACTAAGCGTTTGTACAGCTGCTGCTTCTCGTCGCTTAAAAATGGTGATCTTTCGCAGTCTTGTTATTGTTGTTGGTCTTAACAACTCCGCCCCCCCGCTGACATAGGCGGTTCTTTCCTCTGGCCCAGCAGAGAGTTGGTGCTAGCCTGGAACCGTTTTTTCTGGCCCCAGAGCCAGTTCTTTGTCAGTGGAAACAGAAAACCCAGTTCCAAACTAAGCACTGGCCCCGAACTAGCCCTGGAACTGCTTTGGTGGAAAAGGGGCAACAGACACTTGTGGACAATCTCTTCACATGGTTCTGTCACTTTTGGGAAAGTTGCAATATTTACAAAGGGCACTATTACCCTTTAACTATAACTATTACTGCTGCTAAGGACTCAAGCCAGTCTCTGTGAAATATATTTATCATATTTATTACACACTACATACAGTGGTGCTTGAAAGTTTGTGAACCCTTTAGAATTTTCTATATTTCTGCATATGACCTAAAACATCATCAGATTTTCACACAAGTCCTAAAAGTAGATAAAGAGAACCCAGTTAAACAAATGAGACAAAAATATTATACTTGGTCATTTATTTATTGAGGAAAAGGATCCAATATTACATATCTGTGAGTGGCAAAAGTATATGAACCTTTGCTTTCAGTATCTGGTGTGACCCCCTTGTGCAGCAATAACTGCAGCTAAATGTTTCTGGTAACTGTTGATCAAATCAAGTTTATTTGTATAGTGCTTTTAACAATAAACATTGTCACAAAGCAGCTTTACAGAATTTGAACGACTTAAAACATGAGCTAATTTTATCCCTAATCTATCCCCAATGAGCAAGCCTGTGGCGACGGTGGCAAGGAAAAACTCCCTCAGACGACATGAGGAAGAAACCTTGAGAGGAACCAGACTCAAAAGGGAACCCATCCTCATTAGGGCAACAACAGACAGCCTGACTATAATATTAACAGTTTTAACAGGTATAACCCTCAACTGTCCTCATGGGGCCATCCTTCACAGGAGCGGTGCGATAAAACTCCAACCAGACACAGGGCACCAGGATAGATCAAGCAGGTCCGAGGGGCAGAAGAGGCCAGCATCTCAATCCCAGGATCAACATGTAACTCAGAGGGACAGATTGGGGGGGGAAGAGAGAGAGAAAGAAAACACATTGTTAGGTATGCCCTAAAAATGACAAGTATTAAATCTGTGTGGTAGGCTCACAGAGACGAGAGTCTTTACATCAGGCATAACACACAACAATGGCATGTTAATATGGTAAAATATATCATGACCTGCTCTGGCTGGATGCTTGATTGGGTGATGGAAGCACACTCCTCAGCAATGATGAGATGCAGATGGGACCCTTAGGGCTGGCCAAGACAATTCAGTTACATTTCACCAGGTCTGGGACATGCGACAGAATGTCTGACGGCCGATTCCCTGCAGGCTACGATAGCCAGTCGAGGTCTCCACCCTCTCCACCAAAAGATTTCCTGTTGACTCCATGTAACTCAGAGGGACAGATTTGGGGTGGGGGGGAGGGAAAGAAAACACAGGTGGTTAGGTATGCCCAATGTCACCTGAATAAGTAGGAACAGTATACATATTGCACCGAGTACAAGCAGGGACTCCGGCAACTAACTATGACAGCATAACTAAAAGGGGAGAGCCAGAAGGTAACACAGGCATGAGGGAGCCCCGGGACATAAAGCAGCCAGCCACTACACCGTCAACAAACTCGAGTGAGCAAGCAAGTGGGGACTGACAGCATCCATACATCCCAGTTTACCAAAACACTCTGTTTGAGGACCCTCCAGATCTACTCCTTTACCTCATAAACACCATTAACAAAAGGCTTGACTAAACAGATATGTTTTCAGCCTAGACTTAAATGCTGAGACTGTGTCTGATTCCCAAACATTACTTGGAAGGCTGTTCCATAACAGTGGGGCTTTGTAAGAAAGGCTCTGCCCCCTCATGTAGCCTTCACTATACGAGGTACCAGCAGATAGCCTGCACCTTTTGATCTAAGTAGGCGTGGCGGGTCATAGAGGAGCAGAAGTTCACTCAGGTACTGTGGTGTGAGACCATTTAGTGCTTTAAAGGTCAATAGTAGTATTTTATAATCAATACGAAATTTGATTGGGAGCCAATGCAGTGTGGATAAGACAGGCGTGATGTGGTCATATTTTCTAGTTCTAGTAAGGACTCTTGCTGCTGCATTTTGAACTAACTGGAGCTTGTTTATGCACTTATTGGAACATCCAGACAGTAAGGCATTACAATAATCCAACCTGGAGGTAACGAAAGCATGGACTAGTTTTTCTGCATCATGCAATGACATTAAATTTCTTATCTTTGCAATATTTCTGAGATGAAAGAAAGCTATCTGGGTGATGTTATCAATGTGAGTTTCGAATGAAAGACTGGGGTCAATAATCACTCCGAGGTCTTTTACTGCTGCACGTGAAGAAACAGAAAGGCCATCTAGAGTTACTGTGTAATCAGAAAACTTACTTCTAGCTGTATGTGGTCCTAGTACAAGTACTTCAGTCTTGTCAGAGTTAAGCAGAAGGAAATTAATAAGCATCCAGTGTCTAATGTCCTTAACACATTCCTCAATTCTATTAAGCTGGTATCTCTCATCAGGTTTTGCAGAGACATACAACTGTGTGTCATCAGCATAACAGTGGAAACTAATACAATGTTTACAAATAATATCGCCCAAAGGTAACATATATAGAGAAAAAAGCAGTGGACCCAAGACAGAACCTTGTGGAACACCAAACTTTACCTTGGTATGTCTAGAAATATCACCATTTATATCAACATACTGATAACGATCAGTTAGATAAGACCTGAGCCAGGAGAGGGCCATTCCCTTAACTCCCACAACATTGTCTAGTCTATCCCGAAGAATGGAATGATCAATGGTATCAAATGCTGCACTAAGGTCAAGCAACACAAGTAGCGAGACACAGCCCTGATCAGACGCCAACAGTAGGTCGTTTACTACTTTAACCAGTGCTGTCTCTGTGCTATGATGAGGTCTAAATCCTGACTGATACATTTCATGGATGTTATTCCTATGTAAATATGAGCATAACTGCTGTGCCACAGCTTTTTCAAGGATCTTGGAGATAAAGGTTGTTGATCAGTCCTGCACACCGGCTTGGAGGAATTTTAGCCCATTCCTCCATACAGAACCGCTTCAACTGTGGGATGTTGGTGGGTTTCCTCACATGAACTGCTTGCTTCAGGTCCTTCCACAACATTTTGATTGGATTAAGGTCAGGACTTTGACTTGGCCATTCCAAAACATTAACTTTATTCTTCTTTAACCATTCTTTGGTAGAATGATGTGTGTGCTTAGGGTCATTGTCTTGCTGCATGACCCACCTTCTCTTGAGATTCAGTTCATGGACAGATGTCCTGACATTTTCCTTTAGAATTCGCTGGTATAATTCAGAATTCATTGTTCCATCAATGATGGCAAGCCGTCCTGGCCCAAATGCAGCAAAACAGGCCCGAACCATGATACTACCACCACCATGTTTCACAGATGGGATAAGGTTCTCTTGCTGGAAGGCAGTGTTTTCCTTTCTCCAAACATAACGCTTCTCATTTAAACCAAAAAGTTCTATTTTGGTTTCATCCGTCCACAAAACATTTTTCCAATAGCCTTCTGGCTTGTCCACGTGATCTTTAGCAAACTGCAGATGAGCAGCAGTGTTCTTTTTGGACAGCAGTGGCTTTCTCCTTGCAACCCTGCCTTGCACACCATTGTTGTCCAGTGTTCTCCTAATGGTGGACTCATGAACATTAACATTAGCCAATGTGAGAGGGGCCTTCAGTTGCTTAGAAGTTACCCTGGGGTCCTTTGTGACCTCGCCGACTATTACACACCTTGCTCTTGGAGTGATCTTTGTTGGCCGACCGCTCCTGGGGAGGGTAACAATGGTCTTGAATTTCCTCCATTTGTACACAATCTGTCTGACTGTGGATTGGTGGAATCCAAATTCTTTAGAGATGGTTTTGTAACCTTTTCCAGCCTGATGAGCATCAACAATGCTTTTTCTGAGGTCCTCAGAAATCTCCTTTGTTCGTGCCATGATACACTTCCACAAATGTGTTGTGAAGCTCAGACTTTGATAGATCCCTGTTCTTTAAATAAAACAGGGTGCCCACTCACACCTGATTGTCATCCCATTGATTGAAAACACCTGACTCTAATTTCACCTTCAAATGAACTGCTAATCCTAGAGGTTCACATACTTTTGCCGCTCACAGATATGTAATACTGGGTCATTTTCCTCAATAAATAAATGACCAAGTATAACATTTTTGTCTCATTTGTTTAACTGGGTTCTCTTTATCTACATTTAGGACTTGTGTGAAAATCTGATGATGTTTTAGGTCATGTTTCTGCATAAATATAGAAAATTCTAAAGGGTTCACAAACTTTCAAGCACCACTGTATACTACTAGATCTAATTTATTGTAAAATTTTAATGCTACCTTGTACTGCTGCTTCATCTGTGTATTATACAATTCTATGGCTATAGATTAGTACAGATTAGTATAGATTAGGCACAACACCTTGCAAACAGTTACTATTTCAGATATAATTTAACTGTTGACTTTACTTACATACTTATTAGGCATACATATCAGTTTGCCTAAAGTATTCAGCATATTTTGTATATGAATTTTATACACACACACACACACACACACACACACACACACACACACACACACACACTGTGGGAAATCAGGAATTTTAAGCAGACTGTCACAGGACAGACAAGTCTGAAATGTTGTCTATCCATCCAAATTTCAGCCTGTCCGAATGACAGACCAAAGGCTCGGAACAATGCCTTTGGGACCCTGGAAGCTGAAGGGCTTTGGATGGCTGGAGATGGCTTCTCAGCTATTTCCAGGCACATTTTTGTGATCTTCAAAGGCCAAATTACACTAGACATTAGTTGCTAATTACACTACTAATTGAATATAATTTACAAGAAACTGTCAGAAGATTCAAGAAAAACATGTCTAAGGTTATACTCAAGAAAACAGTAGTACACACAGGTCAGTTCTATGTCTAGAAAAAAGTATGGGGTGCAAGGATGTTCCACTTGGTTACAATTTACTGGTACTCATCTATAGGTACTATAATAATACTCATGAAACATTATGTCATATATAGACTTTTTTATACTATGTTTATAATAAGTCTATTAGAAATTTAACAATTGACTATATGACTCTTCTTACATAATAGAGTTAAAATTTTGAGAATGAGACTCCAAGTGGGGCAGCACAGTGGTGTAGTGGTTAGCGCTGTCGCCTCACAGCAAGAAGGTCCGGGTTCAAACCCCGTGGCCGGCGAGGGCCTTTCTGTGCGGAGTTTGCATGTTCTCCCTGTGTCCGCATGGGTTTCCTCTGGGTGCTCTGGTTTCCCCCACACTCCCGAGACATGCAGGTTAGGTTAATTGGTGGCTCTAAATTGACCGTAGGTGCGAATGGTTGTCTGTGTCTATGTGTCGGCCCTGTGATGACCTGGTGACTTGTCCAGGGTGCACCCTGCCTTTCGCCCATAGTCAGCTGGGATAGGCTCCAGCTTGCCTGCAACCCTGTAGAACAGGATAAAGGGGCTAGAGATGATGAGATTCCAAATGACTCAAAATTAGACATGGTGATATTATTTATCGGTCAGACTAAAATCTGCTGGACTAGAACTTAGAAAATAGAAGAAAACACTAAGAAAGAGAAACCAATCAAAACCGAAAGAGTGAAAGTGAGATTCCAAGTAACTTTGTAACAAAATTACTTTTAAAATGACTCAAAATTATCATGCCGTTACCATGTGAATAGCCTTATGAATGCATAAGTGGGTGTTCAGTGCTCTGACTGAGGCGTGACTGAGTACGGTGATAAGTTTTATGTTTCATGTAATTTAGGTAATTTAAATAATATATTATTTGGCAGTGGGCACATAGGAAAGTATAAAGTTTCTGTCAATATGTTTATCATGCTTGTATGATAAAAACTCAAAGATATTTATCTAAATGCATGACCTATTCATTCTAAACCTGCCGAGTTTCACCAGCGAAGCTCTCGACCCCAGAGGGTAAAACATGATGGAAAAAAACACTTTGTCAGGGTCCAAAACCTGTAATAGTCCATTTTCTTTTAACATTAGTGGTATACCTAACATCATCGCATGGTGTCATTCCAGAATGCACTCCCACTCGCTGATGAGAGGTGATTTATCATTAATCGAGAACATCTGTGATCGGCCAATCACAGACTGTGTTATGACAATGTATTCACCCAGTGTAACATTTGGAAGAAAATTAGAAGTAGATTAGACCCATATCTTTACAATTTTCCATGGGCTATGCAGTTTGAGGCTTTTGAAATACAGATGGACATGTGTGAAAATTACTGGCCAATATCCGCCAGTCCAGCCTTATTTCATATACAGTGGTGCTTGAAAGATTGTGAACCCATTAGAATTTTCTATATTTCTGCATAAATATGACCTAAAACATCATCAGATTTTCACACAAGTCCTAAAAGTAGATAAAGAGAACCCAGTTAAACAAATGAGACAAAAATATTATACTTGGTCATTTATTTATTGAGGAAAAGGATCCAATATTACATATCTGTGAGTGGCAAAAGTATGTGAACCTCTAGGATTAGCAGTTAATTTGAAGGTGAAATTAGAGTCAGGTGTTTTCAATCAATGGGATGACAATCAGGTGTAAGTGGGCACCCTGTTTTATTTAAAGAACAGGGATCTATCAAAGTCTGATCTTCACAACACATGTTTGTGGAAGTGTATCATGGCACGAACAAAGGAGATTTCTGAGGACCTCAGAAAAAGTGTTGTTGATGCTCATCAGGCTGGAAAAGGTTACGAAATCATCTCTAAAGAGTTTGGACTCCACCAATCCACAGTCAGATAGATTGTGTCCAAATGGAGGAAATTCAAGACCATTGTTACCTTCTCCAGGAGTGGTCAACCAACAAAGATCACTCCAAGAGCAAGGCGTGTAATAGCCGGCAAGGTCACAAAGGACCCCAGGGTAACTTCTAAGCAACTGAAGGCCTCTCTCACATTGGCTAATGTTAATGTTCATGAGTCCACCATCAGGAGAACACTGAACAACAGTGGTCTGTATGGAAGGGTTGCAAGAAGAAAGACACTGTTCTCCAAAAAGAACATTGCTGCTCATCTGCAGTTTGCTAAAGATCACATGGACAAGCCAGAAGGCTATTGGAAAAATGTTTTGTGGATGGATGAGATCAAAATAGAACTTTTTGGTTGAAATGAGAAGCGTTATGTTTGGAGAAAGGAAAACACTGCATTCCAGCATAAGAACATGATCCCATCTGTGAAATATGGTGGTGGTAGTATCATGGTTTGGGCCTGTTTTGCTGCATTTGGGCCAGGACGGCTTGCCATCATTGATGGAACAATGAATTCTGAATTATACCAGCGAATTCTAAAGGAAAATGTCAGGACATCTGTCCATGAACTGAATCTCAAGAGAAGGTGGGTCATGCAGCAAGACAACGACCCGAAGCACACAAGTCGTTCTACCAAAGAATGGTTAAAGAAGAATAAAGTTAATGTTTTGGAATGGCCAAGTCAAAGTCCTGACATTAATCGAATTGAAATGTTGTGGAAGGACCTGAAGCAAGTAGCTCATGTGAGGAAACCCACCAACATCCCAGAGTTGAAGCTGTTCTGTATGGAGGAATGGGCTAAAATTCCTCCAAGCCGGTGTGCAGGACTGATCAACAGTTACCGGATACGTTTAGTTGCAGTTATTGCTGCACAAGGGGGCCACACCAGATACTGAAAGCAAAGGTTCACATACTTTTGCCACTCACAGATATGTAATATTGGACAATTTCCCTCAATAAATAAATGACCAAGAATAACATTTTTGTCTCATTTGTTTAACTGGGTTCTCTTTATCTACATTTAGGACTTGTGTGAAAATCTGATGATGTTTTAGGTCATATTTATGCAGAAATATAGAAAATTCTAAAGGGTTCACAAACTTTCAAGCACCACTGTATGTGTGTGTGTGTGTGTGTGTGTGTGTGTGTGTGTGTGTGTAAAATATACAGGGTTAGTCAAAATTATGTTAACACTAATGGATTATTTTTCTCCTGCAGATAGACATATACCATGGGTGACAGATTAAATGGTACTGTAGCTCACTGGTTTTTGTGTGTTGACCACGATGGTGAACAGGTTGAGACCATCCTGTAAATCATCTTGTACATATGATGTATGTTTTGTGAATAAATGGTTTCTACCATTTAAGTGTTAACATAATTTTGATTAACCCTGTGTGTATATATATATATATATATATATATATATATATAAAACACATACATACCTACATACATACATACATACATACCTACATACATACACACACACACATGCATACACACACACACACATGCATACATGTGTGTGTGCATTATATCCATCCATCCATTATCTGTAGCCGCTTATCCTGTTCTACAGGGTCACAGGCAAACTGGAGCCTATCCCAGCTGACTATGAGCAAGAGGTGGGGTACACCCTGGACAAGTTGCCAGATCATGGCAGGGCTGACACTGTAACGGTGTTATCCAAGGTTCAAGTATAAATTTTTTGTTCGGGTGCCAGGCAGGCCGAAAATCCTGCCAATTAACTAAAAGTAACCACCACCAGCAATAATAAAAAACAATAACAAAAGTAGGTTTTAAACGTGCATATGTTTACTTTTTCACAAAAAAAATAATGGCATCAGTACAACCCCATAATGTTCTTATGCTCCCAATACAGCAAAAGGGGCATGAATAATAATTTTAAAAAAAAATGTCATGTAAACCCAGTGCTCTTAGGTGTGTGTGTTTATGGATGTTAGCGTGTGTGGCGGGAGACAGAGTTTGTAGTTCCAGTAGCGCTTGGTAAACGAGCAGCAAGGGGCGTGTGGATAAACGCTTCAACTCACAGTTCTGGAGCTGGCTGTGTAAACTGGACTGTCCTGGAACTGAAGCTTCAACAGTCTTTAGCCATCCGCTTCCCGCATCGGGCTTGAAGTAGCTATGCGCTCTTCTCACCTGTGGCTTGCGATGTACCTCCGTTACGGAAACCTTGCTTGGGTCGGCTTGCAAATTTCCGCCGCAGATTCCGTCATCGGCAACAACGTACAAGTCTTCCACCGGGTTATAGGATCCACTCCAGAATCGCACCTTCACGCTGCTTGCACAGGAACCAAACGGAGCTCTACTGCACTACACTTCCTTTCCTCTCTACTACGGATGCAACATAGTGACATTTAAAGGAAGCGTTTCATCAATCAGGCGTGACCACTCCCCCAATCAGCGTTCACAGGTGTTGCGTGTTATGTTAATGAGTTGAGTGCTGTGTAGTTTTAGTGTGCTTTTAAAGTGACAGTCACGGGGAAAACGTTATATCTCTGGGGCAGAATGTATTTCGCCACATTGCCCCCCTCCATGGGAAGACAACCCATGGTTGGCAAGAGACATGAGACTAAGTGAAACCAAGAAAGTCTTCATCATCTGAGTTGTCCTCAAAGACTTTAGACAGTGCCTCCATTTCCTGTCTCTCAATCTCAGCTGCTGTGGGAAAGCAGGGTTTGAGGTTGTTGATGTGGACATTGCTCAAGTCTTCCCCAGAGTCTTCCCATACCACCTCAAAGTTTACAGGGCCCAAATGCTGCAAGACTCTGTAGGGTCCCTTCCACTTTGGTGCCAGCTTTGCAGAAAAGTGTTTGGCCTTAGATGACTGAGCATGGTTGTGCACCCACACTCTGTCCTTAGGTACGTACTGAACTTCTCTTCTGTTCTTGTTGTAGTTCCTAAGTTGTCTTGCCTTTGCTTTCTTACTGCTAATGTGTGCTTTCTTTTGCAGGTCTTTTAGGTGTTGCACAACATCGTATCCGGCGTTGTCAGGGGTAAGGTTTTGTCCTCTGAGGAGTTTGTCCATGGGACTACACAGTTTCCTCCCAAGGTGCAGCTCAGCAGGAGTAGTCCCAGTAGTCTCATGAACAGCGGAGTTGAGGGCAAATCGGAATTCAGGTAAGTACTGGTCCCATTTTTGATGGTTATCTGAGACATAGGATGCGATCATGGATTTGAGATTCCTGTTAACTCTTTCAGTCAGGTTGGTTTGGGGATGGTATGTTGTGGTAAGTTTGGGGGTGACTGACCAGGTGTGACAGAGTTCCTTGAACAAGCTGGACACAAACTGCAGCCCTCTATCAGACAGAATATAATCGGGTACGCCCCAGCGGGTAAGTATTTCATTACGGATGATGCGAGCTATCACAGCAGAGGACGCTGTACGGAGGGGAAATCACTCTACCCAGCGGGTGTAATAATCGACGAGGACAAGTAGATATTCATGTCTGTCTGAACTGCGGGGTAGAGGTCCCATGAGGTCAACTCCAAGCATCTCATTGGGATAGCTCACAGTGGTTTGTTGAAGTTTCCCACATGGCTTCTGGTTGTCTCCTTTGCGTGTCTGGCAAATTGTACAGGCACGAACATAGCTCCCCACTTTGTCCCACATCTTAGGCCAGAAAGCCACATTGTGAATACGTTTGTAGGTCTTGAACATACCTTGGTGTCCACACCAGGGGGAGTCATGGTATGCTGCCAGGAGTGGAGGTATTAGTGTCTTTGGTATCCACACACAAAAGTGATGCTTCTTGTCATTGTCATCCAGCTTGATCATTCTGTAAAGCAGGTCATCAACCACAGCATAGTTCTCTCCGACGTCTTCACAGCCTTCAGCCAGATCTTTCATGACTTTCTCTATCTGGGGGTCTTTGTGCTGTTCCTCCCACAAGGTCATGGTGGAGAAGGGAAAATCTTGTGGCTCCTTTTGGCTCACAGCCAACATGCACGAAGGCCCCACAGGACATCGAGAAAGGGTGTCCGGTGCTACATTGAGTTTCCCTTTGCGGTATTCAATGATAAAGTTGAACTTCTGAAGGCGAAGGGCCCAATGGAGGAGATGACTGGAGGTCTTGGTGCTGCTGAATACCCACTGCAAGGAGGCATGGTCAGTCACTACTGTGAACAGTTTGGGTTCCAGGTAGTGCTGCCATTTTTCCAGCGCCCAGACGACCGCGAGACATTCCTTCTCCATTGCGGAGTAGTTCCTTTCAGCCTTGTTTAAGCTTCTGCTTGTGAAAGCAATGACCTCTTCATGTCCGATCCCCTTCTTTTGTGCCAAGATGGCACCAAGCCCCAAGTCACTGGCGTCTGTGTAGACGAAGAAAGGAAGTTCTAGGTCAGGATGACCAAGGACAGGAGGAGACGTAAGGTGGTCTTTTAAGGTTTGAAAAGCTTTCTCATACTTCTCATCCCACTGGAAGACATGACCTTTCCTCTTGAGAGAGTTCAGTGGTTCTGCGATTTGAGAAAATCCAGGTACAAACTGGTGGTACCATCCTGCAAGGCCAAGGAATCTCTGCACCTCCTTGATTGTTGTTGGAGCTGGGTAAGCCTTGATGGCCTCCACCTTCATGGGGTCTGCAGTGGTTCCTTGGGTGGAGATGACATGGCCCAGGTACTTTATCTCCTTCATGCAGAACTTGGACTTTTTCAAGTTCAAGGTGAGTTCTGCTGCTTGAAGCTTTTCCAGAACGGCATGAAGGTCTTGGAAATGACATTGGATGGACAGTGAGTAGATCACAATATCATCTAGGTACACTAGACACACTTTTCCTTTCAGTTCAGCCAACACCAGATCCATTAAGCGTTGAAAACTGGCTGGGGTGTTTTTGAGTCCAAAAGGCATAACTCTGAACTGAAAAGTGCCCATCTGGGTCACAAAAGCTGTCTTGGCCACACTTGCGGCGTCCATGGCGACCTGCCAATAGCCACTGTTTAGGTCTAGAGTGGAGAAGACCGTGGAGCCAGCAAGTGACTCTAGAAGTTCGTTGATGTTGGGCAGTGGGTATGCGTCGGTTTCTGTGACTGCATTTAACTTCCTGTAATCAACACAGAACCTGAGTGTTCCACATTTCTTTGGGACAAGGACGACTGGTGAGGTCCACCCAGAGTAGGATGGTTCGATCACACCTTGATCAAGCATGTCCTTCAGATGCTGCTCCATGACTTGACATTTTTGCACAGACATCCTGTAGGGTTTTTGCTTGATCGGCACTTCACTGGTGGTATGGATGTGGTGCTTTAACACGTCAGTCCTTCCTGGCTTCAAAGAACATAGGTCTGGTTTGGACTCCAGAAGCTGTCTAAGACCAGCCTTCTCCCACTCTTTCACCTCAGCATTTTCTACTGCAAGATCAATGTAGTCTTGAGTGGTGAGTGCCACAGGCTGTGGGGGCAAGCAAGGAGGGGGTATGCAAGACATAAGAGTAGCCCCGAGTGGTGCAGTGTAAAGGGTGGTTTGTTCATCATTCTGCTGGAACAGATATCTCTCTGGTCTCCCCTTGAAACTGTACTGACAGTCAGCTGCATGGATTTGCAGTCTGCTGTGATACAAGTAATCGAGGCCAAGAACTGCTTTGTAGGCCAAAGCTTTTGCGGACAGGACTGCCACCTCATATGTGCATGAAACCTCACCCAAGTTGATGGTTACTTCAGCCTTTCCAAGGGGCGTCTCAGTCTCTCCATTAGCAAGGAAGAGAGGTCCGCTTGTCCAAAGCTCCAGGTCTTCCTTGGGCCTTTTGAGAGCTTTCCAGACCTGTTTGTGGATGAGTGTGTAGCTTGCCCCAGTATCAATGATAGCCCTGCCATTCCAAGGGCCGATGTTGACTGTGACTACCAGCTGCTGGGGAATATTGAAGGTGCTTCCCGGTGTTGTGGTAGACATACCTTTGATCTGGTTCTTAGAACTCTTTGTAGTGGTAAGGTTGATGTTGCCATTGCCCTGCTGTGCTGGCTTAGATGGTCGAGATGTGTTCTTGGGACGGTGTTGTGTGGACTGATGGCCTCCAGGAGATAGTTGGTATTGAGGGCAAGAACCAGGTGGATGTTGACCTTTACAGTGCCAGCATGTAATAGAAGGTGTGTCCAAGTCTGTAGATTTGGGAGTGTTTTTCGCCCTCTCTGCACTTTTGTCATGCGTACCATGCTGTGTTTCATACAAGGACTGTTGTTCTAAGTCTTTTTCCAGCTGATGTCCGAGCTTCACCAACTCTTCAACATTCTGAGCCCGACCCCATAAGTAGGTAGCCAGCCGTGGTTTGACATTTTTTAGAATGAGTTTCACTATCTCAGCCTCAGTGATGGTGAGTTTCCATTGTTTACAAAGGGTACGGTGAGAGAAGGCAAAATCACGAATGGACTCATTTTCTTTCTGCTGTCGGTTTCGTATTTGGTCCGTGAGCTCCTCTTCGTAATCCTCAGACAGGAACGCTGACAGAAACTATTTCTGGAACTGGGCCCAGGTAAGGACCTCAGTCATGGCAATCTCCCACCAATCTCTGGCTGTGCCGTGCAGGACAGTTCAGAAGGTAGCCAGAATATCTGCGTCAGACAGAGGGTGAATGGCTAGAAAGTCACGGCACTTAGAGAGGTAAAGGACAGGGTCTGGATCGTCGCTTGCCTTGCCATAGGTAGGAAATGGCAGTTTTAGAACCTTTAGATGGCCAGACTTTGTTCCAGTAGATGGCATTGTGGGCATGAAGCTGGAATGGCTGGGCAGTGAAGCTGGAGTGGCTGTAGCTGTAGTGTATGGGGTTACTGATGGCCTCATGCCAGTAAGAGGAGATGTGGTTGAGACGTGTTGCTCAATCTTTTTCTCTAACTCTGTTATCTTGTTGGTAAGGATATTGTACTCTTTTGTTATGTGTGCTGGTAGATGTCCTAAAGATGTGTTTATTTGGTTGGTAATTCTAACACAGCTGTCCATGTTCTGTGACAGGTGTCCACAGTCTGCTGCAACAGCCCTCCTCTGGGACAAGATCTCCTGCTGTACCTTGGCTTGTAACTGTTCAACCATGAAACGGATTTCTTCCAGTTGTGTAATACTTTGGTTTTTAACTTCTTCTGTGATAATGGTTTTTAATGGCCTTCAGCAACTTATCCCATTCATTCTCTGTTTTCTGAGTACTAGCTGTGAGTGCTGCACTGAGTTCTGCAAATTCTGTTTTTGCCATTTCAGACACTACCTCCAACTTGGCCTCCAAGTGAAAGCGGCTCCTGGCCACTAGTTTAGTGACCTTACTGAGTTGAGCGTCCTGTTGTTCCAGTTTCTGAAATATCAGGGCCCAGTTGTCAGGAGTTTTTAGCGCTAGTGTGCCGAGCTTTCGTGCTGGTGTTGGGAGCTCCGTAGGTAAGGCACGCTGCACTGAGGTGTCTGAAGACCATCATGGAGAAGGGTCCAAATCCATATCTAATGGAGAGGCAGCTGCGGACTGAGTGTAGTCCGAACCAGTAGTCTGTAGTGCAGCTGTTAACAGGTTGGACAGTTCAGCAGACAATGAAGGGGGCACTGTAGACACAGTAGGCAGCTGGTCTGCAGTAGTAGTACCAAGAAGTCCAGGGCGAGTAAGAATGAAAGAGGTATCGCTATGAAAAGGAGGATGGAGGAACACCTGATGCTCAATTTGAGGTGTGCTTATGTCAGTTGGTGAGGTTTGTGTGTCAGGAGACGTGGAGACGTCTGTGTGGCTCTCCCGTTCTGACATTGCGGCTTTAGGTTGTGACATGGGTTGTGTTATTGATTATTAAATGATGTGAAAAATGATGTTTGAAATGTTTGTGCTTTTTGTGTGTCTGTATGTTTGTAACAAAATGTACCCCACTTGAAAAGTAACAAGTTACACAGTTATCAAAGAGACATGTAAACCAATAGAGAAATACCCAGACAATTATTACATAAAGAAAATTCAGCAGTGTGATAAAAATTTAACACAGACCTGAGCACAGGTTCAAAACACCAATATCAGCACAGTATCAGTGATAACACAGCATAGCAGTGATAGCACAGCATCAATACAGCGCTCAATTCAACAGTAGTTTTTTTTTTTTTTTAAGTGTCTCACAAGTCCAAAAAGTCCAAGGAGCAGTCACTAAGCAGTTCAAGTCCCTTGTTAATTTCAGTTCATGTCCCTGTAATTACAGTTCATGTCCTGTTAATTTCAGTTCATGTCCCTGTTCGGGTGCCAATTCTGTAATGGTGTTACCCAAGGTTCAAGTATAAATTTTTTGTTCGGGTGCCAGGCAGGCCGAAAATCCTGCCAATTAACTAAAAGTAACCACCACCAGCAATAATAAAAAACAATAACAAAAGTAGGTTTTAAACGTGCATATGTTTACTTTTTCACAAAAAAAAAATAATGGCATCAATACAACCCCATAATGTTCTTATGCTCCCAATACAGCGAAAGGGGCATGAATAATAATAATAATAAAAAATATGTCGTGTAAACCCAGTGCTCGTGTGTGTGTGTTTATGGATGTTAGCGTATGTGGAAGGAGACAGAGTTTGTAGTTCCAGTAGCGCTTGGTAAACGAGCAGCAAGGGGCGTGTGGATAAACGCTTCAACTCACAGTTCTGGAGCTGGCTGTGTAAACTGGACTGTCCTGGAACTGAAGCTTCAACAGTCCTTAGCCATCTGCTTCCCGCATCGGGCTTGAAGGAGCTATGCGCTCTTCTCACCTGTGGCTTGCGATGTACCTCCATCACGGAAACCTTGCTTGGGTCGGCTTGCAAATTTCCGCTGCGGATTCCGTCATCGGCAACAATGTACAAGTCTTCCACCGGGTTTGAGCATCCACTCCAGAATCGCACCTTCACGCTGCTCGCACAGGAACCAAACGGAGCTCTACTGCACTACACTTCCTCTCCTCTCTACTACGGATGCAACATAGTGACATTTAAAGGAAGCGTTTCATCAATCAGGCGTGACCACTCCCCCAATCAGCGTTCACAGGTGTTAGGTGTTATGTTAATGAGGTGAGTGCTGTGTAGTTTTAGTGTGCTTTTAAAGTGACAGTCACAGGGGAAAACGTTATGTCTCTGGGGCAGAATGTATTTCGCCACAACACATAGAGACAAACAACCATTCACATTCACACCTACAGTCAATTTAGAGCCACCAATTAAACTAACCCCACTCTGCTTGGGATCACCAACTTACTCGGGGTGGGGTGGATTGCGTGTCCCAGTGACCTCTAGAGCTACAGTGGTGCTTGAAAGTTTGTGAGCCCTTTAGAATTTTCGATATTTCTGCATAAATATGACCTAAAACATCATCAGATTTTCATACAAGTCCTAAAAGTAGATAAAGAGAACCCAGTTAAACAAATGAGACAAAAATATTATACTTGGTCATTTATTTATTAAGGAAAATGATCCAATATTACATATCTGTGAGTGGCAAAAGTATGTGAAACTCTAGGATTAGCAGTTAATTTGAAGGTGAAATTAGAGTCAGATGTTTTCAATCGAATGGGATGACAATCAGGTGTGAGTGGGCACCCTGTTTTATTTAAAGAACAGGGATCTATCAAAGTCTGAGCTTCACAACACATTTGTGGAAGTGTATCATGGCACGAACAAAGGAGATTTCTGACGACCTCAGAAAAAAAAAAGTGTTGTTGATGGTCATCAGGCTGGAAAAGGTTGCAAAACCATCTCTAAAGAGTTTGGACTCCACCAATCCAAAGTCAGACAGATTGTGTACAAATGGAGGAAATTCAAGATCATTGTTACCCTCTCCAGGAGTGGTCGACCAACAAGGATCACTTCAAGAGCAAGGCATGTAATAGTCAGCAAGGTCACAAAGGACCCCAGGGTAACTTCTAAGCAACTGAAGGCCCCTCTCACATTGGCTAATGTTAATGTTCATGAGTCTACCATCAGGAGAACACTGAACAACAATGGTGTGCATGGCAGGGTTGCAAGGAGAAAGCCACTGCTCTCCAAAAAGAACATTGTTGCTCATCTGCAGTTTGCTAAAGATCATGTGGACAAGCCAGACGGCTATTGGAAAAATGTTTTGTGGATGGATGAGACCAAAATAGAATATTTTGGTTGAAATGAGAAGTGTTATGTTTGGAGAAAGGAAAACACTGCATTCCAGCATAAAAACCTTATCCCATCTGTGAAACATGGTGGTGGTAGTATCATAGTTTGGGCCGGTTTTGCTGCATCTGGGCCAGGACGGCTTGCCATCATTGATGGAACAATAAATTCTGAATTATACCAGCGAATTCTAAAGGAAAATGTCAGGACATCTGTCCATGAACTCAATTTCAAGAGAAGGTGGGTCATGCAGCAAGACAATGACCCTAAGCACACAAGTCATTCTACCAAAGAATGGTTAAAGAAGAATAAAGTTAATGTTTTGGAATGGCCAAGTCAAAGTCCTGACCTTAATCCAATCGAAATGTTGTGGAAGGACCTGAAGTGAGGACCTGAAGTTCATGTGAGGAAACCCACCAACATCCCAGAGTTGAAGCTGTTCTGTATGGAGGAATGGGCTAAAATTCCTCCAAGCCAGTGTGCAGGACTGATCAACAGTTACCAGAAACATTTATTTGCAGTTATTGCTGCACAAGGGGGTCACACAAGATACTGAAAGCAAAGGTTCACATACTTTTGCCACTCACAGATATGTAATATTGGATCATTTTCCTCAATAAATAAATGACCAAGTATAATATTTTTGTCTCATTTGTTTAACTGGGTTCTCTTTGTCTACTTTTAGGACTTATGTGAAAATCTGATGATGTTTTAGGGCATATTTATGCAGAAATATCGAAAATTCTAAAGGGTTCACAACCTTTCAAGCACCACTGTATGTCGGCTGGAGTTTCAAACTCCTGGTAGGGCCAACCATGCCGAACAGGTAGAAAGGTAGGGACCAGATGAAGAGTGATCCCCTGGTCCTCCTGGTTGGGGGTTGGGCATGGGGCCAAGTACTTCACCCTGTAAAAAGAAACAAAGTTACAAACACCATGACAACAACAACAAGTGAAACATCTGGTCTGAGGGTAGACTTGAGCCAGACAATCAGTGGCAGCATGACCAACTCTAATGAAAGGCTCCATGGGGAAGTTAGAGCTGTGAGAGATAGTCTACTCAGACCAAAGGCAAGGATTAGAATAGGAGTATGGAACATCCGCACCATGTATGAAATATCAAAGCCAGCCCAGGTTTTGAGAGAAATGAGTAAGTATCATTTGGATATTTTTGGCATAAGTGAGAGCCGTTGGACTGGGTCTGGATGCCAAAGAACACCTGATGGCTCAGTCATACTGTATCCAGGCCATGAAAACACCCACACCAACGGCATGGCCCTGGTTATTGCCAAGAAGTATGTAAACACCTGTGAGGGAATTTTAATGGATGAACATTATTATTCTCTGTGTTTCTGTGTGTTGAGCTCAAGTGGCCTATACTGAGAAAGATGTTTTTTCCTATGTTGTAATCGCTTTTCTGTGGCCTTGGTGGTAACGAGCAGGGTGCTTGAGTTCATCCTAGCTTGCATCTTCTCATGATGTAACCACCTTTCCTGACCTTGGTGGTGATAAGCAGGGTGCCTGAGTTCTCATAACTACGCATCCGCCCGCACGCCAGGTGCATGCTCTAACAAAGCTTCATAGAAAATCTTGAGCCAATCACGTGAAGATGCAAGCAGTAAGCAAATGCCTTTAGAGTATAATAGATAGCAGCCACTAAAACACAACTCAGAGAGCGCGCGCGTACTCTCACATCACTAGAGGTGATGTTCTGCTTTAATTTTCTTTCTTTCCTTTCTTATATACCTTTGTATGATTTACTTTAATAAATGACTGAAAAGACGACTGTTAAGCATTCTGAAGTGTTTATTAGAAATTTCCATTACACACCTTACTAGAATGGGAACCAATCAGCGACCAAATGTTAAGAGCACAATTCGACTCGAAACACTGTAAGCTTAAGATCATTCAGTGTTGTGCACCTACAAATGAAGCAGACAACGAGGCTAAAGAGGACTGATACAAACATCTAACCCAAATAATTTCCAAGGTTCCCCGCCACGACATGCTTCTGGTTACTGGTGATTTGAATGCCAAAGTAGGAACAGACAACACCAACTACGAAAGAGCTATGGGTAAACACGGCTGTGGTGCAATGAACGACAATGGCGAACGCCTTGCTGATTTCTGTCTCAACAACAACCTTGTAATTGCAGGTACCATCTTTCCCCATAAGAACATCCACAAGCTCACTTGGAGGTCACCGGATGGAAGGACATTAAACCAAATTGATCATATCATTGTCAATGGAAGATAGCAGCGGTCTCTGACAGATGTTAGAGCCTTCTGAGGAACCAATGTATCAAGTGACCATAATTTAATTGTAGCAACAGTGAGGTTGAAACTATGCAAGGTAAGGAAGCAAGGTCATCCAAGTAAGCTACTTATTGCCAAGCTGAAAAATATACCGATATACACAAATAGTTTGCCCTGGAATTTAGAAACCATTTCCCAGCCCTCGCCTAGGTTACAGAAGAGGACACCACAGTCGAAACCAAATGGAATAATATCAAGAACACCTATAACAAGGCGGCAGCCAGTACCATAGGCTACGTGAAGAGGAAGAACAAGAAATGGATATCACCTGAGACATGGAAGAAGATAGATGAACAAAAGCAACTTAAAGTGAAGATGCTGAACACAAAGTTACCTAGGCTACAAGAACAGGCACAGCAGGCATACAAGTCCAAAGATAAAGAAGTGAAAAGTGCTAAGAAGGATAAGCGGGCATTTATTGAACAGATAGCTTCCAAGGCTGAACTAGCTGCAATGAGAGGGGAGATGAGCATTGTTTACAAGATCACTAAACAACTCTGCAGTAGTAACACCAGCCACACAGCACCAGTTAGAGCCAAGGATGGTTCTACACTGACCACAGAGGGTGAGCAAGCAGATAGATGGGTTCAACACTTCCAAGAAGTGCTCAACCACCCAGAACCAGACCATCCAGCAAACCCCGACCCACAGCAAGAGGTCCTTAACATCAACACCAGCCCACCCACAGCTTTAGAGGTCAGAGAAGCTATTAGAGCCATGAAGAATGGCAAAGCACCCGGCATATATTCCGTCTGCTCCAAGATGATCTTGACACTGCAACGAGTGTGCTGGTTGACCTCTTCAGCATGATTTAGGACACCAACACCATCCCTAATGATTGGGCCAAGGGCCTCATTGTCAAACTGCCAAAGAAGGGCAATCTACAAAACTGCAACAACTGGTGTGGCATTACTCTTCTCTCCATTCCAAGCAAGATCTTCTGCAGAATTCTTCTCCAACGAATTGACTCAGCCATCGACAACAAGCTTAGACAAGAGCAAGCCAGATTTCACAAGGAACGAGGGTGCATTGACCAGATCTTTGCACTAAGGAACATCTTGGAGCAGTGCCTTGAGTGGAATGTCCCGCTGTACATCAATTTTATAGACTTTTGGAAGGCCTTTGATAGTGTGCATAGAGGGACTCTTTGGAAGATTCTGGAGTCATATGGAATACCCAACAAGATCATTACACTAATTAGCCTCTTCTACAACCATTCTTTAAGTTCGTTTCTTAAGACACGTATTTTCTAGTATGTTACCTCGTTTGTTGACAGTTTCGGCGAACACTTCCGCCTTCTTCAAAACAGTCACCAGATGTCGAGTGGTGACGTGCCTTATCAGCTGATGTTACTCTATGGAGGCGTGAACATCCCGCCCAATTTTACAGGTAGTCCACGCCTCCTGCTGTCAGGTCGCTGCCCCAGGACTGCGCTCCAGGTGTGTGACAGCGCGTACGCTCCCTCATCCCGGTTCATCGTCCTCTGCTCCCGCTTTCGTATCTCCACTGCCTCCAAAATCCAACGCTGATATCTATTCTCTTCAGCGCGAATGACTCTGGCCTCTTCCCAATTCATAATATGATTTTGTCGTTTGCAGTGGTCTGAAATAGCTGATTTTAAGTTTTCTTGAAAACTTTAAATGAAAAATGGATATGCAACCTGTCTAAACACACACTAACAACAGCAGAACGCACTATACTCTCACGGGGACTAAACTATGCTATCACACCAAATAAAATCCCGAATGAAGAATTCATACTAGCTACGGAACTAGCATGCAACATGTTACAGGATCAAGGACAGAAAGCCGCATTAAGGAACGAAATAGCAGGCATCCTCACCTCAGCTAAACCGCCATCCAGAAACACAACTAAACAGGAAATGGAAGCCATCAGAACACTCACAAAAAACAAGAAAATAACAATACTACCGGCTGATAAAGGGAGGACCACGGTTATCATGGACACTAATCAATATGAAAAACAAATGAATGAAATGCTCACGGACCCAAACACATATGAAATACTCAAAAAAGACCCGACAGAGGAAAAGAAAAAAAGACTAAAACTATTACTCAAACCGTTAATGGACGACAACAAAATTGATAAACAAACATACAACCACCTCATCCCCACAGCAGACATCACCCCCCGGATATACGGCACACCGAAAATTCATAAACCCGGAGCACCACTAAGACCCACAGTAGACAGTATAGGATCAGTTACTTACAACCTTTCCAAGACACTGGCAGACATAATTAAACCACTCCTCGGACTCACGGAATACCACTGCAAAAACTCAAAACAACTGGCGAAAGAACTAAAGGAAATCAAGATAAAAAAGGATGAAATCTTTGTATCACATGATGTCATATCCCTCTTTACAAAAACACCAGTCACAAACACTCTCAACATAGTAGAAAACCGGTTAAAAGCAGACAGAACCCTGAAAAAACGTACAAAACTTACAGCACAGGACATAACAAAACTATTACATTTCATTTCCACGTCCACATATTTCCAATTCAGAGGTACAATCTACAGACAAAAAGAGGGATTTGCAATGGGGGACCCGCTATCTGCCACTCTATGCAACTTTTTTATGGAGGATCTGGAAACCCGAGCCATAAAAACAGCACTGGATGACTGCAAACCTATCTTCTGGAAAAGATACGTTGATGACATTCTTGAAATAACCAAAATAGGCTACACACAACAACTCACAGATCATTTAAACTCCATAGACAAGACAGGCAACATCAAATTCACACACGAAGAGGAAATGGACAAGACAATAGCATTTCTGGACCTAAAAATACACCACACAGAAGAAGGTAATATCAGAATTACAACATACAGAAAACCTACACATACCGACCAATATCTTCTCTGGACATCTGAACATCCCATAGCACAGAAAATGTCAGTAATCAGAACACTATACGACCGAACACAGAACATCACGGAGGAGAAAGACAGACAGGAGGAGGAACAACACATCCAACAGGCATTAAAAAACTGCCAATATCCACCGTGGGCAATTCGAAAAGGAAAATTACAGACACAAAAAAAGGAAAAAACAAACAAACAAGAAAAAACACAGAAAAAACAAACCGGGGCTTTGTCACATTACCATACATAAAAGGAGTTACAGAACGCATCCAACGATCCATGAGGAAATACCACAACAACACCCCGGTCAAACCATACAAGAACCTCCGACAGCTGCTAGTTCACCCAAAAGACAAAATACAACTGGACAATAAATGTAATGTCATATATGAAATCCCTTGCCGGTCATGCAATAAAGTCTATATTGGTGAAACGGGCAGATGCTTCCACACTCGCAGGAAAGAACACCAATTAGAATGTGAAAAAGAAACAACAAAAAGACTCACAAGATCCGAAAAAGAAAAAGCAAACCAAGAAAACTTAAAATCAGCTATTTCAGACCACTGCAAATGACAAAATCATATTATGAGTTGGGAAGAGGCCAGAGTCATTCGCGCTGAAGAGAATAGATATCAGCGTTGGATTTTGGAGGCAGTGGAGATACGAAAGCTGGCGCAGAGGACGATGAACCGGGATGAGGGAGCGTACGCGCTGTCACACACCTGGAGCGCAGTCCTGGGGCAGCAACCTGACAGCAGGAGGCGTGGACTACCTGTCAAATTGGGCGGGACATTCACGCCTCCATAGAGTAACATCAGCTGATAAGGCACGTCACCACTCGACATCTGGTGACTGTTTTGAAGAAGGCGGAAGTGTTCGCCGAAACTGTCAACAAACGAGGTAACATACTAGAAAATACGTTGTAGCGGGTTTAACGTGTGGGTGGAGCACAGAAGACGGCAGGACAGAAATCAGGATGAATATCGTGTTTTTATTGCCGCACTTTTCAGTCGGGCATTCAAATAAGCAACACTCGGAGATTTACACACACACACACTCCGTAGTCTCCTCTCGGCAAGCTCCCCTCCGCTCTCACTCTCCCTCCTTAAGTAGGGCGCGGTTTACTGGGGAGAACACACACAAAACACAGGTTAATTACACTCAGGTGTAGCGATTCTGCCACTTACCTTCCCCAACTCCGCCCTCCTGTCACAGACCGGCGCTTGACCATGCCCCCGCTGCCACATACCCCCACCGCCCGACTCAGGCCAGGCGCCCGTCCGGCCCGCAGCCGACTCCCCCCCCCCTTGACGGGAGAGGAAGTCCGCCACGACCATCTGCGCCCCCGGCCTGTGGACCACCTTGAAGTTGAAAGGTTGGAGCGCCAGATACCAACGGGTGATCTGCACGTTGGCATCCTTCATGCGGTGGAGCCACTGGAGGGGCGCATGGTCCGAACAGAGGGTGAAAGAGTGCCCCAGCAGGTAGTAACGGAGGGCGAGGACCGCCCACTTGATCGCCAGGCACTCTTTCTCGATTGTGCTGTAGCGCCCCTCACGCACTGACAGCTTTCGGCTGATGTATAACACTGGGTGATCCTCTCCCCCCACCTACTGGGACAAAACAGCCCCCAGCCCTCTGTCCGACGCATCCGTCTGTAACAAAAAAGGGAGAGAGAAGTCAGGGGAGTGCAAAAGTGGCCCCCCCACACAGTGCAGCCTTTACCTCAGAGAAAGCCCGCTGGCACTGCTCTGTCCACTGGATCGGATCTGGCGCCCCCTTTTTAGTGAGGTCAGTCAGTGGGCTGGTGACGTCCGAATAATTAGGTATAAACCTACGATAATAGACAGCCAGCCCTAGGAACTGTCTCACCCCCTTTTTGGTCTTGGGCCTCGGGCAGGCCGCAATCGCTGCTGTCTTATTAATTTGGGGACGCACCTGCCCGTTATCCAAGTGGAAGCCCAGATACCATACTTCCACCCGCCCAATCGCACACTTCTTCGGGTTGGCAGTGAGCCCCGCCCGCCTCAGCGACCTAAGGACGGCCCTCAGGTGTTGCAGGTGCCGCTGCCAGTCATTACTATAAATGATGATGTCGTCTAAGTAAGCGGTCGCATAGGTGGCGTGGGGCCGGAGGACTGCTGAAACGTAGCGGGCACCCCAAACAGCCCAAACGGAAGTGTAACGAACTGGTGTAAGCCGAACGGTGTGGAAAAGGCCGTTTTTTCCCAGGATAATGGAGTCAAGGGGATCTGCCAATATCCCTTCGTCAAATCCAGTGTCGAGTAAAAGCGAGCCGTGCCTAGTCGATCGAGCAGCTCATCAATACGAGGCATTGGGTACACGTCGAATTTAGACACCGCGTTGACTTTTCTATAGTCCACACAGAACCGGACCGAGCCGTCGGCCTTGGGAACCAAGACCACTGGGCTGCTCCAGTCACTGTGGGACTCCTCGACAATGCCCATTTCGAGCATGGCCTGAAGTTCTTCCCGAACCACCTTTTTTTTGTGTTCGGGTAATCTATAAGGACGGCTATGCACTACCACCCCCGGGGGCGTCTCTATGTGGTGTTCTATGAGGTTGGTGCGACCGGGCAGGGGCGAGAACACATCCGAAAACTCGGCCTGCAACTGGGCGACCTCCGTGAGTTGGGTCGGGGAGAGGTGGTCTCCACAGGGGACCGGAGAGGTGCGAGATGCCAATGACCCTTTTTGGACCTCCGGCCCCAGCTCCGCCTTCTCCAGAACTACCAACACCAATGCCCCGGGGACCTCCTCATTCCAGAGTTTCAGTAGATTGAGGTGGTAGATCTGTAGCGCCCCCTCCCTGTCCGTTCGCCTAACCTCATAGTCGACATCCCCGACTCGCCGTGTGACCTCAAAGGGCCCTTGCCACTTGGCGATTAATTTGGAGCTCGACGTGGGCAACAGGACGAGTACCTTATCTCCCGGAGTGAACTCTCTAAGGCGCGTGCCCTTGTTGTACAGGCGGGTTTGCC
Organism: Neoarius graeffei; assembly: GCF_027579695.1. Lineage (NCBI taxonomy): Eukaryota > Metazoa > Chordata > Actinopteri > Siluriformes > Ariidae > Neoarius > Neoarius graeffei. The sequence goes on along the minus strand of NC_083592.1, from coordinate 25,327,299 downwards.
GTTCCTGGGCCTGCCGCAAATTCTCCTGAGTTAGGTGGGTGAGCGTGTGGAGTTTTGCGCGCGGATCCATAACGTACTGAATTTCGTTTTTGCTCTGTGAAGGTCCCTCCTCCCAATTTTCCCGCAGTACATCTAAGATGCCGCGCGGCTTATGCCCATACAATAATTCAAACGGGGAGAACCCCGTGGAGGCTTGGGGGACCTCTCGCACTGCAAACAACAAGGGTTCGAGCCACTTATCCCAGTTACATGCGTCCTCACTTACGAATTTTTTTGATAATATTCTTGAGGGTGCGATTGAACCGTTCAACTAAACCGTCCGTCTGTGGGTGATACACGCTGGTGCGGATCGGCTTAATACCCAGTAGTCCATACAGTTCGCTCAGTGTTCGTGACATAAACGAGGTGCCTTGGTCAGTCAGAATCTCTTTCGGGATTCCAACCCGGGAGATGACATGGAAGAGGGCCTCTGCAATACTACGTGCGGAGATATTGCGGAGAGGCACCGCTTCCGGATATCGCGTTGCATAGTCCACCAGAACCAATATAAAGCGGTACCCTCGTGTTGACCGATCTAATGGCCCAACGAGATCCATCCCAATTCTTTCAAACGGGGTCTCGATTAATGGTAGGGGGCGCAAGGGCGCTTTTGGAATGGCCGCTGGATTTACTAATTGGCATTCGCGGCACGCCGTACACCACTTACGGACGTCGCCGTGAATCCCCGGCCAATAGAACCGGGCCATTATCCGGGCGAGTGTCTTATCCTGCCCGAGGTGTCCCGCCATGGGATTAAAGTGAGCTGCCTGGAATACCAATTCCCGGTGGCTCTTTGGAATTAACAACTGGGTGACTCGCTCCTTCGTCTGAGTGTCCTGCGTCACTCGGTATAACCTATCCTTCAAAATGGAAAAATAGGGGAAGGACGGGGTGGCGTTCGGCTGGAGCGTTTGACCATCGATTACTCTCACTTGGTCAAACGCATGTCGCAGAGTCTCGTCTCGCGATTGTTCCAGTGGGAAATCCGCGAGGGATTCCCCAATAGAAAGAGGAGGGGCCGGGGGCTCCTCACTCTGTCGCGGAGATGACATAGATGGCTCTGCGACCGCAGCTCCAGCCAAAGCGACACCGGGACCCTCCCCTGACAACCGGCAGGACCCACTCTTTACTAGGCATGCCATCAACCCCCGAAATCCCAGCCAATCAGTCCCCAAGATCAAAGAGTGGGTAAGGCGAGGATTAACCACCGCCTTCACTATCGATTTTTCCCCTCTGAAATGTATGTGGACTGACACCAACGGGTAGCTGTGAATATCCCCGTGCACACACAACACCTTCACCCCTTGTGCTCCCCCCAATGCCTCGTCTTGTACCAGGCTTTGGCGGATCGAGGTCTGATTGCAACCCGAATCCACCAACGCCTGATATGTCGCCCCTTGTACACTTACCGGTATGCGATACACTCTGGCCTGATCGAGGGCAGCCTCTGGCGCGTCGGCGATCCGCACCACCGCCCCCACCTCCATCGCTGCACACTGTTGCTGCAGGTGGCCCGGTTCCCAGCAGCGCCAGCAAACTGGCCCGGGCCTCCCCTCTGCAGCTGTGTTTTGAGGGTCACTCACCTGAGGGGGGGAGAGACAGACACAGAAGGGAGAAACGGGAGGGCACCACGGGTGCGGCGGGCCGGCTGGGGTGGAGCCGGCCCCCGCCTCCGTGGTGGGGGAATGGGGCGAGGACGGGACATGGGAGGAGGGGGAAGAGAGAGAGAGAGAGAGAGAGAGAAGAGGAGAGAGAAGACGACGTCATCCATTGTCCTGCTGCCGGGACAGCCGCCAGATGATCCTCCACCAGTCCTACGGCCTGATCCAGCGACGCCGGGCGGTGGCACTGGACCCACTCCGTGGTTCCGGCGGGTAGGTGGGCAATGAACTGTTCCAGCGCCACCTGGTCGATGATTCCCTCGGCGTCGCGATCTTCGGCCCTCAGCCACCGCCAGCAGGCGTCCCGGAGCTGCTGGCCGAACGCGAACAGGCTGCCGACTTCCTCCATCCGCAGCGCGCGGAAGCGCTGGCGCGGCTGCTCCGGCGTGCGCCCCAAGCGCTGGAGGACAGCCCGGCAAAGGTCGGCGTAGGCCAGCCGGCGGTCGGTGGGGAGCTGTAGTGCGGCTAACTGTGCCTCTCCCGTCAGGAGGGGGAGGAGGCGCGCCGCACGCTGCTCCATCGGCCACCCCGAGGCTTCGGCGACCTGCTCGAACAACGCGATGAAAGCCTCGGGGTCATCCTGCGGGCCCATCTTGGTCAAGGTGAGGGGAGATGGGCCCGCGGCCGGGGCGCTGGTGGACCCCGCCGACGCGAGGAGGCGCCAGAACGCCTCTCGGTCTTCCTGTTGAGCCAGCACCAGGGCTTCGAAGCGGCGCTCCTGCTCCTTTCGGAGCGTGATGAGTGCCTGGTGCTGGCTCTGCTGAGCCGTGACGAGGGCGTGGACCAAGTCCGCGAACGGGGAGGATTCCATGGGGCTGCAGGACAGGTGCTCCACCTTCCCGGGTTCTGGCACCATTGTAGCGGGTTTAACGTGTGGGTGGAGCACAGAAGACGGCAGGACAGAGATCAGGATGAATATCGTGTTTTTATTGCCGCACTTTTCAGTCGGGCATTCAAATAAGCAACACTCGGAGATTTACACACACACACACACTCCGTAGTCTCCTCTCAGCAAGCTCCCCTCCGCTCTCACTCTCCCTCCTTAAATAGGGCGTGGTTTACTGGGGAGAACACACACAAAACACAGGTTAATTACACTCAGGTGTAGCGATTCTGCCACTTACCTTCCCCAACTCCGCCCTCCTGTCACAGACCGGCGCTTGACCACGCCCCTGCTGCCACATACGTGTCCTAAGAAACGAACTTAAAGAATAGTTATAATAATCAGACATAATGAATTTTCACTACATATCTTCTTCAACCACTTTGAGTGCAGTGTCATCATTGACGGCAACACCCTATCCAAATCATTCGCAGTTAATTCCGGTGTCCACCAAGGCTGCAACCTCTCTCCCATGCTATTCCTAGTTATCTTTGACTGGATCATGTGACAGACAACTTATAACATGCCCAGGGGCACACAGTGGATCCTATTCTCCCATCTGGAGGACCTATTGTTTATTGTTTATTTGCACATAAAAGAAACAAGTCATTTTGTTAAAACAGAGAAAAAAGAACATGCAGGGGAAGACCAGAAACCTCCAAGGTTTTTCGAGGGTTTTCTCCTATACTATGATTAATTATTGTATAATCATAACAATTACTGTTGATTATAACATACATAAATAAATAAATAAATAAATAAATAAATAAGATCAAACAAAAGAAAAAAGCAAATCATTATCGAAATACAAGAAAATAAGGAAAAACTAATGAACTAACTTATGAGATAATACAATCAAATAACATATCAAATTAAACAGAAGTTAAAGAAAACCAAATAAATAATTTAAACTAATAAATAATAAATCATCAGTACATAATAGAAATAATAAATACCAAATCTTTACATAGTTACGTAAACATAAACAAGACACACAAACAAATTAGGAGGTGGTAGTTGGCTTGTCTATGAAGTCATTTTTTATATATTTTTTGAAAGTGGGTAGGGACAAACAATTTCTTAGGGATTGACTTAAACTGTTCCATATGGAGGGGCCTCTAAACTTTATTGTGAATTGCTTTAAATTAGATTTTGTCATTATTGGCCTTAAATTGTTTTGCTGTATTTGCTGTACTATGACTATGGATATCTAAATTGAATTTGAATAAATCCTTGTAATGTTCGGGTAAATAAGAACTTTTATGAATTACTTTATAAACAAAAATAGCTGTTTGAAGTTTGTTTATGTCATATACTCTCAAGACTTTCAGATCATAAAATAGAGTCGCTGAGTTTGCTAAGAAAGAGGTATTTAATGGAATTCTCACAAAGCGCTTTTGTAACTGGTACAGTGGTCTGATGGAAGTAGTATAGGTATTTGCCCAGATAATATTGCAATATGTTAAATAGGGATATATCAAGCTGTAATACAAAGTCATAAATATTTTACGTGAAAGGCAACTTGCAACTTTTCTTATGATTCCAATATTCTTGTAAATCTGTTTGCAAATACGATCAATCTGAAACTTCCATGTGAGTTTTTCATCTATTATAACTCCAAGAAAACGTGTATTGCTTACTTGTTTAAATGGGTTTGTCATCTATGAATATCTTAGCCATTTCTATACTGTATTTTTTATTTCTTCCTGTAAAGATTATGAAATTTGTTTTATCTATATTGATGGACAACTTATTTGCCTTGAACCAGTGATTTAGCTTGCCTAGTTCATCATTTATCGTTATTATAAGTGTATCAAAAATTTTTATGGGACATGAATAGATTAGTATCGTCTGCAAATAGTAAAGAGTTTGTCTGATATCAAGGCGAGGTCATTCACATAAATCAAGAACAAAAGAGGACCAAATATGGATCCTTGAGGGACTCCACATGTTACAGTTTTATAGGATGAGACAAAACTATTACTAAAAACATATTGCTTTCTATCTGACAGACAATCTTTTAACCATTGGAAGGCAAAACCTTTAAATCCATAGAAGTTTAGTTTATCAAGTAGTATATTGTGATCTACAGTGTCAAAAGCTTTAGATAAGTCGAGAAAAATTCCTATGGTAAATTCGTTATTTTCCAAGGCTAAAGTAATTTTATTTATGAGCTGTAAAAGGGCCATATATGTTGAATACTTTTTCTGAAATCCATATTGATGTAAATATAAAATGTTTTTAATTTCTAGTTGCTTCAAAATTCTTTTGTACACTACTTTTTCTAAAATTTTAGAAAATACCAAGAGTGATATGGGTCGATAATTGGTGAACACACAGGGGTTTCCAGATTTGTAGAGTGGAGTTACCTTGGCTACTTTTAACTCAGAAGGCACTTTTCCAGTTCCAAGGGATATTTTGAAGACGTGTAATGGGTTCTAGAATTTCTGAGACGATCTGTTTTAATAGTGAAGCTTTAATTTCATCCTTACCAGGTGCTACATTTTTTAGATTGATAATTATCTCATGAATTTCTATTGTGCTGGGCACTTTAAAAAAGCTGATGGGTAGATGATCATTCAATAAGTATAATAATGGAGACCAGTTAATCTTATCTATTTTTTTTTTGCCAAAGAAGGATCAATATTCACAAAAAAATAATTAAATTTGTTAACTATGTCTTGTTGATTTGACACTTCATCTTCCCCGTCAAAAAACTTTAAAGGAAGAGTAGAAGCTGCCCTTTTTCTGTTGAGAAGTTAATTTATGAGTTTCCAAGTATTACGTATATTAGTTGATGCTGTTACAAACCTATCCTGATAATATTGCCTCATAGACATAAGAATCAAACAATTAAATTTATTTCTATATATTTTGTATTTTTGTAATGTTGTCAGTGTAGGGTTCTTTAAATAATTCCTATAGAGCTTGTTTTTCATATTAGAAGACTTGCGTAATCCTTTTGTAAACCAAGCTTTAATGTTGTTCTCCGAGTTCCTTTTTGTTGAAATAGTTTTAAGAGGGAAGCATTTTTCAAAATGAGAATTAATAAAACTCTGAAGAAAATTAAAGTAAGAAGAATTTGACTCAGTGTTATAATACATGGATTCCCAGCTTTCTTTTGATAAGACAGCTTTAAATTTATCAATATTGCCTTGATTGAAACTTCGGTAATGGCGTTGTTGACATTGTGTTGTTCCATTTGTTCTACTGAGTTTAGTGATATAAAATACAGGTAGGTGATCTGATATGTTTGTAACAAGAAGACCTGATGAGTAAGAATTAATCATAGAATTTGTCATGACGTTGTCTATCAATGAAGCTGATCTATTTGTTATTCTAGATGGCTTAGTTATTGTAGGGTAAAGTGTGCACAAATACAGAGTGTTCAGAAAGTCTGCAGTTAATGAGTGGCTTTCATGTTTTAAAAGATCTATATTAAAAATCACCAAGCATAACAGTTTTTACCTTCTTTATTAATTGCATCTCGAGTTGTCGTAAAATTACTTATAAAGTTCTTGATATCAGTATTAGGTGGTCAGTATATGCAACCTAATATAAGACCTTTTCTCATTGCAGAGGAGGATGGTGGTATTTCTATAAAGAGGGATTCAATCATATCTTCCTCAGATTGAATGACAAGGTCCTTTCGTTCAATGAACTCAAGGCTCTGATATATTAAGATAGAGACTCCTCCACCTATTCTTTTTAATCTGCAACAGTGTAATGAAACATAGTTTGGTATGTCAAAGATGTGATGTAGAATCATTAAGCCAGGTTTCAGTTAGGCCAATGACCGAAAAATCATGCTGAAGCGTTGATAAGTAGTGAGTGAAGTTATCATAATTCTGTGGAAGGCTCCTAATATTAAGATGTAACATTGAAAAAGTTGAAATGGCATAAGACAGTTTTTTGCACAAATTCTTAAATGAATTTTCAGAATAATACTGGCATAAATTGTTCATAGAATTTTTGAAAAAGTTTACGTCGGGGTCCCAATCATCTGTGTATTTTGATTCATTTTTGCTTTCATTATTTAACGAAAAAGGATTGAACATCAGGTTAACATCTTCAAATGTGTTTGAACATGTAATTTGGGTTCCTTGTTTTCCTGTTTGTAAAGATGTATTTAACATAGCCATAGTTAAATTATATACATCATTACACAAAAATGCTCAGTAAAAGTATCAGAAATAAATTTTATTGGATGTCATTTTTCTTTCTGATTACAAGTTTATCATAATTAATCACCGCATAGTTACCACGTTGTCTTGCCGCCCGGGGGCGTGTCTACGGGGGGGGGGGGGGGGGGGGGGGCAGTGCCCACCCTGAGATAAGCCTTGCCCACCCTGATAAATTGGTTGCCCATCCTATAAAAAACGCCTGTGAATATCATCACAATATGCGCGATTTTGCTCAGAGGTGGCGTCTTGTGTTCTCCTTTAAATCCATTTTGCACTCTACTGCTTTCTCATTGGCCATTTCGAAAGGGAAGGGGAGGGGGGGTGCCCTGCCCACCCTATATATAAAAAAGCTGCGTGCGTGCTCGCTCTACGCACAAGCGGTAGTAGCAAAGTCAGTGTGTATGGCAGTACTGTAGATTCCGAGTTAATAGTTAACAGTAATACATTGCTTACTTTCCCTTCTGATAGTCATGCATAGGTTTCTCATTAAAAAGCAGACACCCTCACCCCCCGTGCCCAGCACTTCCTCCGATACTGAGGACGTTTCTCAGCCCAGCACCTCTGCCCTCAACCAAAGTTGCCTCAACACCGTGCTAAGTGCTGCATCTTTGTCGGTGGATGCTAACATCGTACATGTCTCTGTTCCCGTTGACGCTAGCACCTCTGCTACAACAGATATTACCGATAAAGATGCATTGCTCTGCACAAACGTTACAGGCATACAGTCTTCCGTTCCCCTTGATTTAAACACGGATAGACCATCTCAGCCCATTCTAAAAATTTATCCAAAACGCCTTTTTGGCCAAACCTACCGGTCATTTAGTGCAGGCTGGTTTCAGTCACGGCCATGGTTGGAATATTCAGTCTTGCAAGATGCCAGCTTTTGCTTTGCCTGTCGCAAATTTAGTTTAAATTCGGACAACATATTCACCAAACGTGGGTACACTAATTGGAAAAAGGCTCTGGAAAAAGACGGTGGCTTTAACAAGCACGCTTCCAGCCTTGTGCACATTAGGGCGATGTCCGCCTGGCAGGAGTGTCAACGCCGTGGAGAGACAGGAGAAAGTATCGTTCACCTTCTTGGTCAAACTCAGATTAAAAAGAACAGATACTATGTGAAAAGTGTAGGTGAAGTCATACAATTCCTCGCAGTAAATGAACTGGCTTTTCGGGGGCACACTCATGGGGCTGAGAATGAGGAAGGGCTTTTAATCCGGCTGTTCGAGTATACACTCCTCAAAGATCAAAAACTGAAGGATATCGCAAAATGCATCCCCGAAAATGCTAAATACACGTCTAACACCATCCAAAACGAGATAATTGAAACTCTAGCAAAAATGGTTCTAAAAAAAATCAAAAGGAAATATGATGAGGCTGACACCCCTGGCATGAGCATCAAGTGTGATGGCACCAGGGACCGCTGTAACATTGAGAACCTGTCAATAATAATTCGATTTGTCCGGAATTCCATTCCAGAGGAACATTTAATTGGCTTAGTTGAATTGGACCAGCTTAATGCTGAATATATGTGCAATCAAATCCTTTCACATTTGTCTGGGAAAAAAAAGGGAAAAAAATATTGATATAAAAATGTTCCATTGCTTCTATTAATCACACAAGTCCATGTAATGACAGGTCCTTTCCTTTTATCACTAGATGCAGATATGGTGCATAATGAAGCCCAACCTTTTTTTCATGTGTCTGTTTTTTTCATGTTTGACCCTCTGAATGTTTATGTGTGAGTATGGATCTCAACTTACACTACATTCCAAATTATTATGCAAATGACTTTTTTCACTGATTTTCCTGAAGAGTCAATAGAAATGACAATCGTCCTAATTTTCAAGTCATCAACCGTCAGTGTACAAATCAACTGTTTTTGAACGAACCTTCCAATGCTAACTGTATTTTTTTTAAATAAAAAAAAAACTAAAAATGGACTGTTCCAAATTATTACGCAAAATAGAGTTTCAAAAGATTTTTGTTCTTGTAAAGAACTAAAACTGGCCATTTGTGAAATTGGAAGCATTAGTAGGTGATAATTACTGGAATCAAAACCTAGTTCAATCAAAACATCTTATAGTTCAAATTGCATTACTGGATTTGTAGCAGATTCAGAGGCCAGTGGGGCTACCCAACTCCCTGGGGTCAAGCAGATGATGGTGAGGACGATGATGATAAAAAGTAGCAAATGTCACAAGAGCAATAAACAAAACCTCTTCCAAGCAGTGCAGATTTCCCACCATTATGTTATTTTATCCACTTTGCTTCAACCAATCACCAGCAACTATCATTTAGGAACTCTTTGTCCTATTAATTTGCTCATACCCATCTGAATGCGCTATTAATCATGGGAAACACGTCTGATCACGAAAATGGGGGACTTATACACACATACATACACATACACTACAATAAGAAATGTAATTTGTTGCCCCCCAAATAAACCAAATGCCCACCCAAGCATGACATCCTGGCAACGCCTCTGTTGCCGCCTTCATCTCGAGTACCAGTTCAGCTCGTCATTTCCTGACTTGTTCTGAGAAATCCTCATTGATGAAGATGGTAGCGTTATTCAGATGTGATCTGGCTTTACTCAGGATGAGCTGCTTGTCCTTAAAACGCAACAGTTTGACAACTATCTGCCTCGGTCGAGGAGAATCCCTTATGAAGGGGCCGCTACGATGTACTTGTTCAATTTCAATAGTCTTAGGGTCTAGCTGCAGGTTTTTGGACAGGATGTTTCGCACCTTTCCTTCTGACTCTGCCCATGTTTCCTTACTGTTGTCGCCTTCCACTCCATCAATGACGATGTTGTTCCTTCGACTCTGGTTTTCTAAGTAATCCATTTTCTTAGCAATCTCTGACGTGTCTTGAGACCTGATACACTTAACTGACTCTACGGTGGCCTTCAGTGCGTTGACATCTGTTAGAGCTTCTTTCAGTAAGGTTTTAAGAGTGTCGACTTCTGCTTGCGAGTACTGGAGTGATGACTTGACTTCCTGAACTTCTCTCACAAGGGAATCAATGCACTTGTTAGCTGAATCCATTAACATCTGGGTAAAGGATTGAAAAATCGCTTCTTGTCTTTTTAAGAGATCATCATAGAACGCTTTCTTCTGTTCCATCATTTCTTTCATTACCCCCACTGACGTGAACTCATCTTCTGCTTGACTTTTCTGGCTGTGAGTGGGCATGATTGAAAATGGAAAGAATACTTGTATTGAATAAATTGGAATGGACTCACCGTTTTATCTTCCTGGGATCTTCTGTTGAAGAGTTATAGCTATAACAGCTTCAGGGTTGAGGTACGGAAAGTCGATGTTGCAAATGCCATGAGCACACAGTGGCCTGGGATCTCTCTTTCGCTTCGCTACTGCGATATAAAACACTACACGCAGTTTATTAAAAATAAAGTCTGGTGTAAAGAAAATTAAAACCATTTTTCAAAACTCCCTCCACAGCACAGGACACAATACACACTTCATTTCCGGGCTCCAAGACTTTGCCGACAACCTGGCAGCCTTTTCTTACAGGAAAGATCACCTAAAAGAGAAAACTGATAGATTGGGCAAATTTTTCAAGCAAACTGTCTTAACATCAGCACCACCAAGACTAAAGTCATGTGCATCAACTTATCCAACATTACACCCATCACTGTCAATGGTCAACCGCTGGACTTTGTAGAGGACTTCACATATCTGGATAGTCTCATTAGCAAGGACAATGGAGTCACAAAAGACATTCAATCTAGTTTATCTAAGGCCCGCGGGGCCTTTGCATGACTCCAGCCTATCTGGGAATCCAAGCAGTACAGCCTGAAGACCAAGCTTAGACTCTACAATAGTAATGTCAAATCTGTGCTCCTTGATGGCTCTGAGTGCTGTTGTGTTGTGAAGTCAAATATGAACAAGATGAGTGCATTCCATAATGGGTATTTATGGAAAATATGCCATATCTTTTGGCTGCAGAAAATGTCATATGAAGAACTGTATAGATACACGGGCTGCTACAACATCATACTGGAAATTAAGTGCCGTCACCTGAAATGGTTGGGACACATTTTAAAAATGGAGCAGGGGCGCATACCAAAGACATCGTTACAGTGGACCCCTGCTGGAAGGCATAGGCCTGGAAGACCCAAAACAACCTGGCGAAGAACAGTCCAGAGTGAACTTGAAGAGATGGGCCTTACATGGGGCGAAGCCCAAAAAGTAGCGAAGGATTGCCAAGAATAGCGTCGCTAGGTAGGGGCCTTATTTCCCACTAGGGAAGAAGAGAATAAGTAATTAACCTTACTTGCATGTCTTTGGACTGCAGGGGAAACCAGAGCACCCGGAGGAAACCCACACAGAACATGCAAACTCCACACAGAAAGGCCCTCGCTGGCCGCTGGGCTCGAACCCAAGAGCTTCTTGCTGTGAGACGACAGTGCTAACCACTACACCACTAAAATTATATATATATATATATATATATATATATATATATATATATATATATATATATATATATATATATATATATATATAAAGAAATAAAAACATACATACATATACACACACACTCCCTCCACAATTCAGGCTGTCACACCCCTGTCAAGTCTAATAACAGTTCTCTACCTGAAATATGCAGATGGACCCCTTTGTGTTACATTAAGTACTACATGAACATGGTTACTGTGGACAAGTGCATCCAGGTCTATCCCAACTAGAAGTCCTGAATGACAAAAGAGGTCCAGTGCCTGCTCAGGGACAGAAACATCGCTCTCAGGTATAGTGATGGGGCATAATACAGCACGACCAGAGCCAAACTGAAAAGAGGCATCAGAAAGTCCAAGGCTGCTTACAAGAGGAAGATTAAGGACTATTTCCATAGCAAAAACACAAGGCAGATGTGGCAGGGGGTCCAGCACATCACCAGCTACAAACCCAGCAACCTTTCAGCTGCTGATAGTGATGCTTCACTGGCAGAGAAACTGAACCACATCTTTTCCTGCTTCAAGGAGGAGCCACCAGAGGCAGCTACATTACATCCACTAGCCCACAGCAGCCACTTCTACACAGTGGAGGAGCACGAGGTGAGGTGCACACTGAGGGCAGTGAACCCAAGGAAAGCTGTGGGAACCATTGATGTCTGTGGATGGGTGCTGCTAGACTGCAAAGATCAGCTGGCTGGGGTCTTCACCAAGATTTCCAACCAGTCCCTATCCCAGTCCACCATCCTACCCTGTCTAAAGTCCTCTACCATATTTCCACTGCCAAAAATGATGATCATCAGCTTGAATCATTACCGTCCAGTGGCACTTACTCCTGTCATCTTGAAGTGCTTTGAGAAACTGATCCGGACTCACATCATCACAAGTCTCCCACCCATGTTAGACACACACCAGTATGCTTCCAGAGCTAACAGGTCTACAGAGGATGCCATCGCTACAACTCTCCACACTGCCCTCACTCACCTTCAGCCGCAGGGGAGCTGCTCTAGGCTGCTTTTTGTGGACTTTAGCTCAGCATTCAACACCATCCTCCCTCACAGACTGGTGTCCAAACTGACAGACCTGGGAGTGTCTCACTCCATCTGCCTCTGGATTAAGGACTTCTTGTCTGATTGCTCCCAGAGGGTAAGAGTAGGCCCCCACATCTCCTCATCCCTCAGCACTGGCTCCCCACAGGGCTATGTGCTGAGCCCCCTACTCTTCACTCTCTACACTTATGACTGTACCCCTGCCCACTCCAGTAATGGCATCATTAAATTTGCAGATGACACTACCGTAGTGGGGCTCATCTCTGGGGGTAATGAGTTTATTTATCAGAATGAGGTGCAGCAGCTGTCTGGGTGGTGCAGAGATAACAACCTGGTCCTCAACACCACCAAAACCTAGGAGCTGATCATGGACTTCAGGAAAAAGAAAATGGAAATTCAGCCTATTTTCATCAGTAGGGAACATGTAGAGAGGGTCTTTGACTTCTGGTTCCTGGGGATGCACATAGAGGAGGACCTGACCTGAAGCACTAACACCACACAAGTGATAAAGAAGGCACAACAGAGATTTTATTTCCTGAGGATCCTCAGGAAGAACCACCTCACTCAAAAAACTGCTTGTGTCCTTCTACCATTGCTCCATAGAGAGCATATTTACATACTGCATCACTGTGTGGTTTGCCAGCTGCACAGCAGCAGAGAGGAAAGTGCTCCAGAGGGTCGTCACCACCACCGAGAAGATGCCCTCTCCCCTCCCTGGAAGAGCTTAACAGTTCCTGCTGCCTCAAAAGAGCCCAGAGTATATTAAAAGATGTGTCCCACCTCATCGATTCTCTGTTTGAACTGCTCTCTTTGGGCAGATGGTTCAATTTAATTGAAAACATGGACAAATTGACTGAAAAACAGTCATAACTGCACTAAACACTGCTTGTTTTAAAGGGACCATGCAATTAAAAAAAATTTATTTATATATATATATATATATATATATATATATATATATATATATATACACACACACACACACACACACACACACACACACAGTGGTGCTTGAAAGTTTGTGAACCCTTTAGAATTTTCAATATTTCTGCATAAATATGACCTAAAACATCATCAGATTTTCACAAAAGTCCTAAAAGTAGATAAAGAGAACCCAGTTAAACAAATGAGACAAAAATATGATACTTGGTCATTTATTTATTGAGGAAAATGATCCAATATTACAGATCTGTGAGTGGCAAAAGTATGTGAAGCTTTGCTTTCAGTATCTTGTGTGACCCCCTTGTGCAGCAATAACTGCAACTAAACTTTTCCAGTAACTGTTGATCAGTCCTGCACACTGACTTGGAGGAATTTTAACCCATTCCTCCATACAGAACAGCTTCAACTCTGGGATGTTGGTGGGTTTCCTCACATGAACTGCTCACTTCAGGTCCTTCCACAACATTTCAATTGGATTAAGGTCAGGACTTTGACTTGGCCATTCCAAAACATTAACTTTATTCTTCTTTAATCATTCTTTGGTAGAATGACTTGTGTGCTCAGGGTCGTTGTCTTGCTGCATGACCCACCTTCTCTTGAGATTGAGTTCATGGACAGATGTCCTGACATTTTCCTTTAGAATTCATTGGTATAATTCAGAATTTATTGTTCCATCAATGATGGCAAGCCATCCTCGCCCAGATGCAGCAAAACAGGCCCAAACTATGATACTACCACCACCATGTTTCACAGATGGGATAAGGTTCTTATGCTGTAATGCAGTGTTTTCCTTTCTCCAAACAGAACGCTTCTCATTTAAACCAAAAAGTTCTATTTTGGTCTCATCTGTCCACAAAACATTTTTCCAATAGCCTTCTGGCTTGTCCACATGATCTTTAGCAAACTGCAGATGAGCAGCAATGTTCTTTTTGGAGAGCAGTGGCTTTCTCCTTGCAACCCTGCCATGCACACCATTGTTGTTCAGTGTTCTCCTGATGGTAGACTCATGAACATTAGCCAAAGTGAGAAAGGCCTTCAGTTGCTTAGAAGTTACCCTGGGGTCCTTTGTGACCTCGCTGACTATTACACGCCTTGCTCTTGGAGTGATCTTTGTTGGTCGACCACTCCTGGAGAGGGTAACAATGGTCTTGAATTTCCTCCATTTGTACACAATCTGTCTGACTGTGGATTGGTGGAGTCCAAACTCTTTAGAGATGGTTTTGCAACCTTTTCCAGCCTGATGACCATCAACAACGCTTTTTCTGAGGTCCTCAGAAATCTCCTTTGTTCGTGCCATGATACACTTCCACAAACATGTGTTGTGAAGATCAGACTTTGATAGATCCCTGTTCATGGGCGGTTCTACACGGGGGCCAGGGTGGGCCAGGGCCCCTGTAGAAATGCCCCTGGCCCCTGCTATGGCCCCTGCACTAGACAGCCAATAATTTAAAATATTAATTTCCTATAGCGACATGCCTCGAAGACCGGAACTTTCGGTAGTGCGTGAGGTGTGATCTAGACGGACTCGACATGCGACACACACACACACACACACACACACACACGCTTTCCAACCTATGACCTGAAAACCCGACTTGGTTGTTGTAGAAGTTGACAGTCTGCATCTCTTACAGGACCAGAAAGAGGTTAAGGTAAGGAAAACAATTGGTTTCCTAACATCATTGTTTGCATGCACTGTTACTGTTCATCACTACAATAATCGTTATCATTGCATTTAATCGCGCATTGGTCTGACGTTTGTGGATTAGCGGTGCCATACAAGACATTAGCCTACATATGTGTCACTTGTGTTAACCAAGTACCTTCATCTCTCTTAAAAGTAAGTTGCATAGCAGTTTTCAACTAAATCTATTTGGGGAAGGGGTGTAATGATCAACATTATTTCGCTTGTGTTGTATAATGTTTTTATTTTCTTAATGGCTTAGACGCAGATGTTTACAATCATCTCCGTTTTCTTTTTAGTAGGTTAAAGCTGTCATCATGAAAAGGAACAAGGACATTATGTCCTTTTTTAGCCCTGTTGGCAAAAAACAGAGAGAGAGTGAGGGAAATACTGAGTGTGAGGAGCAGGAGGAGAGAGAGCAGGAGCAGAGAGAGCAGGAGCAGAGACAGCAGGAGGAGAGAGAGCAGGAGCAGAGAGAGCCAGAGATGGAGGTTGGAGAGATGGCAATTGAAAGTGAGGAGGAAGACATTTGCCAGATAGAAGTGCATGAAGAAGCCAGTCAGTCAGCAGGCATGTGTAGGCCCAATGCACCATCAGGTTTGTGATGATGATGATGATGTTGATGATGATGGGGTGTATGCATGTGCTCGTCTGTGTGTGGGTGCTGTAACTCATCTCATCTCATCTCATTATCTCTAGCCGCTTTATCCTTCTACAGGGTCGCAGGCAAGCTGGAGCCTATCCCAGCTGACTATGGGCGAAAGGCAGGGTACACCCTGGACAAGTCGCCAGGTCATCACAGGGCTGACACATAGACACAGACAACCATTCACACTCACATTCACACCTATGGTCAATTTAGAGTCACCAGTTAACCTAACCTGCATGTCTTTGGACTGTGGGGGAAACCGGAGCACCCGGAGGAAACCCACGCGGACACGGGGAGAACATGCAAACTCCGCACAGAAAGGCCCTCGCCGGCCCCGGGGCTCAAACCCAGGACCTTCTTGCTGTGAGGCGACAGCGCTAACCACTACACCACCGCGCCGCCCTGCTGTAACTCTATTATTATTATTATTATCATCATCAAACAAGTACAGATGCACTAAATGTGTGTAGATGAACTTAAATGTGTATGCATGTGATGTGTGCATGATGGGGAGTCTACAGTATACTGGGTGGTGGCTGGGTGAATGAATGATGGAAGCTGGATCACAAAAGCACAAAAGAGCAGTATAGGCCTAATTACAATTCATATAACCCATGCATGTAAAGTGGGAAAATGTACTTCAATAATAAATGATTAAAAACACTAGTGACATTAAAAAAGTAAAGATAAATTAATGTTGTTCTCAGTTCCATTGTGATTTTAACCGTATTCATCTGTTTTAATCTTTCTCCAGATATCAGCAAATGTAAGGATGACACTCCAGTCCAGCTACATCTAAAGATGTTCCCTACCAAATTAATGGGGGACAGGAAGCGCAGATTCCAGGCCAGTTGGTATGAACATCACCCTTGGCTTGAGTATTCTGTTTCCGTGGACTCTGTGTTTTGCTTTGCATGCCGACACTTTAGCCCAGCAAATGCAACAACAAGTGTATTTGATTCACCATTGGGTTTTAGTAACTGGAAAAAGGCAACTGAGAGAGAGGGAGGTTTTTCAGTACACACCAAATCTGATAGGCACAATCAAGCAATGATTGCATGGAAGGATTACAATAGGGCTGTCAAAACTAATGCAACACTGGAACATGTCCTTAATAAGGAGCACACAAAACAAGTGAAAGAAAATAGAGAGTATATAAAAACAATAGGTGAAATGCTGTTACTTACAGCCAGGCAAAACATAGCACAGAGAGGACATGATGAATCTGAGGAATCCAAAAACAAAGGTAACTTCAAGGAAATTCTTGATCTCGTTGCTAACCATGATTTAGTTGTGAAACGCAGATTGACTAGCATACATCATGCAAAATACACTAGCAAAGTAATTCAAAATGAGGTGCTGGATTGTCTGGCTGAAATGGTTAGGTCAGAAATCATTAAGGAAGTAAAAGACAGTGAGTACTTCAGTGTAATGGCAGATGAAACAAAGGATGTGTCAAAGAAAGAACAGATTTCTTTCATTCTCCGTTACTATTACAATGGAGCCATCAAGGAGAGTTTCCTTCATTTTGAATGTGCAGAAAAGCTTGATGCAACAGGGCTTACAGACAAAATAGTCCTCTTACTGGAACATCACGGGCTTGACTATAAAAACCACCTCATAGGCCAAGCATATGACGGTGCAGCCGTAATGAGTGGCAAACACTCAGGTGTGCAGGCACGCATAAGGGATAAAGCAAAGTATGCCTTTTACATCCACTGTAGTGCACATTGTCTTAATTTAGTGTTAGTTGATGTGGTTAAAACTATCCCTGAAGCAGCAGAGTTCTTTGCATTGTTACAGTCTCTGTATGTTTTCACCTCGTCATCATATGTGCACTCTAAATGGCTGGCTGTTCAAAAAGACATGTATGGGAACACAAGGGAGTTACAGCAATTGAGTGAAACTAGATGGGCATGCCGATTTGTAGCCATACGGAACATAATGGATAGGTTACCTGCACTCAAACAAGTACTGCAAGAATTGGCACAGGAGAGCAGAGGAGAACGGTCTTCAGAGGCCCGTGGTTTTCTAGCGCAAATTGATTTGGAATTTGTGATGCATCTGGTTGCATTTAAGAAATTGTTTGGAGAAACAAAGCTTCTGTCTGACATGCTCCAGTCACCAAACGTTGACCTTTCAAGGGCTGTAGATTTAGTTGAAGCCCTAGTTCAAACACTGAAGGATTTTAGGCAGGAGAGATACTTTGACACCTTGTGGGATGAAGTGTTACATGTGTCTAAGCAGTGCGATACTGCCACACAGTTGGTGGCAAAACGGCCAAGGAAGCTAAGCTCTAGACTCCGTGAATACCACATACTAAGCACTGTTGGTCAGAGGGAGCTAGAATGTGATAAAGAAACATTTCGGACTTCGTTGTTTTATCCTGTCATTGATTGCATGCTCAGTGAATTAAGCAGACGTTTTTCAAAGACAAATTGTGAGTTGATGTGCAGTCTCCGATCACTCAATCCCAAGAGTGATGCATTTTTAAGGGACAGCACTTTGATTGAGTTTGGGAAGTTGTATGGTGCCAATATTGATGATCTGGGCCATGAGCTTCATCAATTTAAGAGACTACTGGAGAGGAAAGTTCAGGGTGGTGTGATTGAGAAACCATCAGACACAGTAGAATTAATACGCTTCATTGAGCCATACAAGGATGGGGTTTTTTAGCTCTTTAGACTTTGTAAGATAGCAGTAGCTCTCCCAGTGAGTTCTGCGTCATGTGAGAGGAGTTTTTCCACATTGAAATTAGTAAAGAACTACCTCCACTCCACCATGAATGAGGAGCGTCTAAGCAGTCTGGGGGTTCTCAGTATTGAATCGACTAGGTCCAAGGCTTTGGACCTTGATGCTTTTGTTGACTGTTTTGCAAGGAGTCACAATAGGAGAATATTGTTGCTGTAGAGATTCAGGCATGCGCTTTATGGGATTTTGAGACCCACAATATATTCATTTCCTGTTATTTTCTATGTTCCCCCTTGCTACAGTAATGACAGTGTGATTTAAACACATTTTATGAATACTGTATATAAATGATGATACTTTGATTTTGTTTTCTCCAAGCCACTTGCTGTATGTGAACTTTTTTCTGTTTTACTTGTTATTGTTAAATACAGTGTTACAGTGTATAATATTTCATACTTTCATAAAGAGCTGTAATATAGTGTATAAAATATAATTAAAAAATTAAATATGATGAAATAGTGTGCTGTTATATGTGCCCCTGTAAAATCACACTGGCCCCACCTTGGCCCCCCTGGTAATTTTGGTCTAGAACCGCCACTGTCCCTGTTCTTTAAATAAAACAGGGTGCCCACTCACACCTGATTGTCATCCCATTCGATTGAAAACACCTGACTCTAATTTCACCTTCAAATTAACTGCCAATCCTAGAGTTTCACATACTTTTGCCATTCACAGATATGTAATATTGGATCATTTTCCTTAATAAATAAATGACCAAGTATAATATTTTTGTCTCATTTGTTTAACTGGGTTCTCTTTTTCTACTTTTAGGACTTGTATGAAAATCTGATGATGTTTTAGGCCATATTTATGCAGAAATATCAAAAATTCTAAAGGGTTCACAAACTTTCAAGCACCACTATATATATATATATATATATATATATATATATATATGTGGCGGCACGGTGGTGTAGTGGTTAGCGCTGTCGCCTCACAGCAAGAAGGTCCTGGGTTCAAGCCCCGGGGCCGGCGAGGGCCTTTCTGTGTGGAGTTTGCATGTTCTCCCCGTGTCCGCGTGGGTTTCCTCCGGATGCTCCGGTTTCCCCCACAGTCCAAAGACATGCAGGTTAGGTTAACTGGTGACTCTAAATTGACCGTAGGTATGAATGTGAGTGTGAATGGTTGTCTGTGTCTATGTGTCAGCCCTGTGATGACCTGGCGACTTGTCCAGGGTGTACCCCGCCTTTCGCCCGTAGTCAGCTGGGATAGGCTCCAGCTTGGCTGCGACCCTGTCGAAGGATAAAGCGGCTAGAGATAATGAGATGATATGATATATATATATATATATATATATATATACACACACACACAGTTAGGTCCATAAATATTTGGACAGACACAACATTTTTCTAATTTTGGTTCTGTACATTACCACAATGAATTTTGAACAAAACAATTCAGATACAGTTGAAGTTCAGACTTTCAGCTTTAATTCAGTGGGTTGAACAAAATGATTGCATAAAAATGTGAGGAACTAAAGCATTTTTTAAACACAATCCCTTCATTTCAGAGGCTCAAAAGTAATTGGACAAATTAAATAATTGTAAATAAAATGTTCATTTCTAATACTTGGTTGAAAACCCTTTGTTGGCAGTGACTGCCTGAAGTCTTGAACTCATGGACATCATCAGACACTGTGTTTCCTCCTTTTTAATGCTCTGCCAGGCCTTTACTGCAGCAGTTTTCAGTTGCTGTTTGTTTGTGGGCCTTTCTGTCTGAAGTTTAGTCTTTAACAAGTGAAATGCATGCTCAATTGGGTTGAGATCAGGTGACTGACTTTGGCCATTCAAGAATATTCCACTTCTTTGGTTTAATAAACTCCTGGGTTGCTTTGGCTTTATGTTTTGGGTCATTGTCCATCTGTATTATGAAATGCCGACCAATCACTTTGGCTGCATTTGGCTGGATTTGAGCACACAGTATGTCTCTGAATACCTCAGAATTCATCCGGGTGCTTCTGTCCTGTGTCACATCATCAATAAACACTAGTGACCCAGTGCCACTGGCAGCCATGCATGCCCAAGCCATCACACTGCCTCCGCCGTGTTTTACAGATGATGTGGTATGCTTTGGATCATGAGCTGTACCACACCTTTGCCATACTTTTTTCTTTCCATCATTCTGGTCGAGGTTGATCTTGGTTTCATCTGTCCAAAGAATGTTATTCCAGAACTGTGCTGGCTCTTTTAGATATTTTTTAGCAAAGTCCAATCTAGCCTTTTTATTCTTGAGGCTTATGAGTGGCTTGCACCATGCAGTGAACCCTCTGTATTTACTTTCATGCAGTCTTCTCTTTATGGTAGATTTGGATATTGATAGGCCTACTTCTTGGAGAGTGTTGTTCACTTGGTTGGCTGTTGTGAAGGGGTTTCTCTTCACCATGGAAATTATCCTGCGATCATCCACCACTGTTGTCTTCTGTGGGCGTCCAGGTGTTTTTGCATTGATGAGTTCACCAGTGCTTTCTTTCTTTCTCAGGATGTACCAAACTGTAGATTTTGCTACTCCTAATATTGTAGCAATTTCTCGGATGGGTTTTTTCTGTTTTCACAGCTTAAGGATGGCTTGTTTCACCTGCATGGAGAGCTCCTTTGACCGCATGTTTTCTTCACAGCAGAATCTTCCAAATGCAAACACCACACCTCAAATCAACTCCAGGCCTTTTATCTGCTTAATTGAGAATGACATAATGAAGGAATTGCCCACACCTGCCCATGAAATAGCCTTTGAGTCAATTGTCCAATTACTTTTGGTCCTTTTAAAAACAGGGTGGCATATGTTAAGGAGCTGAAACTCCTAAACCCTTCATCCAATTTTAATTTGGATACCCTCAAATGAAAGCTGAAAGTCTGGACTTTATGTCCATGTCCATTATATAACTATAATTTGAATATGTTTCAGTAAACAGCTAAAAAAACAAAATTTGTGTCAGTGTCCAAATATATATATGGACCTAACTGTATATATGTGTGTGTGTGTGTGTGTGTGTGTGTGTGTGTGTGTGTGTGTTTGTGTGTGTCACGGACTGAATCATGAACCTTACAAGCTGCGCACCTAGCATGCAGTTGTCAGTAAACCTGCCGATTTCGACCAAACTACAAACATGGACTATGAACTACACTTCCCAGAACTCACAGCACCCTCTGTCTCCCAACTATTAACCACAGCTGTCACTCATCACCCTATTAGTCCCTCTATCTATTTAAACCCCACTCTCACACCACTTCACTGCAAAGTATCGTTCTGCCTTTTCCAGTACATACCAAGCCTTGTTGATTTCTGACTGATGCACATTTTCTTGACTTTAGCTTCTCCTCTCTCGTTTACTCTCTTGCCTTTCTGCGTTTTCCCTGTTTGCCATTTGCCCGACCATTGCTAGTTCTTCAACACTGATTCTCATCTCATGTTTTGGCTTGTTCACTGTTTGCTCTACACTCCTCTTCTGTGCATACATCCATAAGTGCCTGCACCATGACAGGATACTTCACCATCATTGATGTAGCAGAAGAGGTGAAACAGAAAGCTCTCAATGCTCAGGGACACTTGCTAGGATCAGCAAGTGTTGAGATCAGCAGATGCTAGCTGATCTCAACACCAGGATGTCACAGCTAGCAACTGTGATGTCACAGGCCCTCCTACTGCATTCCAAACCAGCTCTGAGCCTAGCGCTACAACTCCTTGCCCCAGAGAAATTCGTTGGAGATCCGCTCGCATGTAAGGGTTTCCTCCTCCAAGGCTCAATGTAATTCACTACAATGCCTAATTTGTCTGATGAGCACAAGATGGCTAAATTTCTCTCCTTTCTCACAGATAAAGACCTTTGATGGGCTAGAGCCATCTGGAACAATGGCTATGGACCCATGAAAGCATATGAATGGTTTCTTGCCCAATTTAAGAGGGTTTTTGACCACAAACCCAAAGGCATTGAAGTACGATGTCTTTGGTATGTGCCCCTGCTCCATTCTTAAAATGTGTTCCAACCATTTCAGGTGACGGCGCTTAATTTCCAGTATGTTGTTGTAGCAGCCCATGTATCTATGGAGTTCTTCATTCGACACTTTCTGTGGCCAAAAGATATGGCATATTTTCCCTAAACACCCATTATGGAATGCACTGATCTTGTTCATATTTGGCTTCAAAACATGCCAGCACTCAGAGCCATAAAGGAGCACGGATTTGACATTCCTATTGTAGAGTCTAAGCTTGGTCTTCAGGCTGTACTGCTTGGATTTCCAAATAGGCTGTAGTCATGCAAAGGCCCTGCAGGCCTTAGATAATCTAGAATGAATGTCTTTTGTGACTCCATAGTTCTTGCTAATGAGATTATCTAGATATGTGAAGTCCTCTACAAAGTCCAGCAGTTGACCATTGACAGTGATAGGTGTAATGTTGGACAAGTTGAAGCACATGACTTTAGTCTTGGTGGTGCTGATATTAAGACCAGTTTGCTTGGAAAAGTTGTCCAATCTATCAGTTTTCTCTTGTAGGTGATCTTTCCTGGAAGAAAGGGTTGCCAGGTTGTCGGCAAAGTCTAGGTCTGTCAGATGGGAGAAGAGGATCCAGTATATGCACCTGGGCTTGTCGTAAGTTGTCTGTCACATGATCCAGTCAAAGATAACTAGGAATAGCATGGGAGAGAGGTTACAGCCTTGGCGGACACTGGAATTAACTACGAATGATTCGGATAGGGTGTTGCCGTCAATGATGACACTGCACTCAAAGTGGTTGTAGAAGAGGCTAATTAGTGTAATGATCTTGTTGGGTATTCCATACGACTCCAGAATCTTCCAAAGAGTCCCTCTATGCAAGTTATCAAAGGCCTTCCGAAAGTCTATGAAATTGATGTACAGAGGGACATTCCACTCAAGGCACTGCTCCAAGATGTTCCTTAGTGCAAAGATCTGGTCAATGCACCCTCATCCCTTGCAAAATCCAGCTTGCTCTTGTCTAAGCTTGTTGTCGATGGCTGAGTCAATTCATTGGAGAAGAATTCTGCAGAAGATCTTGCTTGGAATGGAGAGAAGAGTAATGCCACACCAGTTGTCGCAGTTTTGTAGATTGCCCTTCTTTGGGAGTTTGACAATGAGGCCCTTGGCCCAGTCATTAGGGATGGTGTTGGTGTCCCAAATCGTGCTGAAGAGGTCAACCAGCACACTCGTTGCAGTGTCAAGATCAGCTTGGAGTAGATGGAATCTATGCCGGGTGCTTTGTCATTCTTCATGGCTCTAATAGCTTCTCTGGTCTCTAAAGCTGTGGGTGGGCTGGTGTCAATGTTAAGGACCTCTTGCAGTGGGTTGGGGTTTGCTGGATGGTCTGGTTCTGGGTGGTTGAGCACTTCTTGGAAGTGTTGAACCCATCTATCTGCTTGCTCACACTCCATGGTCAGTGTAGAACCATCCTTGGCTCTAACTGGTGCTGTGTGGCTGGTGTTACTACCACAGAGTTGTTTAGTGATCTTGTAGACAACGTTCATCTCCCCCTCATTGCAGCTAGTTCGGCCTTGGAAGCCATCTCTTCAATAAATGCCTGCTTATCCTTCTTAGCACTTTTCATTTCTTTATCTTTGGACTTGTATGCCTGCTGTGCCTGTTCTTGTAGCCTAGGTAACTTTGTGTTCAGCATCTTCACTTTAAGTTGTTTTTGTTCATCTATCTTCTTCCATGTCTCAGGTGATATCCATTTGATGTTATTATTGGGCACTGTGTGAGACGGCTGCCTCTCCAGTAGTTCTGTAGTGTTTAGCTCTTTAAATCTCTTTTTTCCACCTTTTTGCTCTTCTTACGAAGACATAGTGTGTGTAACTATATGACATGGATATATTTAACTTTAACACGCAACCAGGAGCCAGTTTTCTCACTTATTCAAGAGAGGAGCTGCTGGCCCTGAAAACTATGGGACGAGCCGGGATATGACACCCCATCCTGGCCGAGCTGAGGAGGAAACCCAGGGGCTGCAAGGCTGGAGCTAAGCTAAAGGCTAGGCTAGTGGACAACCAGCAGTGCTACAAACCATCCATTCCCTCTGTTATCATGGGGAATGTGATCTCGCTGCCGAAAAAAGTTGACGAGCTTTCCGCTCTGAACAGCCAGCGGATTTATCAGGAGAGCAGCTTATTTATCTTTACGGAGACATGGCTAACACACCTTGTACTAGATGCTAACGTGGACCTGTGGGGATTCACTGCTGTGAGAGCCGACAGAGACACTAACACATGTGGGAAAAGCAAAGGTGGGTGACTCATCATTTATGTTAACAACCGCTGGTGTAACCCGGGACATATCTCCATAAAGACAGTTTTATGTTGCCTGGACTTGGAGCTGCTAGCCGTTAGCCTACGGCCATATTATCTGCCAAGGGAGTTCAGTCACGTGATCACCATCTGTGTTTACATCCCTCCGAAGGCAGATGCAGCCGCTGCATGTGAGAGGATTCACTCTGTCTCAGCAAGGCTGCAGACACAGCACCCTGAGGCATTTATCATTTCTGGGGACTTTAATCATGCTACTTTGGACTCTACTTTGGCTGCTTTTTACCAGGCTGTGGATTGTCCAACAAGGAACAACAGGACAATTGACTTGCTGTATGCTAATGTGAGGGATGCATACAGAGTCACACCCCTCCCCCCACTAGGGAAGTCTGACCACAACCTAGTTCTTCTACAGCCGAAGTACACCCCCCTGGCCCAAAGGCAGCCTGCAACAACTAGCTCCATCAGGAGGTGGTCCCCTGAAATGGAAGATGCTCTCAGAGACTGTTATGACATCACGGACTGGGATGTGCTGCTTTGCCCACACTGTGAGGACATAGAGGGGCTGACACACTGACAGATTACCTCAACTTCTGTGCAGATGTGGTCTCCCCCACTAAGACTGTATGGTGTTACCCTAATAACAAGCCATGGGTAACACAGGAAGTCAAAGCTGTCCTCAACAGGAAGAAGGCCACCTTCAGGAGCAGGGATAGGGAGGTGATGAAAGCAGCACAGCAGGAGGTGAAACGCTGCATGAGGGAAGCTAAGGACAGCTACAGGAGAAAGGTGGGGCAGAAGCTGAAGGAGAACAGCATGAGGGAGGTCTGGAAAGGTGTGAAAACTATCACAGGCCACACTTCAAAGACCAGAGTCATTGAGGGGACAGTGGAGAGGGCAAACAAGTTGAATGACTTCTTCAGTTGGTTCAACCAGCCCACGTCCCCCTCACCCTCTCCCTCACTGCAGCCATCTCTCCTTCTTCCCTCAACACACCTCCCCCCAGTCATCACAGCAGCCTCCTCCTCCCCCACCTCAACACAGACTCCTCTATGCATTACTGCAGACCAGGTCAGAGGTCAACTGTGGAAGCTTCACCCCAGGAAAGCAGCAGGCCAGGACAAGGTGTGTCCACGACTACTGAAGATCTGTGTTGCTGAACTGTGTGAACCACTCCAACACATCTTCAACCTCAGCCTGCAGCTGGGGAGAGTGCCAACCCTCTGGAAGACATCATGTATCATTCCAGTTCCCAAAAAGAATCAGCCCAGCGAGCTGAACGACTTCCGACCGGTGGCACTCACTTCACATCTGATGAAAACATTGGAACGGCTCTTCCTCAGCCTCCTCAGACCCCAGGTACAACATGCCCAGGACTGTTTGCAGTTTGCATACCGGGCAGGTGTTGGTGTTGAAGACGCCATCCTCTACCTGCTACACCAAGCTCACTCGCATCTGGATAAGGGAAATGGCACAGTGAGGATCCTCTTCTTGGACTTCTCGAGTGCCTTCAACACCATCTAGCCCCTACTGCTTCAGGACGCGAGTGGACCCCTGCCTGGTCACCTGGATCTCCAGCTACCTCACTGACAGGCCGCAGTATGTCAGGCTGAAGGGCATCACGTCTGACACTGTAGTTAGCAGCACCGGAGCACCCCAGGGCATGGTGCTGGCCCCTCTTCTCTTCACCCTGTACACCGCAGACTTCTGCTACAACTCGGAGCTGTGTCACATTCAGAAGTTTGCTGATGACACAGCCATCATTGGGTGTATCAGTGACGACAGAGAGGAAGAGTATAGGAGCCTGGTGAGGGAATTTGCTGTGTGGTGCAACAGGAACCATCTGCAACTCAACACCTTGAAGACCAAGGAGCTGGTCATTGACTTTGGGAGGTCCAGACCAAGGTCACGACCAGTTCTGATCGAGGGAGTCGAGGTGGAGGCTGTAGATTCCTACAAGTACCTTGGGCTGTGGCTGGACAGCAAGCTGGACTGGACTTGCAACACCAATCACTTATACAGGAAGGGACAGAGCAGGCTATACTTCCTTAGGAGGCTGCGGTCCTTTAACATCTGCAGGAAACTCCTGTGGATGTTCTATCAGTCTGTGGTCACCAGCATCCTGTTTTACACCGTGGTGTGCTGGGGGGCAGCACATCCAAGAAGGACACATCCAGGCTGGACAAACTGATCAGGCGGGCCGGCTCTGTGGTTGGCATGAAGCTGGACTCTCTGGTGACAGTGGCAGAGAAGAGGTCTATGGACAAACTATTGAACATCATGGACAATGCCAGTCACCCTCTGCACACCGTCATTAGCAACCAGAGGAGCCTGTTCAGTGACAGAATGCTCCTTCCCAAGTGCAGGACAAACAGACTCAAAAACTCCTTTGTCCCTCACACCATCAGACTGTACAACTCCTCTCTGGGGGGGGAGGAGGGGTAACAGGAGGACAGAGGACGGGAAGGAGCAGTAGCCTAGCCTAACAATAAGCAATACCGGACAATGTGCAATATAATGTGCAATATAAAGTGCAATATCTTTCCTGCTTCCCCCCCCACACACACTTACTCTAACCCCACTTCTCCCCCTCTTCCCCCTCCCCCTTCCACTCTTCCCCATATCTTATTCTTTTATATTTGTATATGTAAATACTTAATTTATTTTAATTTATCTAGAAGTTTTCTCTATTTCTTTTCTCTATTTATCTGTAATGATGCTACTGGAATCTTAATTTCCCTGAGGGAACCCTCCCAAATGGATCAATAAAGTTTTATCTAATCTCTAATCTAATTTCTTGTTCTTCCTCTTCATGTAGCCTATGGTACTGGCTGCTGCCTCATTATAGGTGTTCTTGATATTATTCCATTTGGTTTCGACTGTGGTGTCCTCTTCTGTAACCTTGGCGAGGGCTTGGAAACGGTTTCTAACTTCCAGGGCAAACTGTTTGTGGATATTGGGATATTTCAACTTGGCAATATCAAGTAGCTTCCTTGGATGACCTTGCTTCCTTACCTTGCAGAATTTCAACCTCACTGTTGCTACAATTAAATTATGGTCACTTGATACATCATCTCCTCAGAAGGCTCTAACGTCTGTCAGAGACCACCGTCATCTTCCATTGACAATGATATGATCAATTTGGTTTAATGTCCTTCCATCCGGTGACCTCCAAGTGAGCTTGTGGATGTTCTTGTGGGGAAAGATGGTACCTCCAATTACAAGGTTATTGTTGAGACAGAAATCAGCAAGGCGTTCGCCGTTGTCGTTCATTGCACCACAGCCGTGTTTACCCATAGCTCTTTCGTAGTTGTCGTTGTCTGTTCCTACTTTGGCATTCAAATCACCGATAACCAGAAGCATGTCGTGGCGGGGAACCTTGGAAATTACTTGGGTTAGATGTTTGTATCAGTCCTCTTTAGCCTCGTTGTTTGCTTCATTTGTAGGTGCATAACACTGAATGATCATAAGCTTACAGTGTTTTGAATCGAATTGCGCTCTTAACATTCAGGTGCTGATTGTTTCCCATTCTAGTAATGGTGTTTACATACTTCTTGGTGATAACCAGGGCCATGCTGTTGGTGTGGGTGTTTTCATGGCCTGAATACAGTATGACTGAGCCATCAGGTGTTCTTTGGTGTCCAGACCCAGCCCAATGGCTCTCACTTATGCCAAGAATATCCAAATTATACTTACTCATTTCTCTCAAAACCTGGGCTGACTTTGATGTTTCATACATGGTGCGGACATTCCATACTCCTATTCTAAAATCCTTGCCTTTGGTCCGAGTAGACTATCTCTCATACCTCTAACTTCCCTATGGAGGCTTTCATTAGAGTTGGTCATGCTGCCACTGATTGTCCAGCTCAAATCTACCCTCAGACCAGATGTTTCACTTGTCATTGTTGTTGTGGTTTCTATAACTTTGTTTCTTTTTACAGGGTGGAGTAGTTGGCTCCATGCCCAACCCCCAACCTGGAGGACCAGGGGATCACTCTTTGTCTGGCCCCTACCTTTTGACCTGTTCGGCATGGGTGGCCCTACCAGGAGTTTGAGGCTCCAGCCGACATAGCTCTAGAGGTCACTGGGACATGCAAACCACCCCACCATGAGTAAGGTGGTGATCCCAAGCGGAGCAGAAGGCATTGAAGTTGGTGAAAGTTTACTCACCATGTCACAAGGTTCCAGAAGTGTGGTGGAGTATGCGCTGGAATTCAGAACACTAGCAGCCACTAGTGGATGGAATGAACCTGTGCTTAAAGCAGTCTTTTGCAAGGGGCTACATCCAGAATTACTGAGTGAGCTCACCTGCCAGGATGAACAGTTGACACTGGATTCTCTCATTGACCTTGCAATCTCTTTGGGCAATCTTCTGACTCACCATCCCTCTCTACAAGAGGCTGGTAAGCCTGCTCATACCCTGGAAGAGTGCTCCACTATGGAAATCTCCCGCACTGGGTTAACACGCTCCGAGCACATTCGGAGGAGAGGGAGGGACTATGTTTCTACTGTGGGAGTGTAGAACATCAGCTCAACCACTGCTCCATTTGTCCTCCCCAGTCATTTTCTGCAGAATGTTCTCCATGCCATGCAAGTCCCACTCACAGGTTTACTTCCAAGTCATTCCAATTTGCTGTGTTGTTCAAGTTGACTTCTTCTACCCACGTCCTCTCTGCTCTCATGGACTCAGGAGCAGATGGGAACTTTATCAGCAGCGCGGTCGTCCAGAAGTTCAATTTGTCCACAACCCGACTTCAAAGTCCGCTCAACATCAGCACAATCGATGGAGGACCCATAGGATGGTTGATTCTCTCCGCACAACATTCCTATCTGTGTTGAAGTAGGCACTGCTCATTCGGAGTTCATTTCACTCTGTCATCACCACTGACTGACATGACATCATTCTGGGTTATCCTTGGCTGCAACTCCACGACCCCTTGATTCCTTGGCAGAACAAGCAGATTCTACAGTGGTCACCCACATGTTTTCAAGGCTGCTTCTCTTGTCCCAAGATCATGCTCACTTCCACTTCTGTGGAGAGCCCCCAGCCTGACTCCATGGACAATGTTCCCGAGTGTTATCTGGACCTCAAGGAGGTTTTTAGTAAGGGTAAAGCTTGGGGGTTACCACCTCATAAGCCTTACGACTGTGCTATCGACCTTCTACTGGGCACATCACCACCTAAAGGGTGCATCTATCCTCTTTCTCAGAAGGAGCAATCTGCTATGGAAGAAGACATCAGAGAGGCCCTCAAACAGGGATACAGCCATCCATCAAAATCTCCCACTTCAGCAGGCTTCTTCTTTGTGGAGAAACGTGGTGGTGGCCTTCGTCCTTGCATCAACTACAGAGGGTTGAATCAAGTGTCAGTCAAATACCCTTATCCACTTACTCTGGTCCCAGCAGCCTTAGAACAACTCAAGTCAGCTAAGATCTTCTCCAAGCTTGACTTACGCAGCACCTACAACCTTATCCGAATAAAGAAAGGTGACAAGTGGAAGACAGCGTTTAGTATGACCTCTGGCCATTTTGAGTACCGGGTAATGCCGTATAGCCTCTCTTTGGCACCTAGTGTGTTCCAGTGTCTCATTAATGATGTGTTACAGGACATGCTAGGCAGATAAGCCATCATCTACATCGACAACATATTAATATTTCCCGAATGAAGAGAGTCACATTGAACATGTTAGGACGGTCCTCAAATGTCTACTCCATAACCACCTCTACATCAAAGCAGAGAAGTGCGAGTTCCATCAGCACCATATATCATTCCTGGGCTACATCATCAGCTCTGAAGGTGTTGGGATTGATGCATCCAAGGTCTCTGCAGTCACATCTTGGCCCACTCATGTCAGTTAAGGAACTCCAACATTTCCTAGGTTTTGCCAACTTCTACTGCCGTTTTATTTGGGGTTTCAGCTCCATCGCCATCCCACTAACATCACTACTTAAGAAGGGGCCCAAGCATCTTCACTGGAACCCAGTGGCAGAAGCAGCTTTCGGTCTCCGCAAGCAAGCCTTCACCTCAGCTCCCATCTTGCAACATCCAGATCCAACAAAACCCTTCATTTTAGAGGTTGACGTGTCTGACACGGGAGTTGGAGCTGTGCTATCACAATGCATCAGAGAAAAACAGAAACTCCATCCAGTAGCATTCTTTTCCAAGAAACTATCCTCAGTGGAAAGAAATTATGATGTGGGAAACCAGGAACTACTTGCCATAAAACTGGCCCTTGAGGAGTGGCGACA
Source organism: Neoarius graeffei (assembly GCF_027579695.1). Classification (NCBI taxonomy): domain Eukaryota; kingdom Metazoa; phylum Chordata; class Actinopteri; order Siluriformes; family Ariidae; genus Neoarius; species Neoarius graeffei. The sequence goes on along the minus strand of NC_083592.1, from coordinate 25,296,481 downwards.
CTGGCTGGAGGGAGCCACGCATCCATTTGTTATTCTCACTGACCACATAAACCTTGAATATCTCAGAAAGGCCAAGCAGCTAAATCCTCACCAAGCCAGGTGGTCCCTCTTCTTCACCAGGTTCAATTTTACCATCTCATTTCATCCTGGCTCCAAGAATACTAAGGCTGACACCCTATCACAAAACTTTGCTCCCATACTCCAAACCCTGGTACCCATCTCATACTTCCTCCTCAGTGCTTCATCCAGTCAATTACCTGGCACATAGATAAAGAAACCAGAGACTCTCAACCCCAAACACTTCCCAACTATCTTCCGCCTGGTCTCCTATATGTACTCAAGCATCTTAGAAGCAAACTGATTACGTGGGCCCATGCCTCACCAGCCACTGGACATCCTGGCAGCCAATGCACCTTAGAGGTCTGCGCGGGACAGAATTTTCAGTCCCGCTCCCGCATTGTGCAATCCCGCTCTCGCCCGCTCCCGCAAAGAATTATGATTTTCAGTCCCGCTCCCGCCATATTTTGTCCCGCTCCTGCCCTCAAATCCCACATGATGCAGACGTTCGCATTATTTCTCACAAAAGTTCTTGTCATTGGCTTGGGGAATTAAACATGCTGAGCTTAGCTGAGCTCTCCACTGACCGATCCTTCATTTATTGTAAGTTTATTGTTTAGACTCTGACATTCTGCTGACACATTCCAAGTTGAGCGCTGCATGCGCTCATGATTGACAGCTCTCGCTTTGATTGACAGCTCTCGCTTTGCGTACTCGCACTCCCACTTCCGAGTCTGTGGCGTTATGATTCCAACCGCGATTTCATTCTCCTCTCATATGAAGTGCTGCGTAACCACAACCAGCTCCTCAGATTATACACTGTCTATTTCTAGCTTTAAATTGAACAATCTCTGCGATACACAGTCCTTTTTAATACTAGTTAATACTTTTTAATACTTTTTTAAATACTTTTTAATACTTAGGACTAATACTCTTGACTTTTTAACGGTAAATGTACCTCTTTTTAAAGCAGCACTTACTTCTGAAGCACTGTGAGCTTCACTAGAGGAGCTCTGCTCTTCTGCCATGATCGGAGATCTCAAACACGGAAGAGCGGAAAGGAATCGGAAACGTATGCGAGATTAGACCACATCCGCAAATTTAGGCATCTTAAAATGTTTTTATTAATGCCAAATAAAATATCCAGCACAAATTATATACGATAGACATAAATTAATAATTTATAAATTTTATTTTAAACACGTTTTTAGTTAGTGGGACTGCAGCTTATCACCTCTCCCGCCCGCGCCCGCATTGTGCACTCCCCCTCCCACCCGCAATGAGCTTTCAAAATTTGTCCCGCGCCGCACTGCTTTGCGTCGGGTCCCATGGGACTCCCGCGGGAGTGCAGGGCTCTAATGTACCTTTCAGATGATCAGGAATAAGTACTGGTGGGAAAACATGCTCACAGGAATAAACCAGTTCATCTCCTCGTGTTCCACCTGTGCCCAAGCTAAAGTTCCCAGAACACCTCCAGCTGGCAAACTTTGTCCCCTCCCAGTTCCTCAGAGACCCTGGTCCCACATCGCCATCGATTTCATCACCGGCCTCCCCCCTTCACCAGGTAACACAACAATCATGGTAACCATCGACCATTTTTCCAAAGCCCTCAGACTCATTCCATTACCTAGCATCCCCACAGCATCCCAAACTGCAGAACTGTCGTTCTAGCAAGTGTTTCATAATTATGGTCTCCTGGAAGACATTGTCAGTGACAGGGGTGCACAGTTCACTTCATGCTTCTGGAAGAACTTCAGGGAGAGATTAGGAGTGTCGGTGAGTCTCACATTTGGATACCATCCTCAGTCCAATGGTCAAGGTGAAAGGGCAAATCAGGAGATCGGCTGTTTCTTAAGAATATTCTGTATGCGCAACCAGGGGGACTGGGCACATTTCCTTCCATGGGCCGATTATGCACAGAACTCCCTCAAGCACTCAGCAACCCAATTAACACCATTTCAGTGCCAACTCGGCTACCAGCCACCCCTGTTCCTTTGGGACGACTCGCCCAACCAGGTTCAAGCCGTAGAGGACTGGGTCTCACGCAGCCAAACAGTTTGGGAAGAAGTACACCAATGTATTGAAATGGTCAATGCCAAGTACAAAGAGTATACAGACAAACCCAGAGCAGAAACACTCGTAGACAACCCAGGGGACAGAGTATGGATTGCAACCAAAAATCTGAGAATCCAATTCCTGCAAGAAATTACAACCAAGATATACTGGGCCATTCAAAGTCACAGAATGCATCAACGAAGTGTTGTACCAGCTAGAGCTCCGCCCTCACAGCAGACTATCACCCATGTTTCACGTATCCTGTTTGAAACCTGCTATCCTGGGCCCTCTCGCTGAAAACAGACCCAGCCAGAAACACCCAGCCAGAAACACCCAGCCCTTGACCTGGAGGACAAATCCATCTACCAGGTCAACAAGATCATCAACTCTAGACGACGAAGAGGGCAGATCGAGTACCTGGTAGATTGGGAGGGTTACGGACCCAAGGAACAGAGTTGGGTTCCTGCCAAGGATGTCCTTGATCCACTTCTCAAGTAAGAATTCCATGCCACACATCCCAACAAACCTGCACCCAGAGGTCAGGGTCACCCTAGAAAATCTGTAGCTCTCGGTGGTAGCTCCTTGGGGGGCTCGGTCAGCAAACCTGCCGATTTTGACCAAACTACAAACATGGACTCTATGAACTACACTTCCCAGAACTCACAGCACCCTCTGTCTCCCGACTATTAACCACAGCTGTCACTCATCACCCTATTAGTCCCTCTGCCTATTTAAACCCCACTCTCCCACCACTTCACTGCAAAGTATCATTCTGCCTTTTCTAGTACATACTGAGCCTTGTTGATTTCTGACTGACACACATTTTCTCGACTTTAGCTTCTCCTCTCTTGTTTACTCTCTTGCCTTTCCTCGTTTGCCCTGTTTGCCATTCACCTGACTATTGCTAGTTCTTCGACCCTGATTCTTGTCTCACATTTTGGCTTGTTCACTGTTTGCTCTACACTCCTCTTCTGAGCATACATCCATAAGTGCCTGCACCGTGACAGCAGTCAGTCATCTGCCAGCACTTTTACATCCAAGCTGATTTACTGCTAGGGTTGCTGGTATTTTCCACATTACATTTATCACTACTGTTTGCATTATTTCATATTGCTGGTCATTTTGTCATTTATCATTAATTGCCATAACTTTATTACTATTCCTACACAACACAGTTGTTACAATGTGAGGAAAGGCCTACCAACATTTTAATCAACAACAGTTTGTTTGTCATTCCTTATTCATAGTATTCCATTAAAATACATTCACCACACACCTGTGTTAACTCTGTCTGGTTTACACAAATGCAAGGATACATACTGGCTTTTAAAAACACTCATTTATTTGTTAAAACTTGGTAATCACCACTCCATAAACAGTTCATGATGTTCATTTTAGCATCCACTTCCTGGTTCTGGGGGGGACCCTGCAATTCACTGTAAATAGGGGTGGTTGGCAGGGAACTGAGGGAATGGTCCTTTCAAAATAAAAGCACATTAAAATTCAAATGTATGCCTTAAAGGCAACACACTCCCCACCTGGCCTCTGTGAGGTCACTAACCAACCTCCCCATGAAATAACTGGGTCTCTGAACATCAGTCTTTAGCAAGGAGTAAGACAACTTCTGACACTGGTCTGAAGAAAGTCTTTGAATGTCTTTGATCTGTGGTCTTTAATTACACCTTTCTCACTCTTCTATCTGTTAGAGAGATTGTGGGACTTCACAATGTGAATTAGGAGTGCTATAGCTCAAACAAGAATGCTGAAGCTGGAGAACCTTTGAAAGCATTCTGTGCTAAGGCCTTTTTTTTGAAGCTTTGTAGCATAGCTCCTCACTGGTGGACAAATATCCACGTCCAGCTCTGGTTTGACTAAGTCGAAAGATTGAACTGGTTCTGGTTTGTTGGGAGAGTTGAGCAGGAAGTCGGGTCCTGTAAACCATGCTGTCTGTGCCAGAAGTGAGGCAGGAACAGATCTTGATGCATGGTCATCAGGATTATCCTCCGTGCGCACATAGTGCCATTGTTCAGGCCTTGTGGTTTGGCAAATATGCTGAACTCTATTATGGATGTAAACATAGAAGCATCTGGACTCATTATAGATGTAGCCCAGAACCACTTTGCTGTCAGTGTAGAACTTTGTGGAATCTAGCTTCAAATCCAATTCGTCATGAATTAGGTCTGCCATTTCCAGGACTAGGACTGCTGCACAAAGTTTGAGCCTTGGAATAGTTGGTTCAGACTGAGGTGAGCTGCTCCATCTTTTTGTACAGCTTTTAGATACACCACAGCACTGATGGCTTTGGTAGATGCATCAAAAAACACACAGAGCTCGACATGCACTGCCTTGGCTAGAAAAGCTGCTGTGTATATTCGTGGTATATGAAGCTGTCTCAGGTCCTGAAGTGAGTCTCGCCAGGCCTCCTACTTACTGAGCTTATCTCCAGGCAGTGGCGGGTCCCAGTCAGACAGCTCAGCTGTGAGTTCCCGGAGGAGGGCTCTTCCTTGGATAGTGACTGGGGCCAGAAAACCCAAGGGGTCAAAAACACTGTTCACTGTGGAGAGGACACCATGATGAGTAAATGGCTTGGTGTCATTTGCCACAGAGAAGGTGAATGTGTCATTTGTTATCTCCCACAGGAGACCCAGGCTGCATTGAGTGGGTGCAGCCTCTCCAATGAAGTCCACATCCTTCACGACTGCCGCACAGTCTTCAGGTGGAAAAGCTTCCAAGACTGTTTGGTTATTGAAAGCAAACTTGTGAAGCCTGAGGTTCGATTCAGCAAGGGAAGTCTGCGTTCTGTGTAACAAGTTGATGGCGTCAGCATCAGTTGGCACAGAATGAAGGCCATTGTCCACATGGAAGTGGTGCTCCACAAAGTTGACTGTGTCAGTTCCATGTTCCGGTGCACCCTCTCTGATAGCTCTCCTGAGTCCATAGGTAGCTACAGCAGGGGATCGGCTGTTGCCAAAAACATGAACCTTTATCCTGTAGTCTATGATTTCTTTTGTTACATCATTGTCCTTGTACCATAGGAATCTCAGGTAGTTCCTGTGGTCCTGTTGCACCAAGAAGCAGTGAAACATCTGCTGTTGCCAGGATAGCAACCTTTTCCTTCCAGAACCACATCAGAACTCCAAGAAGTGTGTTGTTGAGATCAGGGCCTGTGAGGAGCACATCATTGAAAGAAACCCCTAAGTATTTAGCACTTGAGTCAAACACCACCCTGATTTGGCCTGGTTTTTGTGGATGGAACACCCCAAAGGTTGGCAGGTACCAGCATTCTTCGTTTTCTCCTAGTGACGGTGCTACCTTCACATGCTCATTCACCAATATTTTTCCAATGAAGGCCACATATTGCTGTTGCATCTCTGGTCTCTTATTTAAGCTATGTTGGGGTGTAGGGAGCTCTGGATAGAGGTAGCACTTTTGGCGGCTAGCGGCTGTATCCCACTATGTAGGGTAGCTGGGCATCACTGGTCCTCATCCATCTCCCAAACTCTCACGTGCTGGCTCCAAGCACCACACCCTGGGACACCGCTTCAGCTGGCGGACTAAACAACGTGAGGGGGTGGTGTTTACACTACACCATTTCTAGGCGGAGGAGCTGCTTTGGGCAGTCAACGGCTAGCAGGCGGAGGAGATCCCAGTGGATCCAACGGCCTAGTGTAGGGGAGTAAACCCTTCAAATCAGGAGTGGAGCCCCAAAGGCAGACCAGCGTGCTGTGCAAACTGACTCCGGCAACTCCTGCAGCCAACCCGGTGCCAAACGTACTGCTTCGCATTCCTTTGGATTACACCGGCGAGGCCGAGAGGGGGGTCCTGACGATTGGGCAACCCAGGATCTCCACATACTTCGCCCAGGCTTGCGCCCTGGAGGGGTCACTTCAGTGCTGCTACCCCAGCAGCAGAAACATGGGAGACAGCAGTTACAAGTTATAAGTCCGGAGCGAGTTGACATGAGCTTGGACTCTATGGGTTGTCTCTGACGGTGGGAGGGACCATCGCATCCCACTGGTCAGCTACCACCTGCCTCAAGCAGGGCAGCCCCCAGCCAGTAAGGTGCTGACCCATCACAGTCTGCCTGCTCCAATGGATGCTTGGAGCTCAGGACAAAACCGAAGAGCTGACTGCAAACCCTGCACCAGGAAAAACAAGAAACAAAACAAGAAAGGATCCTTGGTATCTCTTGGCAGGACCACATTCCCAACAAGGATGTCTTGGCATGGGCAGGAACTCTCAGCATGTTTGCCCTGCTCACAAAGAGACGCTTGCATTGGCTCGGCCATGTCACCCGCATGCAAGATGGCAGAATTCCCAAAGACATCTTGTACGGTGAGCTTACCACTGGCTCCAGACCTACAGGAAGACCAACACTCTGCTACAAAGATGTGTGCAAGTGGGACCTCAAGGCGGGTGGCATTGAACCAGCAGGCTTTGAAGCAGTGGCAATAAACTGTAATGCTTGGAAGCTTGCTGTCAGGTCTACTGTTGAGACATCAGAGCAGAGGAGAGAGGAGCAGTGGGAGGAGAAAAGAGCATGAAGACGTGAGAGAGCAGAGTCGGCACATTTGGACGACACCGTCTTTACCTGTGGTACTTGCAACAGGACCTGCCGATCCAGGATAGGGCTCTACAGCCAGAGCCGGCACTGCAATTCCATCATAGACTAACTCTAAGGCGCAAAACTCCATTGTTTCTCGAGACAGAAGGATGCCAATGCAATGGAGTGATGCAAAGCATTTGACTGCTTGTCCTTGGTTGTTAGGCAAGCATTGTCTTGGTTGCCTAAATGGGAGTGGGGCAACCCAACTATTAGACTCTCTGTAGACTTCTTTGTCCATCAGTTTCAAAAAGATGTCATCTTCAATCAAAGATGCCAGCTTGCTGTCATATTCAGTGTGATTGAAAACATTTTGTCCCAACATTTCTTCTGTGGCCTTACTAGTCTCCGAGATCCTGTCTCTTGCCCCCCCTGCCATGATGAATTTTTTCTTTGATCTACAAGAAGTTTGTGCAGGGTTGGAAAAGTGAGGGCTGGTCATTGTCAAGTACAGTTGTTTTGAAAGTGTTGACTGTTGACTCGTGTGCACTCCCCAAACAGACTTCTCCAACTAGCACCCATTCTAGGTCCAGGCATTGTGCAAAGGGGGAGTTATAAGGCCCGTTGACTCATTCCCTAACTTTGTGCACTCTTATTATATCTCTGCCAAGCAACAAGAGGATCTCAGCAGTAGGGTCAACCTCTGGAATGTGCTCAGCTACCTTGACAAGATGAGGATGATGTTGAGCTGCATTTGGAGTTGGGATTTCGGACTGAGTGTCGAGTATATCATTGTACTCAATGAGTGGTGGGAGAGGGATTGTGGCCCTTCCATCGAGTTACTCAACCACAATGTCTTCAGCTCTGCACCCAGATGTTTCTACTATGCCAGAACACATCTTCAGATAGTAAGAGTATGGTTTGCACTGGACCTTGCTAGTAACCGGTTGCTTTGGTCATCCAAGATGATGTAGGCCTTGATAGCTTTGTCTGGTTGGCCTTTGGGATATACTTTTGCAAGGCAAATCTTGGAGCATGACCAGCCAACTTGTCCTGTGCCACAAACCTCAATGCAGTTTGAGTTAACAACCGCTTTGATGGTGTTGCTCTCTTCTCCCTCCCCGCCATTGTGTGGTGAAGTTGAGGAAGCCTTAACTTGAGGTGCAGGGCCAGGATGCATGGCAGAATCATGATAGGTGCTATCACACTCCATACACTTAATTGCATTTGGACAGTCCTTAGCAAGGTGAGTAGTTGAGCCACAACACTTAAAGCAGATTCCTCTTTCTTTGAGAAAGGTCTTTCTTTCCTCCAGATTCTTGGCTCTAAAAGCTTTGCACCATTTGAAGGGATGTGGCTTGCCATGTATTGAACAGCTTTTGTTTGTGTCACTTTTACAAGACTGTTTGCGCTTGAGCCTGTTGAGGCGACATCTGTCTCGTGGACTGAAATGGGGTTCTTTGTGCCTTTAAAGAGGGCTTTTTCAAACATTGTAGGTGAGCCACTAGCACTTGGAATAGCAAAGCTAGGGTCATTTCTCTTCCATGCCTCATAGCATATGAACCTTCTGAAAAATTCAAATGGTGGAAATTGTCCATTTTCTTCCTTGTGTTTCAAGCCAGCCAAAATCCATTTTTCTTGAAGACCATAGGGCAGTTTTGCAACTATGTGTTCAATGCCACGTGCAGTGTCCAGGTAGGAGAGCGCTGGGAAGTAGCCATCCTCCTTGGCACACTGTACTTCCATTAGCAAGTCTGTTAGTTCCCGTAGCTTCATGTGTTCCTTTCCTGAAACTCTTGGGAAATTGTCGAGCTGGTCGAAAAGAGACTTTTTGATTATTTCAGCTGCTGCATAACATTCCTGGAGGCATTCCCAGCCCTTTTTGAGTGCTGTGACTGGGTAACATCTTGATATACTGTATATGTATATGTGCACTGACCATATACATTTGACATGGTTGCTGGATTCTCTACCGAGCCATTTTGTCATTAAGTCCAATTCCTCAGTAGCTGTGAGGCCTAGTCTTTGAGTGACGTTGTTGTATGATGACTGCCAAGCACAATAGTGTTCAGGCTTATCGTCAAACTGATATAAACTTGAACTCACCAGGTTACGTCGAGCCAAGTACTGCACCAGGTGTTCAGTTGTGGGTGCACTGGGGGTAGCTGTCGGCATACACTAGGGGAAGAAGGGCTGTGCAGACTTGTTCAAGTTGGAGTGACACATTTTTGAATCGTTCTGCTGGTTGGATTCTCGAGGCAAAGCCTGATTTTCCACTTTGATTGCTGGCGGGATGTATACAGTCAAAGTTGTCACTGGTTGGTTCATGCAGCGTTGCTCGTGTTATCATGTGATGCTTCATTCAGAAAAACAGGGGTTTGACATCCTGGATTTAAAGGATTGCGAGGGCTAAATAAGGTCTCATTTACTGGGGGCTAACTTGTTGACAGGTGAGCTTTAATGGCCGCTTGAGCTGGGGAGTCAGTAGAAGGATAGATTTTATGAGTGTGGGTCAAAGTGAGAAGTAATGTAATCACTTCTCTGCTCCATTTTATCTTCCTCTGATGGGCCTGCTTCATCCAATAGCAAACCATGTTCCATAGTATCTGCTGCTTCTTAACACAGCTGCTTCAGCTTCTGCTGCTGCTGCTGCCTCTTGGCGTATAGACCTCTTGCAGTCACGTGACCAGAATGTAAACAGCCGCCATCTTGTCAGTAAAAAACACAGCTGAATATTGCTGCACTCGTGTACAAAATGGATCAATTTCAACCGACGGACTACACGGCTCATTTTTCTAATGAACAGATAACTAGATATATGTCTAAAATAAACGACCTACAGATTAGTGACCCTTATCGATTACCGGACGTAGTTTTCACGACCGTGTCAGTGGATATTGAACTGCCAGCGGAATACCCAGATGTGTATAATTACCTCATTAACTTTCCCTCGCTGTTCATTGGTGAAGCACTGCGTGCTTATAAATCTCTGGACAGTTATCTTTACAGAAATTCAGGATTTGTCAGCCCCCCTCAGATGTGGCATCTTGTAAACAAGAAAATAACAATCCTCATTGGATGGGTAAGTCACTTAAGTATTGAGACCCCGCTGGTCTCTCTATCTCGTCCGGAATGTTGTGCATGCGATGGAAATCGCTACAAACCCTCATTTTCTGCTGGAAACCAATGTCCAGTAAGTCCATACGGTTGTAGTGGATATTGAAGTCCGGTACAGACGAACATACACACAAAAAACATAAACATGCACAGGTAGAGAGAGCTTGTAGCCACAGCATCCCCATCATGCGCCGCCATATCCACTATTATGGTTGAATATTTTATATTATCAGTTAGATCAAGTATCAGTAGTCTATCACTATTACTGTATATATGGTATACCTGATAGCAGCAATCCATTTTGCACGCCTGTCAGGGTCCCATGGCAGCCTACTGTCAAGTGTATGTGAGCATCATGGGTTTCCCACACTTGAAAGGGAAGGACTCGGACACAGGATTCCACTCATCTTATGTTTTATTGATTTTCAGTGGAGTTGACGTTGTAGTAGAATTGTATATAGTAGGGTTTTCCAGAAGAAAAGGTAGAAGTAGAAGGCGGAAATATGGCGTTTGTATGTGACTTTATTCCTGCCAACAGAACTCACATACCAACTGATGAAACTGCAAAAGCTTGGTCCCATCTAGAGCACCTCCAAGAAGATGTTGCACCTTTGCAGGTGTGTGTGTGTGGGGGGGGGAGGCTGCCATGCCGTTGCCATCATAACCAATTCCCTGCTTCACTTTATGAACCATCTTCTCTCTTCCACTGTACAGCATTGAACACAAAAATCCCTGTATTCGATGCCATGTTCTATCTCCACCCATTCTTCTGACTCCCTGTAATGGTATTGGATACAGAAATGATACCAGATGCCAAATACAGTGACGTCACGACTGTGCTTTAAACCCGCAGCAGAAACAAAATTCCTTCTCTCTGGCGGTGGATCCCACGTGTGAAAGAGACATAGTTGCATCTGTGCTACAGAAGAACAAAGGACAAAGAATGAGCTATTGATACCGGACCTTTAGCCAAAGTTCAATGTATTTGATCTTCACATAGTTCCAATAATAACTGAACCGGTAGTTACTGCAGCCCACGCAGTATTTTAAAGAGAAAAGGCAACCGGATCCCTTTTCCCTTTTGCAACGTCGATGAACTACAAACAAGATTCCTTCCAGATCATCAGACGACCGACGGGACACCGAAGATCTTCAGCTGACGAGCTGTAAAAACAAAAGGAACAGAACTGTTTTCTCCTTGGACCTGCACTCTGCGCTGTCTTTGGATAACAAAAGGCCCACTTTCAGTCATCAAGCAAGAGCGATAGCAAGTAAGGCTGGCATCTGGGCAATTGTTAGTCTTAGTTGTGGCTAGTTAATGTGAAGAGTGTTGTTTATTTGAATTCATTCATGGTTTAAATGTACGCATTTTGATTTACATGAAAGTTGGTCTTAGACCGTGTGTTGTTTGATTTGCTTTGTTTACTATCTGTATTTAGTTAGATCATGCATGTGTAGTGGTGTGTCGGTGCCTTTAAGCCTGGCAGCAGTCGCATTGACTGACGTCATGGCAAGTGACTTGGGATTGAGTTGCCGGGTGGGATATTTCTATAAAAGCAGGGAACAGCGGCAGTCAGGTAAGCGAATTCAACTGTTTTACCTCGAGTTTGGCGTTGGTTTTAGAGCATCTTGTTTGCGTGCAGCATTTGGTTAGGTTTACATCTTGACAGTGAAGGTTTGTTGACCTACATTTCTTTCGGTGTCATGAAATGTAGTATGTGAGGCAAGTGCATCGGAACTTGCATACGAAATTCAGTCATTGTGGTTAATGGCTTTGTTTGTTCTAGGGTAGAACATTGAGTGTACCTGCGTTGGTTCGGCGTTGTTGCCTGTTTGGGTGTATGTTTACCAAGTGATTGGTAAGTGGCTATTTTATAATGCGTGTTCGCCATTGTGATTTGGTACATCGGGTGGTTAACATCTTTCTTTGCTTTAGGGCAGAGTAATTGGGAAGTTGGTTGCGCTGTCACGTGTCTGACCTGTATACGAGCTGTCGGCTACTCTACCTCGTGCTGCGGCTGAAAGTGCAACAAGAACTCTCCTTTTGGTTCGTGGTGGATCGCTGCTAAGACTGCAGGCAATTAGGGCCGCATTCTAGACACCGGCTGCTGTTTTGTCTCTACGGAGTTTTATTTGGAAGTGTGTGTGTGTATGTGTGTTGTTAGTGTGTGAGTTTGTTTCTTCATCGTGGTTCGGGTGTGTGTGTGTGAGGGTAGTAACAGGGGTCCTAGGAAACTCGACGAATAGGTTACTGACTTATTGTTTTGGGGTTTTTCTTTGTCTCAACTTTTTTTTGTTTCTTGTGCTAATTTATTTTATATTGTTTTTTATTTTTCTTGGTCAGTGTTTCATTTGGTGCTGTGCTGTTGGTGTGGGTTTGTCCTCCAGGGCGGCCGGGGGTTTACATTTGTTTCTATATTTTTTTTGCCTTGGCCAAGGTGTTTTGCTGTGCCCTTGGGGATGTATAATTTGTAGTGATCTGTGTGTGGGTGTGTGTCATCATGTGTGGTTTGTAAAATCTCCCATCCGTTAGCCTGGTGGGTTCAGACATAACCAAATCCCAGTGGGTCATTTTGTTTATTAATTGTAATTTCTCCTTTTTTTTTTCGAAAGGATTGTGGACATCCAGCAGGGGGCCTGAGCATTTGGTGGTGGGTATTTGTCTGTGTGTCTTACTGTCATTTGCAGAGTAGTGACACTGGGTGTGCAGTGCCGTGTGGTCATTCTGACCCACTCCCTGCTCTGGTCTCCCCTTGGTAACCCCTCTCCTGCTGTTTTGTTAGGTTTTTTTTTTTTAGTGACCTAGTGTTAATCAGGTATCACCCTTGTTACCAGTGTATGTGAGAAGTGAATATGATCAGTATTTTAAAATAAAAAGTTTGTACAATTTGAAATAGAACACTGTCTTTGCTTCATCCTTGCATAAACCTGTTTGCCTGAATGCATGTGCTAAAGTGTATGAAATTTGGTTAAATTGAGAATTGTTGGTTTCTTATCAATGGTAATTTCCCACATGGAGACTAGATCTCCCGTGGGTGGCGTAGTCACCTTTACTGCCACCTCTACACATGCGCTCTCTCTCTCTCTCTCTCTCTCTCTCTCTCTCTTTAACTCCCTCCATCGCACTACACCCCTCAACATTGGGATTTCAGGAGTAGCTAAGGGTTGAGTAGAAGTTTGGGTTTAAGGCCTAGCTGGGACTAGTTTTTAAGCTACAGATCCTTTGTTACTCTGCCTCATGTGCTCTCCTTGTTGTCCCTCCCCCTTTAGGTGGCGCCTAGCACAAAGGCTCGCGCATTACATTCACATACCACATCCATCTTGCCCGCACACGCACACAGCCTTGTTCCTCACACCCTTCCTCCTTGTCGTGCACCTGCGCACGCCCTCTCTCCCTAGCTCCTCCTCATCTCATTAGTGTGCAGCTGCGCACATGCACGCACATGCCTACACCCACACACAATCACACCCACACACACTCTTACACACACACACACACTCTCTCTCACACACACACACACTCTCACACACACACATAAACATGTGATTTCCCTCTCACAGTTTAACATTCACTCGCCCCTACACTGAACACTTGCATATAGCCTATTATTTCTGATCACCATTAGTGTCTTAGTTATCATCATATTCACTGCTGATTTCTTGCTCTGTTTACTACTGGTTATTATTCTACTTACTACTGACTATTGCTCTATACCAGGGGTCACCAAACTATGGCCCGCGGGCCAGATCCGGCCCTACAATTTATAATTTTCCACTCACCTTTGCCAGTGTCAATCACCTCAAATAGGCAGATGTTTCTTACCTTGACAGCTTTGATATTATTTTTATTAGAAAATAAATAAATGGAATATCAGTGGTATTTCAAATTAAAACAAAGTGTGAAGACTTGATTACTACTTTTGCAAACCACTAGTAAAGATAAACAAATATGTGCCAGGAATCAAGTGTTGATATAGTAGTATGGATATAGTAGTGGGGATGGCCGTGCCAGGCTAGTAATCTCTACTACACAATGAGGCCTGCTGGTGGTCATATTTGTCTGGGTCATACAATTCTATGTGATATAGCTGACCTGACCCCCATCACAGTCAGGAACGACAATGTGGCCCCCAGAGAAAAAAGTTTGGTGACCCCTGCTCTATACACTACTGATTATTACCTGTATACATTGTATCATTTATATTGAATTATTCCTTGGCTGCTATTGTTGCTATATCTGATCAGTATTAGTTTGCTAATTTGTGTCAGCTATTTCAATAAATGGTATCTTTGGAATAAACTGTGTCCTGTCTATTGTTACAACATTCACTGAGTGCCAACCTCTGCCAAACAAGTATTCTAGTTGCCTTTGCCCATTTGGTTGTTATATGAATGTTATAGATCTAGAGTAAACATATTACATTAGAGCTACAATACTCACTAAAATTATAGCAACATCACCACTAAGCTATTCCATTGATTTTAATAGTTAGCTATAAACTATTAGACACTTGAATTAATGATTAATTAATTTATGAGACTGATCCCTTTTTACATGAGACTGATTCGATAAGCCTATTGCACTGTGGGTGGTAAAAGTGAGCAACCGGACTTGCTTGAAGATTCTTGAAGATGTTTCACCTCTCATCCAAAAGGCTTCTTCAGTTCTGTCTGACTGGTAGGGAGCATGAGGTATTTATCCTCTCATGGTTGAAAAGCTCATCTAAGGTGTCATTGAGTCATCCTGTTGGTGTGGGTCACTGGGGGCTGGTTGTGAACGGCCTCGAGAGGACCAGAGAGGATCGTTGGTATGAGTGAGGAGTTAAAGAAGCCATTTTTGTCAACCTGGAACGGCCATCACTGAACAGAGGTGGGGTTCTAAGACATCATTTATCAGCCACCTACAATGCAGTCCTTGGCACACTTCCCAGACAACTGAATGCACACCAAAACCCAGCTGTTTTCAGTGACTCACAGGAGGACAAAGGGAATCAGCATTCCATTGATCACCCTAACGGGCAATCCATTGATCATCCTAACGACTCTCGAGGCCATTCACAACCAGCCCCCAGTGACCCACACCAATAGGATGACTCAATGACACCTTAGATGAGCTTTTCAACCATGAGAGGATAAATACCTCATGCTCCCTACCAGTCAGACAGAACTGAAGAAGCCTTTCGGATGAGAGGTGAAACGTCTTCAAGAATCTTCAAGCAAGTCCAGTTGCTCTCTTTTACCACCCACAGTTTACCATGACCTGGATGACTGAGAATCTTCACAGACAAGCCTACACAGGACTGTGAGGTAGGTTTGCTTATTGGTTACAACTGCTCATAAGCTCTGCTTCCACAAGAAGTTGTGTCTGGCAAAGAAAATCAGCCTTGTTCACAGACCTTAGGTGGAGCATTGTTGGCTATGGGAATCCCTGTGTAGATTATGGAAATGCCTTTGGAATCAGCCATCGCATATTAGTGAGGGAAGTGACCCCAGGTGTTCAGCCTTCTGTCAATCTTAAAACTGAAGTTTACTATGTAAACAAATCCAAAGTCAAATAAATTACCCCTTCAGACATTATTAAGGCTCTTGAATCAGACTTCTCAGAAAGAGCTGGAGAAGAGGAGCCTGTGTCTCAAGATGACCTCAAGTTCGTGTCAAAGATGAGAGAAAGCACAACACAAAAGGACAGTGGTTACTATTGAAATGCCATTACCATTTCAAGAGGAAAGACCAAAACTACCTAACAATAAAAGATGCACAATATGTACATTGCTTAAATTGTCTTGAGAAGAAGTTAAAGAATAATGAAATGTATTACAAAGACTATGTAAACATTATGGATGACCTCATTTCCCATGGTGATGCAGAGAAGGTCCCCAAGGAAGAAACTGGCAACAGTCCAGCTTGGTATATTCCACAGCATGGAGTTTATCATCCACAAAATCCAGGAAAAATGTGTGGTTTTTGACTGTTCAGCCAAGTTTCAAGGAACATCTCTCAATGACCATCTGGTCACTGGACCTGCCCTGAAGAATACATTGGTGGGTGTCCTGTGCCAATTTAGAAAAGGTTTTGTCATAGTGATATGTGACATCGAAGGGATGTTTCATCAGTTTCATGTGGAAAGAGAAGTCCAAGATTATTTACGTTTCCTATGGTGGGGAAAATGGCAATTTGGAAACTACACCATCAACCTACGAATGAAAGTCCACCTGTTTTGGAGCTTTGTCTCCTGGCTGTGCCAACTTTGGCCTGAAACATCTGGCAGCACAAGGGCAAGGTCAATATGGTGACAATACCATACAATTCATCCAGAGAAATTTCTATGTAGATGATGGTCTAGCAAACATTCAAGCTGAGAAGGAAGCCATCCAGCTTGTCAAAGAATCAAGAGAACTTTGCTGCAGTGGCAAGTTAAGACTCCAAAGTTTGTTTTCAATAATGAGAACATGATGGCATCCATCCTAGAAGAGGAATGCACTATGGTCAAAGATCAAGACATGGCCTTGAGCTTACCATATATGGAGAGAGCACTTGGAGTAGAGTGGTGCATCACATGTGATTCACTCAAATTTCACTTCAAATTTCACTCAAATGATTCACTTCCTCTAACAAGAAGAGGTGTGCTTTCTCCTGTAGCTTCTATGTATGATCCTTTAGGATTCATGGCACCCTTTGTCCTTCTAGGAAAGCAAATACTTCAGCAAATGTGCAGAGAGAAGATTAGCTGAGATGAGGAACATCTAGAAAACTTAAGATCTCAATGGGAGTCCTGGATCAGAGACCTACCCAATCTAGCTGAAGTGGAAATTAAAAGATGCTGCTTACCTTCAAATTTTGGCAAAGTCAAGGTGTGAAGCAAAGAACCAATAAAATTCCAAGCTTAGAAGAAAGGAAAGAAGCAGAAATTGTGATCATTAAGTGAGTTCAAGAAGAAGCATTCCCTGATGAGATGAAGAGCTTGAAAGCAAGAAATGTTACTTCCAAGACCAAACACAGTAAGCTGTATGAGCTAAGTCCATTTTTGGATAAAGCAGGTATCTTAAGAGTGGGAGGATGCCTAAGTTGTCCCAGTCCAGTCCATCCATGCCTGAGTTTGTGGGACTTCCATGCCAGCTCCAGGCTGGATCCAGGACAGTAATTCAGTCCTGCCTTGCTGAAGGTCAATTTCCTGAAGCGGCACCCCTATACCTGCTACCACTCCTCTCCCATCAGCCAGGGCCTTTTTAAGAACTGTTTGGAGCTACTCCAGTTGCCAGACTGTCTCTTGTAGACTTTTCTTGCCTCACTACAGCCCTTTGGTATTGTGTCTTCTTGATTCCCCCTGCCTGAATTGTTCCTTGTTTTTTTGTCTAGTTTTCTGTCCAGTTTTTTTGCCCCTGTTTTACCTGCCTGTTCTTTTGGACTGTGTTTTGCTTCCTCTGCCTGGATTTCCCTTGTCCCTTTGTTCTTTGTTTTTTTGTGAAGATTTTTCTGTCCTGTTTTTGTCCCTGACTATGCCTACCTGCTCCTCCATTTTTTGACCTCCTGGCCCATTCTTTGACCACTGATTTTTGCCTGAGCCCTACTGTACCTCTGCCTTCTACTTCATTAAATAAGTTTTTCTCTGTACACTGCCTGTTTTGAGTCTGCTCTTGGGTTCTCACTTCACCTTAGCTCGCCATTTCTGACAGCACAGTCTGGCCAACATGGACCCAGCAGATTTCTCCCAGCTAAGAACAGCAGTGCAAAAACAGGGAGCTCCCCTTGGGACCTACCAACAGGACATCCATCAGATGAACCAAAACCTTGTCACCATCTCTAACACTCTCAATCTCCTTGCCACTCAGCTACAACAGCTTCAAATAATGTCTGCTCCTACACAAGCCCCTCCACCTACCGCTCCTCCAGCTCCTGCTCCAGCCCTCTTCAGAGAGCCAAGACTTCCCGCCCCACAGCCATATGATGGAGAACCAGGTACCTGCCAATAATTTTTATCTCAATCCTCGCTAACCCTTGAGCTTCAACCACTGGCCTTCCCCACAGAGCGTTCCCGAGTGGCCTACACCATCACTCTCCTCACTGGCAAAGCTAGGGAGTGTGGAACAGCTATGTTGGATGCCAATGCACCATGCTGTGCCAGTTTCAAGAATTTCACAGAGGAGATGAGGCGAATCTTTGACCACTCTCTGTCTGGCAGAGAGGCAGCAAGAGAAATCATGGGACTGCGGCAGGGTGCCCAGTCCACTTTTGACTATGCGATTGAGTTTTGCACTTTGGCAGCATCTTGTGGCTGGAATGAGAATGCCTTGTTTGGCGCATTTTTGAACAGGCTGTCAGACTCCATCAAGGATGAGCTGGCCTCATGAGAACTGCCACCTGATCTCCCCGGTCTCATGGACCTCACCAGTCATATTGACTCCCGGATCAGACAGCGGGTGAAAGAGAGAACTCGGACTAGTCTTGCTCCCCCTCAGCCCCCCATTCCCTCTGCTGAGCCAATGCAGGTAGACCGAGCCCACATCTCACCTGAGGAATGACAGCGCCGTCGGGATATGAGGGCATGTTTTTATTGCGGACAGCTGGGGCAATTCTGCCAATCTTGCCCTTTAAAAGGAAGAGCCCACCAGTGAGTTTAGGGGCCCTGGTGGGCAATGTCCAGAATCAGCCCCCTACTGATTGACTGCTACTCCCAGTGGTCATTATCCATGGCAATCAGACCCATGACCTCCAGGCACTCATTGATTCAGGGGCTGACAGAAACCTGATCTGCTCAACCACCGCCAAGTGCCTGAGGATTCCACTACTGGCTCTGAACTCATCCCTCACTGTCCTGACCCTTAACAGGACTGGTCTGACCACTATCACCCATAGAACAGCCCCGGTCACCTTAAGAATCTCTGGCAACCACTCTGAATCCATCCAGTTTTTTGTTATGAGTAATCCCCATGTGCCCATAGCCAGGGCAGACCAAGAACTAACTCTACATAACCCCCATGTCAACTGGACTAACAACATAATTTTAGGATGGAGTCAGTTCTGCTTATTGTCATGCCTGAGATCTGCCCTCCCTCATGCCGAACTGCCCCAGCCCACCATTGGTGAATATCCTGACCTCTCTAACATGCCTCCCAAGTATAATGACTTAAAACCTGTGTTCAGCAAGTCTCAAGCTGTTTCCCTTCCTCCCCATAGGCCCTATGACTGTGGAATTGACCTTCTCCCTGGGACCGCACCACCTAAGGGGCGACTTTACTCTCACTCTCTCCTTCTGAAAGGCAAGCCATGGATAAATACATCACCGAGTGCTTAGCAGCTGGAATTATTCATCCCTCCTCTTCTCCTGCAGGGGCAGGATACTTTTTTGTGGAGAAGAAGGACAAATCCTTTACTGGGGGATAAATGACATCACCATCAAGAACCGTTACCCCCTACCTCTCATGACTATGGCGTTTGAGTTAGTCCAGGGAGCCCAGATTTTCACCAAGCTAGACCTGCGCAATGCTTACCACCTCGTGAGGATCAGGGAAGGGGACGAATGGAAGACGGTGTTCAACACCCCCATGGGCCACTACGAATATCTCATGGTCCCATTTGGCCTGACTAACATTCCCACGGTTTTCCAGGCCCTCGTTAATGATGTCCTGAGGGACTACCTTAACCTTTTTGTTTTTGTTTATCTGGACAATATATTGATTTTTTTCCCACTCCCTTGATGAAAACCACATCCACATCAAGCAGGTCCTTCAACGATTCCTGGAAAATCAACTCTTTGTTAAAGCTGAGAAATGTGAGTTTCATAGAAGCTCTGTCTCCTCTCTGGGTTTCATTATCTCCCCCGTACAGATTCAGATGGACCCCCTGAAACTCAAGGCAGTTGCTGACTGGCCCACCCTGTCCTCTCAGTGAGAACTCCAGCGGTTTCTTGGGTTTGCGAATTTCTACAGGCGATTCATGTTATGCTTAGCGTTGTTGTCTTGCTGCATGACCCACCTTCTCTTGAGATTCAGTTCATGGACAGATGTCCTGACATTTTCCTTTAGAATTTGCTGGTATAATTCAGAATTCATTGTTCCATCAATGATGGCAAGCTGTCCTGGCCCAGATGCAGCAAAATAGGCCCAAACCATGATACTACCACCACAATGTTTCACAGATGGGAGAAGGTTCTTATGCTGGAATGCAGTGTTTTCCTTTCTCCAAACATAATGTTTATCATTTAAACCAAAAAGTTCTATTTTGGTCTCATCCATCCACAAAACATTTTTCCCAATAACCTTCTGGCTTGTTCATGTGATCTCTAGCAAACTGCAGATGAGCAGCAATGTTCTTTTTGGAGAGCAGTGGCTTTCTCCTTGCAACCCTGCCATGCACACCATTGTTGTTCAATGTTCTCCTGATGGTGGACTCATGAACATTAACATTAGCCAATGTGAGAAAGGTCTTCAGTTGCTTAGAAGTTACCCTGGGGTCCTTTGTGACCTCACTGACTATTACATGCCTTGCTCTTGGCGTGATCTTTGTTGGTCGACCACTTCTGGGGAGGGTAACAATGGTTTTGAATTTCCTCCATTTGTACACAATCTGTCTGACTGTGGATTGGTGGAGTCCAAACTCTTTAGAGATGGTTTTGTAACCTTTTCCAGCCTGATGAGCATCAACAATGCTTTTTCTGAGGTCTTCAGAAATCCCCTTTGTTCGTGCCATGATACACTTCCACAAACATGTGTTGTGAAGATCAGACTTTGATAGATCCCTGTTCTTTAAGGCCCTGTCTACACGGCAATGGATTCAGGTGAATCCGATACAATTGTTTATCATTTCGGCCTGGCGTCCACACGGCACCGGCGTTTTGGGTGCCCCAAAATGCAATCTTTTGAGAACGGGTTCCAGAGTGGAAAGATCTGGCAATGTTGCCGTTGCGAAGTCGTCTGGATGAGTAGAACGGATTTGTTTAGGATGACGTCACAACCACATGACTGTGAGTGCTTCACGCCGGGTAGAAGTGTAACGAACTCGATGCGAGTTGTCAACAAATCCTATAACTTGGTTCATGAAACGCGCTTACAAAATATTTTCACTGTGAATATTTATTGTGTAATGGCGCAAAGTGAGAGAGAGAGAGAGAGAGAGAGAGAGAGAGAATAGCCCTTAGGGCAGAGTCAATCCTGCCAGCAAAAATAGGGAAAAAAAGGAGCGATCTCACCTCTTCAGATGTTGGTTTAAGTCCTACAATACATTCCTCAAAAAGGGCGTAGAAGAACAAATTAATCCATCAACGTGTAGCATTCAATTTATTCCGGACCATTAAAGACACCGCCTTCCGCGTAGAATCATACGTCATCCTCACCGCCATATTGGATGGGTCAAAGCGGAGAATAAAGATACCTCATTCATGTGCTGCGTTTAACTGTACCAACAGGTTTACCGTCCAAACGAGATCACATGGGATTACCTTTCACAGGTGAGACTGGAAAAATACTTTTCATTGTATTTGGTCATTATAACGTAATTTTACGAACATATTTTTCTGACTTTGTGGCTAATATGAAGTCTCGCGCATAATAGTTTATGCGCATGCGTCCTTACTTCTTCTATTGTTCTGGTGTCTCCGAAGGGACCGTCTTACAGTGCCCCTAGAGGTGTGGCATGTGTATTGCATTGTTTTCAGCAAGCGTTGCGTTGCCATATGGACCTGATATTTTACTGATCGTTGCCCATTTGGACGCTATATTTTTTTAAATAACATCTCATTGCCGTTGTCGTGTGGATGTAGCCTAAATAAAACAGGGTGCCCACTCACACCTGATTGTCATCCCACTGATTGAAAACACCTGACTCTAATTTCACCTTCAAATTAACTGCTAATCCTATAGAGGTTCAAATATTTTTGCCACTTACAGATATCAGATCATTTTCCTCAATAAATAAATGATGAAGTATAATATTTTTGCCTCATTTGTTTATCTGGGTTCTCTTTATCTACTTTTAGGACTTGTGTGAAAATCTGATGATGTTTTAGGTCATATTTATGCAGAAATATAGAAAATTCTAAAGGTCTCACAAACTTTCAAGCACCACTGTGTGTCATGCACACTGTGCGAATTATACTAATTATTGGGGATTAATAATTATTGGGGATTAATTGGGCCCTTCCTAGAACTACCACCTTATTGTGGTGGAGGGGTTTGTGTGCTTGAATGATCCTAGGAGCTACGTTCTCGGGGGCATTACGTCCCTGTTAGTGTCTCCCAAGGCAGACAGGTGACAGGCCAGACCAAGAGCAGTTCACCAAAACCCTTATGGATAATAATCGATCAAGGACCCTTACATCACCCGGTATGGTGCAGCTGGGGCCCCACCCTGGAGCCAGGCCCGGGGTTGGGGCTCGTATGCGAGTGGTTGGTGACTGGGCCTTTGCCCACATGGCCCGGCCGGGCTCAGCCTGAAGCAGTGACGTGGGCCCGACCTCCTGTGGGTTCACCACCCACAGAGGTAGCTGTAGGGGGCTGGTGCAGTGTGGATTGGGTGGCAGTCAAAGGCAGGGGCCTCAACGACCTGATCCACGAACACAGCAGCTAGCTGTTGGGACATGGAATGTCACTTCGCTGGGGGGGGGGGGGGGAAGAGCCTGAGCTTGTGCGGGAGGTAGAGAGGTACCGGCTAGAGATAGTCGGGCTCACCTCCACGCACAGCTTGGGCTCCGGAACCCAGCTCCTCGAGAGGGGCTGGACTCTCCACTTCTCTGGAGTCGCCCATGGTGAGTGGCGGCGGGCTGGTGTAGGCTTGCTTATCTCTCCCCAGCTCAGCCGCCATGTGTTGGAGTTTACCCCAGTGAATGAGAGGGTCGCCTCTCTGCGCCTTCAGATTGGGGAGAAGGCTCTTGCTGTTGTTTGTGCCTACGGGCCGAATTGCAGTATAGAGTATCCGGCCTTCTTGGAGTCCCTGGGAGAGGTACTGAGAGGTGCTCAGACTGGGGACTCCATTGTTCTACTGGGGGACTTCAATGCTCACGAGGGCGATAACAGTGACACCTGGAGGGGCATGATTGGGAGGAACGGCCTCCCTGATCTGAACCTGAGTGGTGTTTTGTTATTGGACTTCTGTGCTAGTCACGGTTTGTCCATAACGAACACCATGTTCGAGCATAGGGGTGTCCATAAGTGCACGTGGCACCAGGACACCTTAGGTCGGAGGTCGATGATCGATTGTTGTCGTTTCATATGTCTTGGACACTCGGGTGAAGAGACGGGCTGAGCTGTCAACTGATCACCACCTGGTGGTGAGTTGGATCTGCTGGCAGAGGAAGTAAGCCGGACAGACCTGGCAGGCCCAAACGTATGGTGAGGGTCTGCTGGGAATGTCTGGCTGAGCATTCTGTCAGGGAGGTCTTTAACTCCCACCTCTGGGAGAGTTTCTCCCAGCTTCCACGGGAGGCGGGGGACATTGAGTCTGAGTGGACCATGTTCTTTACCTCCATTGTAGATGCGGCTGTTCGGAGCTGTGGCCGCAAGGTCTCTGGTGCCTGTCGTGACGGCAATCCCCGTACCTGGTGGTGGATACTGGAAGTAAGGGATGCCGTCAAGCTGAAGAAGGAGTCCTATTGGGCCATGTTGGCCTCCGGGACTCCTGAGGCACCTGACGGGTATCAGCAGGCCAGGCGTGCTGCAGCTTGGGCAGTTGTGGAGGCAAAAACTCAGAACTGGGAGGAGTTCAGTGAGGCCATGGAGGAGGACTATCGGTCGGCCTCGAAGAAATTCTGGCAAACCATCCAGTGCCTCAGGAGGGGGAAGCAGTACTCTGCCAACACTGTTTACAGTGCGGGTGGGGAGCTGTTGACCTCGACTGGGGACATTGTCAGGCGGTGGAAGGAATACTTCGAGGATCTCCTCAATCCCAATCCCAAAGTCACATCTTCCATTGAGGAAGCAGAGGCTGATGACTCAAAGGTGGACTCATCCATTACCCAAGCCAAAGTCACTGAGGTGGTTTGCAAGCTCCTCGGTGGCAAGGCACCGGGGGTGGATGAGATCCGCCCTGAGTATCTCAAGTCTCTGGATGTTGTGGAGCTGTCTTGGCTGACATGCCTCTGCAACATCACGTGGCGGTCAGGGACAGTGCCTCTGGAGTGACAGACTGGGGTGGTGATCCCTCTTTTTAAGAAAGGGGACCAGAGAGTGTGCTCCAATTATAGGGGAATCACACTTCTCAGCCTCCCCGGGAAGGTTTATTCCAGGGTACTGGAGAGGAGAATTCGGCCAATAGTCGAACCTCGGATCCAGGAGGAACAATGTGGTTTTCGTCCTGGCCACGGAACACTGGACCAGCTCTATACCCTTCATAGGGTGCTCAAGG
Organism: Neoarius graeffei; assembly: GCF_027579695.1. NCBI lineage: Eukaryota > Metazoa > Chordata > Actinopteri > Siluriformes > Ariidae > Neoarius > Neoarius graeffei. The sequence continues at coordinate 25,272,375 of NC_083592.1, read as the reverse complement.
GTTCATGGGAGTTTGCCCAACCAGTCCACATGTGCTTTGTGGATCTGGAGAAGGCATTGGACTGTGTCCCTCATGGTATTCTGTGGGGGGTGCTTCAGGAGTATGGGGTTCGGGTCTCTTTGCTAAGGGCTGTCCGGTCCCTGTACGAATGGAGCAGGAGTCTGGTTCACATTGCCGGCAGTAAGTCAGACCTATTCCCAGTGCATGTTGGACTCCAGCAGGGCTGCCCTTTGTCACCAGTTCTGTTCATAATTTTTATGGACAGAATTTCTAGGCACAGCCAGGGGCTGGAAGGAATCCTGTTTGGGAACCACAGGATTTCATCTCTGCTTTTTGCGGATGATGTTGTCCTGTTGGCTTCTTCAAACCAGGACCTTCAGCATGCACTGGGGCGGTTTGCAGCCGAGTGTGAAGCAGCTGGGATGAGAATCAGCACCTCCAAGTCCGACGCCATGGTTCTTGACCAGAAAAGGGTGGCTTGCCCTCTCCGGGTTGGTGGAGAAATCCTGCCTCAAGTGGAGGAGTTTAAGTATCTCAGGATCTTGTTCACGGGTGAGGGAAGGATAGAGCATGAGATCAACAGGCGTATCGGTGCAGCCTCTGCAGTGATGCAGTCGCTTTACCGGTCTGTTGTGGTGAAGAAGGAGCTGAGCCAAAAGGCGAAGCTCTCAATTTACCAGTCGATCTACGTTCCAACTCTCACCTATGGTCATGAGCTTTGGGTAATGACCGAAAGAACAAGATTGCAGATACAAGCGGCCGAAATGAGTTTCCTTTGCAGGGTGACTGGGCGCTCCCTTAGAGATAGGGTGAGAAACAGTCACTCGGGAGGAGCTCAGAGTAGAGCCGCTGCTCCTCCACATCGAGAGGAATCAGCTGAGGTGGCTCGGGCATCTCTTTCGGATGCCTCCTGGACGCATCCCTGGGGAGGTGTTCCAGGCATGTCCCCCCCGGAGGAGGCCCCGGGGAAGACCCAGGACATGCTAGAGGGACTATCTCTCTTGGCTGGCCTGGGAACGCCTCGGTGTTCTTCCCAAGGAGCTGGCCGACGTGTCTGGGGAAAGGGAAGTTTGGGCTTCCATGCTCAGACTGCTGCCTCTGCAACCCGGCCCCAGATATTCATTAGTATCTGGCCCTTCTGCCCTTTAAATTTGAGGTGGTCCACAGACTGGGGGCACAGATAGTGGTGGCAGATTACCTCTCCCACCAGGGGGGTGTCAGCTGCAGGCTGGACGGCTCCTCGGCCTGCAGTGGGGGCATGGCCAAGCGTCAGCTGTAAACAGAGAAGAGGCAGGTTGAACCAGTGGGTAACATGTGATGAGGTGCACCTGTGTCAAATTACTGGCTGTCTATTAACCTGTGTCACTGTGTGTCTTTCAGACCGTCAGGAACAAAAGAGAGAGCACTGTCACCCCACATGTGTGCACATTTACAGCATGTGTCAAGCGGACACTGAAAAGTCCACCTCCGGACACACACCTCCACCACTCCTGATTTCATGACACCATATTGCTGATATCATGACACCATATTGCTGCTCACATATCTCCACCTCTCCTCTTAACCTAGCTTCCACTACCCTTTCCCATAACTTCATTCTGTGGCTGGTCAACTTTATGCCTCTACAGTTACTGCAGCACTGGACATTGCCATTGTTCTTGAATATTGGTACCAGTATACTTCTTCTCCATTCCTCAGGCATCCTCTCACTTTCCAAGCTCTTGTTACACAATCTAGTCAAAAAGTCAATTGCCATCTCTCCTAAGCACCTCCATGCCTCCACTGGTATATCATCTGGGCCAACTGCCTTACCACTTTTCCTTCTCTTCATAGCTCTTCTTACTTCCTTCTTGCTAATCTGCTGTACTTCCTGACTCACTATCTCCACCTCAGCCAACCTTCTCTCTTTTTCATTTTCTTCATTCATCAGCTTCTCAAAGTACTCCATCCAGCTTCTCAACACACACTCTTCACTTTGTCAGCACATTTCCATCTGCATCCTTTATCAGCCTAACCTGTGGCTCATCCTTTCTAGTTTGATCTTGTTGTCTTGCTAATTGGTACAGGTCCTGTTCTCCATCTTTAATTTCTAACCTTTCATGTCGTTCATCATACACCTTTTCCTTCGCCTTTGCCACTGCTCTCTTTGCTTTCCTTTGCATCTCCTTGCATTCTAGCCTGCTCTCTTCATCTCTCTTTTTATCCCAGTTTTGCTTTGCCAACTTCTTTCTCCTTATACTCTCCTAGACTTCCTCATTCCACCACCAAGTCTCCTTGTCTTAATTCTTTGTCCTGATGTCACTCCCAGCACCTTCCTAGCTGTCTCCCTCACCACTTCTGGCATAGTTGTCCAATCGTCTAATACTTCTTCACCCAATGTCTGTCTCACCATATCCCTAAATTCTGATTTACAATCTTCCTCCTTCAACTTCCACCATCTAATTTTTGTTTTAGATTTCTCTTTAATCCTCTTTTTTACCTCCCAGATCATCCTCCCAACCACCATCCAATGCCGCTTAGCTACACGCTCCCCTGCTATCACTTTGCAATCCCCAATCTCCTTCAGATTGCATCTCTGTCAAAAATATAGCCCACCCGAGAACACCTTTCTCCACTCTTATGTTACTCTATGCTATTCTTTTTTCTTAAAGTATGTATTCACCAGAGCCATTTCCATCCTCTTTGGAAATCAACCACCATCTGCCCTTTCACATTTCTCTGCTTCACTCCGTACCTCCCCATCACTTCCTTATCACCCCTGTTCCCTTCTCCAGTATGCCCATTTAGGTCTGTTCCAATCACCACTCTTTCCTTTTTTTGGTATACTTTCAACCACTTCATCCAACTCACAACTCACTCCAGAATTCTTCTTTCTCCTCCATCTCGTACCCCTTTTGAGGGGCATATGCACTGACATCACCCCTTTGATTTCCAGCTTCAAACTTATCACTCTGTCACTGACTCTCTTTACCTCCAACACACTCTTAACATACTCTTCATTCAGGATTACCCCACACCATTTCTCCTCCCATCTACACCATGATAGAAAAGGTTGAAACCACCTCTGATGTTCCTGGCCTTACTTCCATTCCACATTGTTTATAAAACACACAGGATGTCAGTCTTTCTCCTCTCTGTCACATCAGCCAGTATCTTCCTTTACCAGTCATAGTGTCATCAATTAAAGTTCCAACTTTCAATTTCACTCTCCTGCCTTTTCTATTCTGACATTTCTTCTGAATTCACCTTCGACTTCTCTTTCTTCTCCTTTTCCCACCAGTAGCATAGTTTCCACTGGTACCTTTCTGGGAAGCAGTTTCAGTCAGTGGTGGTCATTGTTAACCTGGACCTTGACTGATCCAGTATGAAAGTCCCCTTCTTCATCATCTGCATAGTTGATTTGGCATAAGTTTTATGCCAGATGCCCTTCCTGATGCAACCCTCCCCATTTATCCTGGCTTGGGACTGGCACTAAGAATGCACTGGCTTGTTAAGTCAAGTTTATTTTTAGAGTGCTTTTAACAATAGACATTTTCACAAAGCAGCTTTACAGAAAATTAAAATATAAATGTATTACTGTAAGTGTCCAAAGCCATCTTCCAATTGCGACTTTTGACTGTCCATATGGGGCCGTCCTCCACAGGAGCAATGTGATGAGACTCCAGCTAGATGTAGAGCATCAGGATGGATCAGGCAGGTCTGAGGAGCAGAAGAGGTCAGGATCTTGGTTTCAGGATTGACATGTAACTCAGAGGGATAGACAGAGTGAAGGGGGAGGGGGGAGAGAAAGAGAGAGAGAGAAAACACAGGTTGTTAGGTATGCCCAGTGTCACCTAATGAGTAAGAACAATATAGGTTTTGCATTGAATGTAAGCAGGGGCTCCAGCAAAACTAACTATGACAGCATAATTAAAAGGGGAGAACCAGAAGGTAACACAGATATGAGGGCACCCTGGGACATAAAGCAGCTGTCATACTGTCAATAAACCCGAGTGAGCAAGTGAGTGGGGAGTTGACAGCATCCATACATCTCAGTTTACCAAAACACTCTATGCCTGAGGACCCTCCTGATCTACTCCTTTACCAAATAAAACTGTGAACAAAACGCTTGACTAAACAGATATGTTTTCAGCCTAGACTTAAACACTGAGACTGTGTCTGAGTCCTGAACACTACTTGGAATGCTATTACATAAGTGCGGGGCTTTGTAAGAAAAGGCTCTGCTCCCTGATGTAGCCTTCACTATATGAGGTGAAGGCTACATCAGGGAGCAGCAGATAGCCTGCACCTTTTGATCTAAGTCGATGTGGCAGGTCATAAAGAACCAGAAGTTCACTCAGGTACTGTGGTGCGAGACCATTCAGTGCTTTAAGTAGTATTTTATAATCAATACAAAATTTGATTGGAAGCCAATGCAAAGTGGATAAGATAGGGGTGATGTGGTCATATCTTCTAGTTTTAATAAGGACTCTTGCTGCTGTATTTTGAGCTAACTGGAGCATGTTTATGCACTTATTGGAACATCCAGACAGTAAGGCATTACAATAATCCAACCTAGAGGTAACAAAAGCATGAACTAGTTTTTCTGCATCATGTAGTGACATTAGATTTCTTAGCAATATTTCTGAGATGAAAGAAAGCTATCCGGGTGACGTTATCGATATGAGTTTCAAATGAAAGACTGGAGTCAATAATCACCCCGAGGTATTTTACTGCTGCACGTAAAGAAACAGAAAGGCCATACAGAGTTACTATGTAATCAGAAAACCTACTTCTAGCTGCGTGTGGTCTGAGTACAAGTACTGTCTTGTCAGAATTAAGCAGAAGGAAGTTAATAAACATCCAGTGTCTAATGTCCTTTACACATGCCTCAATTCTTTTAAGCTGGTGTCTCTCATCTGGTTTTACAGAAACATACAACTGTGTGTAATCAGCATAACAGTGGAAACTAATACCATGCTTATGAATAATAATCACCTAGCGGTAACATATATATAAAAAAAGCAGTGGGCCTAAGACAGAACCTTGTGGAACACCAAACTTTACCTCAGTATGTCTAGAAAAATCACCATTTACATCAACAAACTGATAGCAATCAGTTAAATAAGACCTGAGCCAGGAAAGGGCCATTCCCTTAACTCCTACAACATTTTCTAGTCTATCCAGGATAATAGAATGGTCAGTGGTATCAAAGGCTGCAATAAGGTCAAGCAATACAAGCAGGGAGACACAGCCCTGATTAGATGCCAACAGTAGGTCATTTACTACTTTAATCAGTGCTGTCTCTGTGCTATGATGAGGTCTAAATCCTGACTGATACATTTCATGGATGTTATTCCTATGTAGATATAAGCATAACTGCTGTGCCACAGCTTTTTCTCAGATCTTGGAGATAAAGGGGAGGTTTGATATTGGCCAATAATTGGACAGCTGACAAGGGTTGAGGTCAGGTTTTTTTAATCAGGGGTGTGATAATTGCTAGTTTAAAGGTTTTGGGTACATAGCCAGGGCAGCACAGTGGTGAGCACTGTTGCCTCACAGCAAGAAGGTTCTGGGTTCAAGCCCAATGGCTGACGGGGACCTTTCTGTGTGGAGTCTGCATGTTCTCCCCATGTCTGCATGGGTTTCCTCTGGGTGTTCCATTTTTCCCCACAGTCCAAAGACATGCAGGTTAGGTTATTTGGTGGCTCTAAATTGACTATAGGTGTCAATGGTTGTTTTTCTCTATGTGTCAGCTCTGCAATGATTTGGTGACTTGTCTAGGGTGTACCCCATCTCTCGCCCATAGTCAGCTGGGATAGGCCCCAGCTTGCCCACGACTCTGCATAGGATAAGCGGTTACAGATAATGGATGGGTACAGAACCAATTCTAAGGGAGGAATTTAATTTTTTTAGAAGTGTTTCAATTGCTTCTGGCATTATTTGTTTGAAGAGTTGTGTAGGTAAGGGATCTAGTACACAAGTTGAGTATCTTGATGTGGAGATTAATGAATGTCGTTCAATTTCTCTAAGGTGAGTAAAACATTCTAATTGCTGATCTGATACAGTTATATTGTTAACTACAGGGTTACTTAAATTGACTGGCCTTAAATTAGTAGTTTGAATTTTTTTTGTCAGATATTTTTAATTTTATCATTGAAAAAATTCATGAAGTCATTGCTACTACATTTTGCAGGTGTGCATGTGTCTATAGTGGTCTTTTTCAGAGTTAATTTTGCTACTGTATTAAAGAGGAATCTAGGATTATTTTTGTTATCCTCTATTAGAGTGGAGAGATATGTTGATCTAGCAGCAGTAAGAGCTTTTCTGTATTTCAGGAAGCTCTCCTTCCATGCTAATTTGAATGCTACCAATTTTGTTTGATGCCATTTACATTCTAATTTTTTAGTGGTCTGTTTTAAAGTGCGAGTGTAATCATTATACCAGGGTGCTATTTTTTTTCTCTCTGATCATTTTTCTTTTAAGTGGAGCTACATTATTTAAAGTATAGACCCTTTTCAGTCACGTGACCTTCGTAAACGCGACCACCATTTTGGACATGTAGTGGACTTCGGATCGAATCAGTTTGAATGCGAGGAAGGCGACAAAAGAAAAACATAAAAGAAAAAGAAGCGAGATGCAGAAAACACCTTCACTATCCAGCGACGTAGGGCATTTACAGGGCGAGCAGAGGGAGAGGTATTTGCAAAAATTGAGGTTAGCAGGCTTAGAGAACGATGTTTACCTGCTTCCACCAGGATTGTTCACTGACGTACGCTCCGGCTTGCTCCCCCTCAAATTAAGCAGCGTGCTCCGCTTTGCTCCCGGAGTGCTCCGGCCGAGGTTCCGGAGCGCGCTCCGGCTTGCTCCCCCTCAAATTAAGCAGCGCGCTCTGGCTTGCTCCCCCTCAAATTAAGCAGCACGCTCGGAGCGCGCTGCTTAATTTGAGGGGGAGCAAGCTGGAGCGCACTCCGGAACCTCGGACGTTGGCTCCGGCAGCTATTTACACTGGATCTGGTGTAAATAGCTGCCGGATCATAATTACAGTAAACTAGTAAATACAGTAAAGGAAAAACTTGAGACTGAAAGGTTTTAACAGTCATCCAAATGACTGAACGTAAACATTGCTACAGTAACATACTAGCTAGTATGTTGTTGACATTAGCTAGTCAACAATAGCTACTACAGAAGAACGAAGAGGTTACAATGGGTTATTTTAACCTATTTGGTTACACACTCGCAGCCACAGAATGTTAACAGCAATGTAATGCCTTTTCTGGCTAATTTTATTTGTCTTACCTCCAACAAAGTGGTCACTACACAAGCGTTGGTATGCCGAGGGCTGCCAATCTTTCCTGTTAATGGCCGCTATCCATCTTCTCCATCGGGATCCGATAAAATGATAAACCTTGCCTTGTTTGTTGATGGTTACTGCATCCAGGTGCACAACAATATAGCGGCATGATGGAAGTCTTGCTGAAAGTAAAAACTTTCTTTGCTGCCATTCCTCAATGTTGGCTGTGGTAAACTACTGGTAGTACATGTCCAAAATGGCGGCCGCGTTTGTTATGACGTCACGTGAAAAGGGTCCATAGCGGAACGTTGACTCTAAGCATTCCATTGCCTGATCAATTCTGTGGGGTCTGACAGTGACCCAATCAAAGTTCTGGGAGATTATTTATAAAACTCTTTGCAGTAGTTGACATGAATGTACGTTTAATACAGTAGCATGGTGAGGTGCATATATTATTGCTCAGACATGTTTTGAATAAGATGAGATAATGATCTGAGGTAACTTCAGACTGTGGAAGTGTGACTATATTTTCTATATTTAACCTGAATGTTAGTATTTGATTGAGAGTGTGACCACTGTTATGGGTAGGTCCTATGATGTTCTGATTTACCCCTACTGAATCTAAAATAGACGTGAACGCTGTTTTCAGAGGATCTTCAGGATGATCGAAGTGAATATTAAAATCTTAGACAACTACAGCTTTGTCTAAGGAAACAACTAGGTCTGAGATGAAATCCGCAAATTCAGAAAGAAACTCAGAATATGGCCCCAGGAGCCTGTAAATAATAAGTAATGGAACTGACTGGGTAGACTTATTTTTTGAGGCTACATACATTATATTAATATGAAGAACTTCAAACGTATTACATTTATCACCAGGTTTTTGTGTTACACCTAGGTAATCATTATAAATAACAGCGACGCCTCTTCCTCTGCCAGTTAAGCTGGGCATACACTGTGCGATTTTTTCAATCGCGGTATTCAGCTGCTGCTCACACTGTACGAGTGAATCACAGGGGTAAACAGCACGCAGCTTACGATTCCTGTTCTCACACTATACGATCCGATGCTCGGATGCGATGCTCGGATGCGATGCTCAGGATTTCAAACAGGTTTGATTTTCATCCAATCGATCGGGAGGAGGTCGTGAGGTGTTAATCACTTGTCATTACCCCATGTATACTACACGATCCGAGACGCACGATTGAGCCAAAACTCGGCCCGATCTCCAAAATAGTCGCACGAGTGAAAATCGTGTCAAAATCGGGCCAAAAATCACACAGTATATGCCCAGCTGGCTGGTGTATATAATTGTATCCAGGAGGACTAGCTTCATTTAATGCTATATATTCATTTGGCTTAATCTGTGTTTCTGTTAAACACAGTACATTAAACTCCTGATGAGTAATAAGTTCATTAACTCTTTGCGCTTTAGATGTAGGAGATCTAATATATGAGTCCTACCTTTAAATCAAAGGTAGAGGTCTGTGCGGGACAGAATTTTCAGTCACGCTCCCGCCCGCTCCCGCATTGTGCAGTCCCGCTCCCGCCCACTCCCGCAAAGAATTATGATTTTCAGTCTCGCTCCCACCCGCGCCTGCCATATTTTGTCCCGCTCCCACCTGCAAATCCCGCATGATGCAGACGTTCGCGTTATTTCTCACGAAAGTTCTTGTCATTGGCTTGGGGAATTAAACATGCTGAGCTTAGCTGAGCTCTCCACTGACCGATCCTTCATTTATTGTAAGTTTATTGTTTAGACTCTGACATTCTGCTGGCACATTCCAAGTTGAGCGCTGCAGGCGCTCATGATTGACAGCTCTCGCTTTGATTAACAGCTCTCACTTTGATTGACAGCTCTCACTTTGCGCACTCACACTCCCACTTCCGAGTCTGTGGCATTATGATTCCAACCGCGATTTCATTCTCCTCTCATATGAAGTGCTGCGCAACCACAACCAGCTCCTCAGATTATACACTGTCTATTTCTAGCTTTAAATTGAACAATCTGTGCGATACACAGTCCTTTTTAATACTAGTTAATACTTTTTAATACTTTTTTAAATACTTTTTAATCTCATCTCATCTCATTATCTTTAGCCGCTTTATCCTGTTCTACAGGGTCGCAGGCAAGCTGGAGCCTATCCCAGCTGACTACGGGCGAAAGGCGGGATACACCCTGGACAAGTTGCCAGGTCATCACAGGGCTGACACATAGACACAGACAACCATTCACACCTACGGTCAATTTAGAGTCACCAGTTAACCTAACCTGCATGTCTTTGGACTGTGGGGGAAACCGGAGCACCCGGAGGAAACCCACGTGGACACGGGGAGAACATGCAAACTCTGCACAGAAAGACCCTTGCCGGCCACGGGGCTCGAACCCGGACCTTCTTGCTGTGAGGCGACAGCGCTAACCACTACACCACCATGCCGCCCATACTTTTTAATACTTAGGACTAATACTCTTGACTTTTTAACGGTAAATGTACCTCTTTTTAAAGCAGCACTTACTTCTGAAGCACTGTGAGCTTCACTAGAGGAGCTCTGCTCTTCTGCCATGATCGGAGATCTCAAACACGGAAGAGCGGAAAGGAATCGGAAACATACGCGAGATTAGACCACATCCACAAATTTAGGCATCTTAAAATGTTTTTATTAATGCCAAATAAAATATCCAGTACAAATTATATACGATAGACATAAATTCATAATTTATAAATTTTATTTTAAACACGTTTTTAGTTAGCGGGACTGCAGCTTATCACCTCTCCCGCCCGTGCCCGCATTGTGCATTCCCCCTCCCGCCCGCGCCCGCAATGAGCTTTCAAAATTTGTCCTGCGCCGCACTGCTTTGCGTCGGGTCCCGCGGGACTCCCGCGGGAGTGCAGGGCTCTAATGCACCTATCAGATGATCGGGAATAAGTACTGGTGGGAAAACATGCTCACAGGAATAAACCAGTTCATCTCCTCATGTTCCACCTGTGCCCAAGCCAAAGTTCCCAGAACACCTCCAGCTGGCAAACTTTGTCCCCTCCCAGTTCCTCAGAGACCCTGGTCCCACATCGCCATTGATTTCATCACCGGCCTCCCCCCTTCACCAGGTAACACAACCATCATGGTAACCATCGACCATTTTTCCAAAGCCCTCAGACTCATTCCATTACCTAGCATCCCCACAGCATCCCAAACTGCAGAACTGTCATTCTAGCAAGTGTTTCATAATTATGGTCTCCTGGAAGACATTGTCATTGACAGGGGTGCACAGTTCACTTCATGCTTCTGGAAGAACTTCATGAAGAGATTAGGAGTGTCAGTGAGTCTCACATTTGGATACCATCCTCAGTCCAATGGTCAAGGTCTCATCTCATTATCTCTAGCCACTTTATCCTTCTACAGGGTCGCAGGCAAGCTGGAGCCTATCCCAGCTGACTACGGGTGAAAGGCGGGGTACACCCTGGACAAGTCGCCAGGTCATCGCAGGGCTGCCAATGGTCAAGGTGAAAGGGCAAATCAGGAGATCGGCTGTTTCTTAAGAATATTCTGTATGCGCAACCAGGGGGACTAGGCACATTTCCTTCCATGGGCCGAGTATGCACAGAACTCCCTCAAGCACTCAGCAACCCAGCTCTAATCAAAGGTACTGGCATTGGCTGTCCAGTCAGTATGATCCAATTTTATATTAATTAGGTTACTAGAACAAACTGTCTGAGTATTTCTACTTTTTTTTTAGCTCGGGAAACAGACACAGTCTTGATGTAGTGGACCTTGAGTGATGACTCTGAGCAGCTAGCAGACAGTCAGTTAAGCCTATTCATCTGCTCCCTGGCCTTGGCTCTGGATTGTCAGAAGTTAACTAGACCTGTTCTGAGACTATGAGTTATGCTGAAGGAAATGAGAGCAGCACTATCCCCAGTGGGCGGGATACCGTCCTGCCCTAACAGGCCAGCAGTGCCCTCAAAATTAATCCAATTATCTACAAACCCCACATTGTTTTCAGAGCACCACCTGAAAACCAGCAGTTCAGCAACCATAACCTGCTGTAAGCTACATCACCACTCTGGATTGGGATGGGGCAAGAGCATACTACAGCATCGGACATTGCCTTTGCTAACACCTCTACAAAGTTACTCTTCATAACCTCAGACTGACAAAGGCGTATATCATTTGCTCCTACGTGGATAACTATCTTTGAGAACTTGTACTTGCCTAGACCTTAAGATTACCTGCTATGTTCGGCACCCTGGCTCCCGGTATACACCTGACTAAAGCTGCTGGTGCCCCTAAAGGCCTAGCTAATTTCATGTGCTGTATGATAGAGTCCCCTATAACCAGAGCTTTTTCAGGTTTTTCAGCAGGTGCATCACTGAGGAGAGCAAATCTGTTAGACACAAGAACTGGAGAGGAGTGGTGCTCCCATGGGTGAGCCTCAGTGGTAGCTTTGGCTCTACGTTTATGCCACCAAGTCATCACCCATTCGCCCCACTGTGAGGGCTCTAATGCTGGAGTTGGGGGATTGCTAAGGGCATCCAGACTTTCCCCTGCAGAAACTACACTATTCTTATTCTCACTAACCTTATCTAAAGTCTGGATACGCACCTCTAAAGCTGCAATCTTCTCCATCAGAGAACTAACTAATCTGCACTTATCACAAATAATGGGCTTGTGCAACCCCAGTGGCTGGATTAGCATTAGGGCAACTTATTGTATTTAATATTTTAGGGTTTTCAGGTGTGATTGGCTGCATAGATCCATCCATCCATTATCCATAACTGCTTATTCTGTGCAGGGTCATAGGCAAGCTGAAGCCTATCCCAGCTGACTATGGGCGAGAGGCAGGGTACACCCTGGACAAGTCACCAGGTCATCTTAGGGCTGACACACAGAGACAAACAACCATTCACATCTAATGTCAATTTAGAGCCACCAATTAGCCTAACCTGCATGCCTTTGGACTGTGGGGGAAACCGGAGCACCCAGAGGAAACCCACACAGACACAGGGAGAATATGCAAACTCCACACAGAAAGGCCCCCCATCAACCACTGAGCTCGAACCCAGAACCTTCTTGCTGTGAGGCAACAGTGCTTACCACTACACTGCAAAAAATGATATCTTAGCAAGTGAAAATATCTTGAAAAAGTTGAAACAGTCTAGCATTTCCTATTAGAAGAATACAAGACACCAATTCTGAGATTATTATACCTAGTTCTAGATTGTAACCAATTTATTTACTATGTCTTATCAAGTAAAAATATCTGTCCATGCAGCAAGATAATTTCACTAGTATTAAGAAATTTTCTCCTCAAATTCAGTTTTCAATTTTTTGCAGTGTACACCACCATGGCTGCATAGATGGGACTCATTCCTATCAAGGCTTCTTCTGTAAATGAAGGGGATCATGTTAATATGAAGTCTTTCCACAGTATTAATGTGCAGGTAGGCTTTACCATTCCAAATGAAAGATGGTTCATAATAGGCTACAGCTGTAACTGTAACTAATTACTGTTTTACACTATGAAGATCATATGTGATGCAACCTACATCATCAGCAAAGTGGCCTGGGCCTGTGCATCTCATCTCATCTCATTATCTCTACCCGCTTTATCCTGTTCTACAGGGTCGCAGGCATGACACACACATTTTTTGTGAGTGTATACTGAGTGCTAGATTTGCCCGTGGTGAATATACGGTATAGCTATAGCCTATTAAAATCATGCAATATTTTGTTTCCATGTATTGCAACTGAAAATTATAAATGCATTCTAATAAAGGAAAATTTCATGGTTATCTGCGCAGGGACTGAGGGTATCTCTGCCAGCCCTATTTGCTGACCCCTTACCCTGATCCTGAGCCCAACCCACAGCAACATTATAACTTGGCTCACTGCAGAACAGGAGCCAGGGTAGAAATGACTATTGGGTCCTAATTCCAGTGCCTTCGCAGGCTCTGGATCACCCTCAAAAGGACCTGTGACATTATTGTGGCTTGTGTCATTCTCCACAACATCGCAACAATTAGGAGAGCACTGTCCTACTCAACCAGTGAATGACCCTGAAAACAATCCTGACCACCCTGTTGACCAGTGTTGGGGAGTAACGAGATACATGTAATGGCGTTACGTAATTTAATTACAAAATAAATGTAACAGTAATACATTACAGTTACTGGAGAAAAATGTGTAATTCAATTACAGTTACTTACGAAAATATTCAGAATTACAATTTGAATTACATCTGAATATTGTCAGTAAAACCTTGCCAAAATATTAAATAATAATATTTTTACTGTTTCGCACGTTTTCCTTATAAACATCCTTCTTTGCCATTTCCCTCCACAGCTGATATTTTGATAGCCATTCTGGACCTTCTGATAGGCTCTCCTATCATGTCTACATTTGCAGTGCCATCACTTCTGTTACTTGCCTGTGCATGCAGCGACCTGAATTTCAGTTGCCAAACTACCAGAAATGTCACATAAAAATGCATTCCACTGCTGGAAATTTAGAAAACATTTCCGATATGTCATGGAAAAGGGCATAAATTTAACTGTGCAATGTAATGCTTGTTTGCCTGCTGTCAAGATGTTGTCCACCTCGAAAATGTCCATGTCGAACCTCAAGAAACATCTAGAGGTAAGTGCTGCTTACTATAACTGCAAACGAAATATCAAATTAAGCAGGGAATTGCCAAGACTACCTTCACAGAGCCATACAGAGACCGTTCTGTATCTTAACCATTCCACACACTTATAGTGTGTCCAAATGAAAATGTATGCCTATTTTAGATCCATATTTTTGTTTCACAACATTACACTAGCTACTCTAGATAGCTATCCATAGCTGAGGAGATCTTTGAGCCATATATGCCACACTTCCCCTCCCATTTGCATTAAAATCTAATGTACTATTCTCATGCAATAGGCTACATATCGATATATTGTTAATTAATTCATGTTGGGTCTGATGTTAGCACTCCTGACTTGCTATAGCTGTATGTCATTGAGAGTTTGCTAGCTAACAAACCCCTGAGCGATGCTAATAAACCCCCCCAGGTGCCTTGCCACTCTGCTAACCCCATGCTTTATATTGGCTCGAAGGCATGGTTTTGGGCTACTTCATGATTTGTGATTGAAAATTGACTTTAGCAGAGTAAGTGATGACATAATCAGATGAAATATCATATCCTAACGAAGAATAGACAGAAAATAAAATGTAACCACATAGTTTCTCGAGTGTAAAGTGTAAATGCAATCATGATGCGCCACCTAGTGGTCAAATGTCTGCTCCTTAATTTTGTGTAAATTATGACCATGATTTATTACTGCTGCTGCTGCTACTACTAGGCTACTACTACTACTACTACTAATAATAATAATAATAATAATAATAATAATAGCATTAGTATTAATATTAATGTTATGACTTGTTTAAATTATTCTGTCCTGTTTTGTAATTAAGTGGAAGACAAGATTTAATGATGTAATACATTTTAATTAAATATTCTTCTTTTCAGAGGAGACATCCAAGCATTCTGCTGATGCATGATACATCGCATCAGTCTGATGTACAAGAAGATGAACTGGCAACCTCTACCCAAGTGACTTCTCAACCCCCTTTGAAGCAAGCAAGCAAGGATAGTGACAGGGTTCAGCATGTCACAGGAACATGTGAACAAACTGGTATTTGATTTTGTGGTTGATGATGTACAGTGCTTTTCAGTAGTAGAGCAGCCATCATTCCGAAAGCTGGTTGAGGGTCTTAATGGCAGGAGAAAACCAATGTGTTGAACGACCCTGATGCAGCGGATTGATAGGGAGTTTGCAATTATGAAAGAATCTGTAATCTCCAAGCTTATTGATGTGGACACTGTCTGCACCACAGCAGACATTTGGTCAGCACAAAACCGTAGCTTCTTCGGAGTGACATGTCATTGGATTGACAAGGACACGCTAGAAAGACATTCTGCAGCTTTGGCATGCACCCGCCTTAAAGGCTGACACACCTACGATGCAGTTGCAACAAAACTAAACAAAATTCATGCGGAATACAAGATTCAAACCAAAGTCAGATGCACTGTGACTGACAACAGAAGCAACTTCGTAAAGGTTAGTGAAGAAGGGACAGATGATTACAGTGATGGTGTGATATTTTCTGATGTCAGTAGTTTTCTTCAGGAAGAGGAAGATGAGCATTTTTTTCTTCCACAACACCAGCGCTGTGCAGCTCATACAATAAATCTGATAGCCACAAATGAGGTTCACAAAGCAGGAGGGAACGGTCAATCACGTAAACTATGCAGAAATGCAGTGGCTAAGTGCTCATCTATCCTGACCAAAGCACATAGATCTTCATTGGCCGCAGAGGCAATTCAGGATATAGCCAAAATGCAGTTCACTGTTCCATCAGTCACAAGATGGAACTCAGAATTCAGGGCCATTACAAAAGTTGTAGGGCTCTCGGAAGACCAGTTGAGGGACATCTGTGATAAGCTTGATGCTCCAATGTTTCACCCACAAGAGGCAGCATTCCTCAAAGAATACACTGAGGTTCTGCAGCCTTTAGCTGTTGCCATTGACATTCTCCAGGGCGAGAACAAATGTTACTTAGGATTTGTAGTCCCTACTTTGCTGAGCCTCAAGACAAAATTGTCTGAAAAGCTACCTCATGTTACTTACACTGCGCACATCATCACAACTATCACTGAAGCTATAGAAGTGAGGTTTGGATCAGTGTTAGCCAGTCATGAAGCACAGATGGCAACCACAACTCTGCCAAAGTTCCGTTTATGTTGGATCAGCCCTGAAAAGAGAGATGACATGAGAAGAATGCTGCTGCAGGAAGCTGTTGCTTTTGAACAACAAAGCCCAGTTTCATCAAGAGATGATGACAATGGAAGATCTGATGATTCAGATGATTTTTTTGTTTTCGAAAATGGCAAAGATATGGCATCTGACAGCACAGCCCACAGTGAGGTGAGGAAATACTTGGAGGACTCAGACACCAGCATGAAATCTCTGCAGGCATTTCCAATAATTAAGAAGCTTTTTGTGAAATACAATACTACACTCCCCTCCAGTGCACCTGTGGAGCGTCTTTTCAGTCAAGGAGGCAAAGTTTTGACGCCCTCCAGAAATAGAATGACTGATTATCACATGGAACAGGTCCTACTCCTATGCTACAATAGAAATCATTATCCTGATTTGGTCCATGATGACTAATGGAGGATATAGGGCACCTCCCTTTACCACTCCATCGTCCAGTTTCATTTTTCTCCAGTTTTTGATTTTGATTTGCTCAGAAGCAAAATTTTTATGTTTTTGTCTTGCTAATGGGGCATAGTGTCCAAGTTTGATAGGGTGCAAGTAGTCTGATTTACAGTGTCAAAAGTTATTTATTCTACAGTGTCAACAGTTTTATTTGAAGTTTTATCATTGGCAAAGAGCTAACACAGAGACACATCTCACAAGAATTAAGAGCAGCTTATTCAGTTCTGTCACCTACAATGTTAAATGTTTTAAACATGTTACAATAAAAAAAAAAGGTTGTGACTTTGTATCTGTATGTCAACTCAGATTGATTTTACAGTAAAATGTGGCTTGAAGTCTGACCTTGTGGTGGTTATTATTATATTATCTTTATAAAAGATGTGATGTTAAGTGATGTTAATTCATGTATTAAAAGGGGTTCAGTAGACAGTGTTTAGTATTGTTTTGAGCTTAACACTGCCAGGTTTAAAAATTTGAAAATGGTTAATGGCACAGAATACTCATTCAAAAATTAGAAAAGTAATCAAAAAGTAATTGAAAAGTAATTAGTTACATTACTCAGATATAGTAATTGAAATAGTTACACTACTATTACATTTTAAACAGGGTAACTTATAACTGTAACGAATTGCATTTCTAAAGTAACCTTCCCAACACTGCTGTTGACGCATGAGATGGAAGAACAGTCAGAGACACAATATGCTTAAATCATTTCTGATTGACTCCCTTTCCAAATTAAATATAGTGGAAGTGTGAAATAAAGACAATATGCCTTTTTTTGTAATGAAGTCTTCTTTATTTCCTGCAAGTACAAATGAAGTATAGTAGTTAAAATTTATGTTGTTCAAATAAGTAAAATAGTAAAATCCACATATGGCTACCTCACCCACCTTTAACTTATGCTCCAGCAGTTGAATTTCGATTTGGGTTTTCGTCATCTGGAGCCTATGTGGTCCATTTCGAAGTTTGATTTTTCAATAAGTTTCTATATATAGACCTTGTACAGCTCTTTCACAGAGAGCTATTGGATCCCAAAATGACAATAAATTTCACAGTGACAGGTCTACTGAGGGTGGCATGGTGGTGTAGTGGTTAGCACTGTTGCCTCACAGCAAGAAGGTCCGGGTTCGAGCCCCATGGCCGGCGAGGGCTTTTCTGTGCAGAGTTTGCATGTTCTCCCTGTGTCCGCATGGGTTTCCTCCAGGTGCTCAGGTTTCCCCCACAGTCCAAAGACATGCAGGTTAGGTTAACTGGTGACTCTAAATTGACCATAGGTGTGAATGTGAGTGTGAATGGTTGTCTGTGTCTATGTGTCAGCCCTGTGATGACCTGGCGACTTGTCCAGCGTGTACCCTGCCTTTCACCTGTAGTCAGCTGGGATAGGCTCCAGCTTGCCTGCAACCCTGTAGAACAGGATAAAGTGGCTACAGATAATGAGATGAATGAATGAGGTCTACTGAGTTGAATTGTAGGTCATTGGTTGATGATGAACAACAACTTATGGAGGTAAGTTGTGCTTGTGGACCACATTGCTCTATGAAAAATATAAAGTGCAAGTTTTATTATAGTACAACACTGTCATCAATTGTTAGATACTATTCTTAAGGTTTAAACCTCAGTAGATCTCTCTGTGTCTTCTCTTGCTGTGGTAGCTGACAAAGTGTCTTCATCATCTTCCTATAATGACATTACAAATTGTGGTCTTCTCTAACCCATTATGTACAGTATGTGGAGTATTAAATACTACTTACAACTGCATGGAGGTCTGTTAAAGCAGAAGGCTCCACAAGACAGATTATACCATCAGGAACTACAACCCCGATTCCAAAAAAGTTGGGACAAAGTACAAATTGTAAATAAAAACGGAATGCAATAATTTACAAATCTCAAAAACTGATATTGTATTCACAATAGAACATAGACAACATATCAAATGTCGAAAGTGAGACATTTTGAAATTTCATGCCAAATATTGGCTCATTTGAAATTTCATGACAGCAACACATCTCAAAAAAGTTGGGATGGGGCAATAAGAGGCTGGAAAAGTTAAAGGTACAAAAAAGGAACAGCTGGAGGACCAAATTGCAACTCATTAGGTCAATTGGCAATAGGTCATTAACATGACTGGGTATAAAAAGAGCATCTTGGAGTGGCAGCGGCTCTCAGAAGTAAAGATGGGAAGAGGATCACCAATCCTCCTAATTCTGCGCCAACAAATAGTGGAGTAATATCAGAAAGGAATTCAACAGTGTAAAATTGCAAAGAGTTTGAACATATCATCATCTACAGTGCATAATATCATCAAAAGATTCAGAGAATCTGGAAGAATCTCTGTGCGTAAGGGTCAAGGCTGGAAAACCATACTGGGTGCCCGTGATCTTCGGGCCCTTAGACGGCACTGCATCACATACAGGCATACTCCTGTATTGGAAATCACAAAATAGGTTCAGGAATATTTCCAGAGAACATTATCTGTGAACACAATTCATCGTGCCATCCACTGTTGCCAGCTAAAACTCTATAGTTCAAAGAAGAAGCCGTATCTAAACATGATCCAGAAGCGCAGACGTCTTCTCTGGGCCAAGGCTCATTTAAAATGGACTGTGGCAAAGGGGAAAACTGTTCTGTGGTGAGACAAATCAAAATTTGAAGTTCTTTATGGAAATCAGGGACGCCGTGTCATTCGGACTAAAGAGGAGAAGGACGACCCAAGTTGTTATCAGCGCTCAGTTCAGAAGCCTGCATCTCTGATGGTATGGGGTTGCATTAGTGCGTGTGGCATGGGCAGCTTACACATCCTGAAAGACACCATCAATGCTGAAAGGTATATCCAGGTTCTAGAGCAACATATGCTCCCATCCAGATGACATCTCTTTCAGGGAAGACCTTGCATTTTCCAACATGACAATGCCAAACCACATACTGCATCAATTACAGCATCATGGCTGCGTAGAAGAAGGGTCCGGGTACTGAACTGGCCAGCCTGCAGTCCAGATCTTTCACCCATAGAAAACATTTGGTGCATCATAAAATGGAAGATACGACAAAAAAGACCTAATATAGTTGAGCAACTAGAATCCTACATTAGACAAGAATGGGTTAACATTCTTATCCCTAAACTTGAACAACTTGTCTCCTCAGTCCCCAGACGTTTACAGACTGTTGTAAAGAGAAAAGGGGATGTCTCACAGTGGTAAACATGGCCTTGTCCCAACTTTTTTTGAGATGTGTTGTCATGAAATTTAAAATCACCTAATTTTTCTCTTTAAATGATACATTTTCTCAGTTTAAACATTTGATATGTCATCTATGTTCTATTCTGAATAAAATATGGAATTTTGAAACTTCCACATCATTGCATTCCGTTTTTATTTACAATTTGTACTTTGTCCCAACTTTTTTGGAATCGGGGTTGTAGTAAAATATGAACAATATTAAACATTTAGATTATAACTCTATACAGGAAAGCAGCTATTTTGAATTTTATTTTTTCAGCAGTCTACAGAATAGGCCACATCACTGTTTTCAAATATAAAACTTTGAGTCACTTTAAAATAGATTATGTGGGTCTAAGATGGATGAGTGGCTGTCACCTAGACAACACTGCTAAAAGCTGAATGTCCATATGACATTAATTTCAATAACTAACCTCTTATATAGGCCCTTGTGTCCTGGAGGGAGGTTGGGTCTGAAGAGGTTCTACCTAATATGCCCTCAGCAATAGGTCGGCCACTGATTTGTCTGAGGGCCATCTCTTTGGCCACTGTGAATGGTGGTGGTGGACCCCCACCTGTTTTCCATTTCTCTGCCTTTTTTCTATTAGCGATAAAACACCCAAAGATATCAAGGATACACCCAATTCTAAGAGATTGCTACAATATCTATTCATCATTTGGAGACTTGTATGTACTGTATAAATGCATTTAACTGTTCAGATGTGTATGAATACATACTTAGAAACTTTGCTAAGAAAATTCCTCCAACTAATTAAATATACCACGTGGTGAATGCCACTGAATACAATTTGTTTGGATAGGATAGGTGAAACATCGCTTGTAATTAAATTATACTATAGTTTGCGATGTACCCGCTGTCCCCTATGACTGCTTCCATAAATGCTTGCCTCTTCTGACATACTTTACCTGTTTGAACTATATTTTTATTTCATCTTTAATTACTGCCAAGTGTGCTTTGAGCCCGTTGGTTTGCTCCTATATATTCAATATGCACACACCCAAGGTTAAACTTTGGGCAGTCAGCAAATGCTTTTATCGGAAAACTTATTAAAATGTGCAACAGTTAGGATGGGAACCTGGGCCACCAGCTTATGAGGCAGAAACACTAACCACTACACCACCACATTGTTGCATGTGCCTAGGAAGGCTACAGATAATATAATCAATAACTGGAACAACTGAGAATGTTTAATTATTTAATACTTGCACATTAACTATCTTTTTTTTTGGCATGCCTGGTCACATTCTTTTGAAGCAGCAACTGTTACTTTTTTTAATGTCTTCAAAATTGGCATATGCAGTCATATTAATATTTCTTGCTCTACTGAGAAGAAGTAGGAGGCACAAACCTTTGTTTCGCCACTTGCCATCATTAATCATGTTATGTCCATTCCACTGATGAGGTCTTTTTATTTCCTTGTGCACGTGCTTTACTCAGTGTTAATTGAACTTAGTTGCATGAACTAATTGTCACATGATCTGAAACCAGAAATTTAACAGCTCAGAGTTGGTCAACCAGTTGTTCAGGTTTTTTGCTGCAGGTACCCTTTAAGGCTCAGGGGTTTGACATGACAGTGCTATTGTAATGAGGCAGTCAGTGTTCTTCACTTCACCTGTCAGTGGTTTTAATGTTATGGATGATCGGTATATGTGACTGCTATAGAATGTCCTCTCTCTGGAGGATTATAAAGTCATTTTACCCTTGCAGAAAGTAGCAAGGCATCTTTTATCCTCCATAATTCCCCATGAACCAGATGTGGGCTCTCCCCCTTGTGCTGGAGTCCTTCCTATGCAAGCTGCAAATCTGAAAGGGGTACCTGTAAAAATATTCGTTAATGATTGCCCACAGCAAAAGGAGTGCAAGAACTTCATGCTATGGTGATAAGCTTGTGTTGCAATCGTTTAGGGTGGGTGGAGCACAGAAGCACGGCAGGCCAGAACTGAGTTCTCAAACTCTTTATTATAGCTTTTCAGCTTAAACTATTCACGTGTACACACACACACACACATGCACACACAAGCCTCCTGGTTGGAGAGAGTCTCCTTCCTCTGCTCTCTCCCTCCTTTTTATAGGGCATGGTCACTGGGGAAGACACATAAACACAGGTTAACTAACATCAGGTGTAGTGATTCTGCCACTTACCTTCCCTGACTCCGCCCTCCGTTCACAGACCGATGCTTGACCACGCCCCCGCTGCCACATACCCCCACCGCCCGACTCAGGCCGGGGAGCCGTCCGGCCTGCAGCCAACTCCCCCCCCCCGACGGGAGAGGAAATCTGCCAAGACCATCTGTGTCCACGGTCTGTGGATCACCTTGAACTTAAACGGCTGGAGTGACAGATACCAACGGGTGATCCACACATTGGCATCCTTCATGCGGTGGAGCCACTGGAGGGGTGCGTGGTCCGAACAGAGGGTGAAAGGGCATCCCAGTAGGTAGTAGCGGAGGGTGAAGACCACCCACTTGATGGCAAGGTACTCCTTCTCTATAGTGCTGTAGCGGCCTTCACGCACCGACAGCTTCCTGCTGATGTACAGCACTGGTTGGTCCTCCCCCTCCACCTCCTGGGACAGAACAGACCCCAGCCCCCTGTCCGATGCATCCATCTGCAAAACAAAGGGGAGAGTGAAGTCAGGGGAGTGTAATAGTGGCCCCCCACACAGTGCAGCATTTACCTCAGAGAAAGTCCGCTGGCATTGCTCCATCCACTGGACCGGATCTGGTGCCCCCTTTTTAGTGAGATCAGTCAGTGGGCTGGTGACATCCGAATAATTAGGTATAAACCTACAATAGTAGCCAGCCAGCCCCAGGAACTGTCTCACCCCCTTTTTGGTCTTTGGCCTTGGGCAGGCCGCAATCGCTGCTGTCTTATTAATTTGGGGACGCACCTGCCCATTGCCCAAGTGGAAGCCCAGATACCGTACTTCCACCCGCCCAATCGCACACTTCTTTGGGTTGGCTGTGAGATCCGCTCGCCTCAGCGACCTAATGATGGCCCTCAGGTGTTGTAAATGCCACAGCCAGTCATTACTATAAATAATAATGCCGTCAAGGTATGCGGCCGCATAGGTGGCATGGGGGCGGAGAACCCTATCCATAAGCCGCTGGAACGTAGCGGGCACCCCAAACAGCCCAAAAGGAAGTGTGACAAACTGGTGTAAGCCAAACGGTGTGGAAAAGGCTGTTTTCTCTTGGGATAATGGAGTCAAGGGGATCTGCCAATATCCCTTTGTCAAATCCAGTGTCGAATAAAAATGAGCCGTGTCTCCACAGGGGACCGGAGCAGTGGGCGATGTCAATTTTACTTTTTGAACCTCCGGCCCCAGCTCCGCCTTCTCTGGAACCACCAACACCAACGCCACGGGGACCTCCTTGTTCCAAAGTTATAAGAGATTGAGGTGGTAAATCTGTAACGCCCCACCCCTGTCCATTCGCCGCACCTCATAGTCGACGTCCCCGACTCGCCGTGTGACCTCAAAGGGTCCTTGCCACTTGGCGATCAATTTGGAGCCTGACATGGGCAACAGCACGAGCACTTTATCTCCTGGTGCGAACTCCCTAAGGCACGTGCCCCTGTCATACAGGCGGATTTGCCATTCTTGAGCCTGCCGCAAATTCTCCTGGGTTAGGTGCGTGAGTGTGTGGAGTTTTGCACGCAGGTCAATAATGTACTGAATTTCATTTTTGCTCAGTGAAGGTCCCTCCTCCCATTGTGGGTCATTGTGCGGACCCATCTTCGTTAGGCTGAGGTGGGGAGGGTCCGCAGTGGTGGTGATGGTGGACCCCGCTGACACGAGCAGGTGCCGGAATGCCTGGCGGTCTTCCTGCTGCGCCAGCACCAGGGCTTCAAACCGTTCTTCCTGCTCCTTCCGGAGGGTGACCAGTGCCTGGTGCTGGCTCTGTTGGGCCATGGCGAGGGCATGGACCAGGTCCTTGAAGGGGGAGGACTCCATGAGGCTGTTCTCTTCTGTACTCCACGTCCCGGGTTTCGGCACCACTGTTGCAATCGTTTAGGGTGGGTGGAGCACAGAAGCACAGCAGGCCAGAACTGAGTTCTCAAACTCTTTATTATAGCTTTTCAGCTTACACTATTCATGTGTACACACACGCACGCACGCATGCACACATAAGCCTCCTGGTTGGAGAGAGTCTCCTTCCTCTGCTCTCTCTCTCTCCTTTTTATAGGGCGTGGTCACTGGGGAAGACACACAAGCACAGGTTAACTAACATCAGGTGTAGTGATTCTGCCACTTACCTTCCCTGACTCCGCCCTCCGTTCACAGACCGACGCTTGACCACGCCCCCGCTGCCACAGCTTGCTTTGCAGTCACTGACTCTGTGGTGGTGTTGTGGTGTAACCTAGGATTTCTGTCCAGGATTGTGTATTTTATGTGCATCAATTGACCTTGCAATATTCCATGAAGGTGAGACTGCAGAATATTCCTTGTTGTGATGAGTATGTACCCTACAGTACCATTAAGACAGGAAGACAGCCTCTGTCAGAGAAGAAAGAGACAAGAGTCTAAGCACAGGCTGGTCCACTGGATGGTGGATGTCCTCACCCTGGTCTACAGACAGGCTTGCCCTACCATTGCATGCCACTCTACAAAGTGTCTCTACCTCATGGGCAGTACATAGAGGCTTGCCATCCCAGGAAGTCTGTGCTGCATCTCAAGGTCCTACAAGGTTAATATCACCACATGCCAAATGTGAGTGTGGAATTATCTCCAAACACATTTCCAGTTGGTCCTACTATGTATCAGTTCCTCGTAACATTGTGGCATCCCTTATTCAGATGATCCTCACTGCCCCTGCTCCACTTACTGTATTAAGAAAAGTGAAATATAATTCTGCCCACATTTAACTGGTTGTGTGAAGCTGGTTATCTGGCAGGGTTCCTTGTCATTCACAACTAGTGCTGACCAGGCAAGAAATCTGCATGAAGGTTCCCAGGAAGGATGGCCTTATGTCACTTCACATACTGTATTTGTTATAAAGTTAAAACTTTGTTTATGTTACTGCCTATAGCATGGTCAACAGTTAGACTAGCATCTAGCTAATATTTTTAAATTCCAGCACTGCACAAAAAAAAAAATATATATATATATATATATATATATATATATATCTTACCAAGTGAAACATCTTGAATATGGTCAACTTTATATTGTATTTCTTGTTATAAGATTGCAGTAAGTCTAGAAATAGGTGTAACAATCTTGTATTTGGTTTAATGCAAGCTAAAAGGAAAATAAGATAAATTGGGCTATTCAAGATATTTCCATTGGCTGTCATTGTTTGCAGTGAGTTCAGTTAATTACATTTATTATATACTCTTAAGCTTAATTAATGGTGCATGAAATGTGAATTGATTTATAAATGCATGTCCCAGCCCAAAAAAGACTCACTACCATAGGGCATAAAAATTGACCTGTTCTAGAAGTGCTGAATAAATAGACATCAACAGAATTCTGGTCAGTGTTGAACGCAGCGTGTTTTTGAAGAGGTAATCTAGCCCATTTTTGTTTTAAGAGCTATTGTAGCTCATTTTAAGTAAAAAGTTACTCTAGGCCATTTTAATCTAAGTGTGCCTAAACACTACAGTGTAAAATGTTCTTTATGCAGTTAGTTATCATAGTGCTGACTATTTCATTTTTTGCACAAACAACCTTCACATATGATCTTCAAGATACAATTAAGAAGCTTAGAGGTGAAAATGCATATCTGCAACATCGACTGGAAAACCTCACCCAGGCACTGCGTGAGTTGAGAAAACTCCTGGATCACTCAAAAGGTGAGCATCAATAATCCTTAAATTAATTTCATGCTGCCATCATTGTACTCTTAATATTACTGAACTCATAGGGATGCAAATGAAAATATTCTAATAAAGTTTGTTCTCTGATTGTCTGAGTCACTAAAAAATTATAAGAAGAGAAAATGTATAGGTGTCTTTCTGTTGCTGTTAATTTCAGATCATGACTCGTCTGAGACCAGTGTAGATCATGACGGTGACCAGTTGCATGCCTGGAATGAATGGATTCATAATGGTGAAGAGAGGAAAAAAAACCTTTATTTCTGAGTTTCCACAATGAAACGCTTAACATGGGGCAAAAACACATTCTGCATTGCATTTTTGTGCATATCTTTTTTATTTATCTCACTAAATCTCTGACAAAATTTTGCATGCTGTTTTTTTTACAGGTATTAGTGCTGAGACACATCACCTGATTGAGCAAGCATTCTGTTTGTCTGATCATGATCTTGCCAGCACATTCCATCCAGCTCATGCCATTATTCTTGTGTCCTGTATCATGTGTAAATTCTTGTTCTAGTGTTTAAATTGTGCACTTAACAGGTGTAGACATCATTTGTCAATTTTCAGAAAAAAAATCTGTTATTTGGGTCAATATACAGGCGATATACTGGTGATATATATAGGTGATATATATATATAGGTCAATATATAGGTGATTCACAATATACGTACAGGTGATTCCATGATTGCTGCACAATTTAACCCTTATAACTCCTTTAAAAAAATTACCTTTTTAAAATAATTTTTAGCACTGAATTTAAGAAAAAGATGCAATTAAAATGTGCAATCTTTCAAAAAAAGAAGTGTTAACCCACCTCTGGCAACAATCTTATTTTTTATTAGGTTTCTTTGACTGGCTCCATTTTACCCTTAAATGTGTAGAGTTGAGACTTTATTTTAAGTAAATGAGTAAATACATTTTAAAAGTGGTTTGCTAACATACATGAGAATATTAGCTAATGACAACATCAAAGACATTTTGTTGATTTTTAAATAAAAATATTTACTTTCAATTTACAATTTGGGTGACAGGGTTGTACTTTCAAAGTGATCTTGTCAGTCAATAGCATTATGCCATCCATCAATTATCTGCAGCTACTTATCCTGTTCGACGGGGTCACAGGCAAGCTGGAGCCTATCCCAGCTGACTATGGGGTCAAGAGGCGGGGTATACCCTGGACAAGTCGCCAGATTATTGCAGGGCTGACGCAGAGACAAACAACCATTCACACTCACATTCACACCTACAGTCAATTTAGAGCCACAAATTAACCTAACCTGCATGTCTTTGGACTGTGGGGGAAACCGGAGCACCTGGAGGAAACCCACACTAGAGGTCTGCGCGGGCCAGATTTTTCAGTCACGCTCCCGCCCGCGCCCGCATTGTGCAGTCCCGCTCCCGCCCACTCCCGCAAAGAATTATGATTTTCAGTCCCGCTCCCGTCCGCGCCTGCCATATTTTGTCCCGCTCCCGCCCACAAATCCCGCATGATGCAGACGTTCGCGTTATTTCTCACGAAAGTTCTTGTCTTGACACAGCGTGATGGTGCCCCGCCCCCTACTTTGAGTGGATTTGAGCATAAATATCTACAGCTCACTTTCACATTTGTTATTATTTACCTTGTTTCTGAATTCGGAATGTTGAAATGGCAACATGTAGACCTAATAATAATTATTATTTAAGTAGGCTAATCATTTAAGTATGCGCTCTCCCGTGGTGTGTCTCCTATGAATAATTAGTGTGAAAGGAGAGATGGATCGCACTCTTGAACTTATTCTTTTAGTTACATTTCTTTTCAGTTGTTTTTAGCAGCAGAAGGAGACAAACGTTTCGGCTGTTGCCTTCGTCAGTGTCTCTAATAATAATAATAATAATAATAATAAACAATAAAAAAGACAGGCGAGCACGTAATTCCAAGTGGAAATTTGGTATATTTATTGTTCAGCCATACAAAACATTAGGCTAACCCAGTTTACATTTGTAAAGCATTTCTAACTAGAATATCCTACCCTATAAGCATAGCATATATAAATGTTATAACAAAACACAGTCCTAGCCTACAACAACAAAAAATCGACAGTATAGGCTACTGTAGCCATTATAGGGCTATGGTTGCACATTTCTAAAACTATTTTGGCTTGAGCCTCTGTGCAAGTGTTAAACTCAATATATAACATAGCTGACCTTGTTTGAATATGAATAAGAAAAACGAGAAAATCAAACGCAGGTAAACGAAACAACTAAGCCTATTGCTTAGGCTATCGGGTTCTTTGAACAGCTATGGAGAAACAGCAAATTGTTCACTGTTGAGGGCTTCAACATACTGCGCCTTTCCTCCAGTATGCGACCACTGAACGCGCGCTCGGATGGTGCGCTGGAACGTGGAATGGCCATTACATGCCATGCCGAGATCTCAAACACGGAAGGGGAAAGGAATCGGAAACGTACGAGAGATATTTATCCTCTCCTGGATCAGAATCAGAATTCTGATGACCAGCTCATCTAAGGTGTCATTGAGGCATCATGTTAGTGTGGGTCACTGGAGGCTGGGTGTGAACGGCGAGTCATTAGAGTGATCAAAGGATTGCCCGTTAGGGTGATCAATGGCAATTTGACTCTCTCTGCAAATTTAAGCATCTTAAAATGTTTTTATTAATGCCAAATAAAATATCCAGCACAAATTATATATGATAGACATAAATTAATAATTTATAAATTTTATTTTAAACACGTTTTTAGTTAGCGGGACTGCAGCTTATCACCGCTCCCGCCCGCGCCCGCATTGTGCACTCCCGCTCCTGCAATAAGCTTTCAAAATTTGTCCCGCGCCGCACTACTTTGCGGCGGGTCCCGCAGGAGTGCAGGGCT
This sequence comes from Neoarius graeffei, assembly GCF_027579695.1. NCBI lineage: Eukaryota > Metazoa > Chordata > Actinopteri > Siluriformes > Ariidae > Neoarius > Neoarius graeffei. The sequence continues at coordinate 25,243,907 of NC_083592.1, read as the reverse complement.
CTAACCCACACAGACATGGGGAGAACATGCAAACTCCACACAGAAAGGCCCTCACCGGCCACTGGGCTCGAACCCAGGGCCTTCTTCCTGTGAGGCAATAGTGCTAACCACCGTGCCACCCCAGCATTATGCCAGCAAGAGAAAAAAATTAAATTAAATAAAAAAAGAATAAGAATTTGCTTTTCTTCTGCCCATGATCTTTATGAAATTTGGATGATGCAACCTTCTATTGTAGAATATTCCAAATATCTCACAGAGGTGAATGTGTTCAGGTAACAGGGTTGAGAGAATGTTGTGGGACACTATGAATGACTTTGACTCATTACAAAGAATGTTTGCTGATATTATAGGATTTTTTTAAAAGTATCTTAAAGATTATATTTTAAGGTAAATTGTAGGTTGTGGTGAATTACATATTATCTATGTTTAAAATTATATTTACTTTTAAACATGTGTAAATGTTATATCAGTGGGACACAAATGGACCCATAATTATAAAACCACCCATATAATTTGTGTATTGCTTTTATAATGCATCAGCAACATAGCAAGACAACTGTTGAATAAGCATTTTTTCTCATATACCGTACTTGAACTGTTAGTAGTTTGAAACTATTCAGCATTTCACCATTAAAAATTCCTGATAAAGTTAGACCTCATGATTAAAAACATTAGGTTGGTTTTTGTGAACTTTTTTAAGAAATGACTCCAGAACTATTGTCCTGCTTTCAACTACACATAGGATATTCAGTGTAGTGCTTGTAAATTTTATTATTTGTGAACAGTGTCACTTTGTGATTTCTGTGTTCTCTCTTCATCCTGCATCCACATGTGAAGAGCTGTGAGCGTCTGACAGATAATTATTACAGCTACATAAAATGGTTCTGAATAATTTCTCTTTTGGTGAGTTTGTGTGTTTGATGTTCCACACTGCGAACATCACATTAGCTGGCAGAATTGGTCTTTGTTCAGTTAATTAAAATTGCAGTCTTGCATAGATTAGTAATCGGGCTATTTAATTTACATTTGATTGTGCTGAATTGGTATGGTAAAAGAAGTCAATTTACATTTGCAAAGACTTCTGCTGGCAGAATGAAAAAAATGAGCATGGTGGCTGATCATGTTCTTGTTTTTTGAAGGTGCTAAAAAACTAATGTGAGTGCAGACATGCAGTAGGGTTTGTTGTCTTTAAAATGTGACACACTGTAAAGAATTAACCTCTGTATGCTTATATTATCGAACAAAGGTAGCAGCATGTTTTGACTGAGTTAAAATGACATTTCTGTGAACACTGCAAAAAAGTGAAAACTGAATTTGAGAAGAAAATTACTTAAAACTAGTGAAATTATCTTGCTGCATGGGCAGATATTTTTACTTGATAAGACATCTTGGAATAAGTTGGTTGCAATCTAGAACGAGGTTTAATAATCTCAGAATTGGTGTCTTGTATTCTTCTAATAGGAAATGCTAGATCATTTAAACTATTTTCACTTGCTAAGATATCTTTTTTTTTTGCAGTGAAATTAATGCAGGGTAACTGATTTTGCATTAAAGGGTACATGGGCTGGTTTTCACTGTCAAGGACAGTCAGATGTGACCAGCATGGTTACAGGCTTTAGACTGATAAGCAGACTGTGCATAAGCTTTGGAAAAAGTTGAAACCTGTGCCTTTAATTATCCAAATTTTTCCAATCCCACTGTGCTCCTCTCCTCAGCCTGACTTAGTAATGATACTAGTCTGCCAATACTACAACTATAGAATTAAATGGCTTACTCATGAATACATCTTAGTTCTAACATTTGTACTACATATTTTTTGCTGTTTTGCATTTACTTTGGCATAATTGAAATACCATCCTCATTATTGTAGAAGTGGTATGTTTTAAAAAATGTGACCCATCTTAGAAAGAATTCTAACTCATTCTAACCAGAATGAATACTGCTATGAATCATACCAACTGCATTCATTTTATGTTACTGCATGAGTGTTTCATTTGTGGACTTGTCATTTTGTGCAGTGTGGAAATCAGGCTTGAATACATGCATGAGTACCGCTTTAGTGCTCTCATATTATTCTAAGCCTTTTGAGCGTCTCCAGGCTGTGAGATGAACACATCTCCTTTGTGATGTGTGTGTTTGTGTGTGTGTGTTTGTGTGTGCACCCACCTGATGAGATCTAACCTGATGCACTCATGAAGAGGAGAGAGAATGCAGAACAAGCTTGCTTGTAGAGATGCTGCACCGAAGCTGAACACTTTCTCATATACAGGTAAGTATTCTTTATCTCATACTATATTCTCTTTATTTAATGCTATTTATATAATGTTATATGTAGATTTGTAGATCATTAAATTAGCATGATAAATGTTTGTATTCCACCATTGTGAAATAACATCATCTCTCCAGAGCATTTTATGTGACTTGCAATGCATTACATTTTTTAATTGCTTGTCTAAATATCCAAATCATTAGAAAAACCAACGTTAAAACTGAAGCACATTATGAAAACATGTCTGTTTTTAGTGCTCATACACATCCCATGTATCCAAGATATCATGTTTACTTATATCCATCTTGTAAGTAAATTAACACATTAATCATTGTGTTTACTTATATCCAGTTATATCACCCCATGGTGCAGAATGAATGAATGAATGAATATATACATAAATAGTAAAGTACATCCTTTCCTTACATATACATGTAGAATGTTTTGCAGAATTTGACTAATTCAGATAAATTATCTTGAAAAATATAGGCAGACAACACTCTTGAAACAAATTTGAAGGCCTTGAGTGCTGGCATGGTTTGTACAAAGATAAAAAGAGAAGAGCTTTTACTAATTTTATTACGAGATAGCTTACTGCCATTAAGGTGCTAAGTTTGTGTCTTGCTACAACACTTGAAGGTAAGAGGAGATTTGTGAAAGTGAATTTTGCTTTTGTAGCAATTTTTGAACAAATGAAATGTTAAAATTAGAAAATATTAGAAAATTGTTCAATATTATTTAGCTTTACATCAGTGTGCATCCCCTGCAGATCAATATGCATCTGACTATTTGTAAGCGTGCACATACCCTGCACTACTCGACTACAAAGCAAATGCTAATATTACCATCTACAATTATTCAGGTACTATAAACAGAAGACTACAAATGGTGGCTATGAATACGATCTGATACCATAAGTAGTAGCTTAATAGTTCTGGTAGTTATAGAAAAAGTAATTATTTTAAGCACTTTTTTCTTTTTTTTCTACAATATAGCATTTGGAAATTCATTTTGTTGCTATGGATGGACAACAAAATAAAGAAAAAGAAAACACTGGCTCTGGTATGATTGAAGTCCTTTAGCTACCATGGTTTGAGTCAGCTTGTCCGCTTAGAGAGAAGAGTCACTGAAAATCATTACAAAGTTATTCACCAAATCTTAGTCCAGGTGAACACCTGCATGATATTTTAGACCAACATGTGGAACCTATACAAAGGTGCACAGAAACTGTTTTGTGGGCTTTTCATAACCTATCAAAGTTACTTTGGCCAGATGTAAGCTCTTTTTTCAGGCATAATTAAGCCATTACAACACCAGAAAGTTTGCTTATTATGTCTAAGGCAGTCATATGGGCCTAAACACAATTGTAGCGCTATACACATTAGCAAGAGTCAGCACATGAGTTTGTCTGCCTCTGAAAACTAGGTATGAATTCCATTATCTGTAACCGCTTATCCTGTGTAGGGTCATGGGCAAGCTGGAGCCTATCTCAGCTGACGATAGCCTAGGTCACAACCGGATGTACGATTTTTTGGCCGTGCGATTTTTGGCGTTTCCCAAATTGCTGCGTGTTTTTTTTGTGCATGGAGAAAGATGCACGTTGGCCGTAAGTTTGTCTTGCAACCTGAAAAAAACATAAGCGCCCGTAGAGTTTGTTTGACATGACAAAGAAGCTCTGCGGCCGGTCTGTGGCCAGTCTACAGCTCGAAAATCAGCACGTCACACGTGCGCCCTCCGTGCGTTTCTTGCGTTTTTTGCACATAGACTGGCCGTAGGAGCACGTACAGCTGGTTGTGACCTAGACTTATGGGTGAGAGGCGGGGTATACCCTGGACAAGTCACCAGGTCACCGCAGAGCTAACACATAGAGACAAACAATCATTCACACCTACGGTCAATTTAGAGCCACCAATTAGCCTAACCTGCATGTCTTTGGACTGTGGGGGAAACCAGAGCACCCGGAGGAAACCCACGCAGACATGGGGAGAACATGCAAACTCCACACAGAAAGGCCCCCATTGGCTATTGGGCTCGAACCCAGAACCTTTTTGTTTTGAGGCAGCAGTGCTAAACACTACACCACCCTGCCACCACAATAGATGTATATATATTTTTTTTACAAAACGTATAATAGTGGGAGATTATTTTAGGCGCTTGTTTTAAAAAAAGTATGAGGAAAACTGTTTCCTTCAAACACAGTTCTCACAACCCGGGTCATAGCATCACAAACGCATACATTAATTTCCTCAAAACAAATAATAAAATTTAACACACTGAACAGGAATTTGTGACTTTGGAAAATTTTCCATCATGCTGGAACTATCTGGAAAATGGCTTGTGACCATGGTGAGCAACCTGTCCTCCAAAGCTTATCGCTCTTCTCGTCTCATATATTGATGAGTGCACTTTTTCTTACAATGCTGGGGAACTCTGTGTCACCCATTAGCAGTAAGTTGGTTTTCCTTAATTACTACTGCTTTGTGACATTTATCATTTGGTGTGGTTCATCCATTGGCACCATCTCCACTAAGCATTCACATCCCCCACCATCTGACTGACTAGCGGGCCTGTGCATACATGGACTGGAAGTGGGTCCCATCTTTTTTCTCCTCAGGGCCTCTGCAATATCGTTTCATAGTTTTTTTGTTTTCACATTTTTTGGGACCTACCAACTGGCAGTAATAAGGCTAGTCAAGTCAAACTTTTTTAAACCACCTTTAAAACAGTGAGTGTTCAGCCAAAGTGTTGTACAAAAGGCATAAAATGAACATAATACCAACCCTTGTGCAAAACAGATTATTAAAAATTCTAATTCACAATTACACACAATAAAAGGCATAGGAGAAAAAGTGGGTCATAAAACGTGTTTTCAAAATCTCGATGGAGGAAGAAGACCTGATGTGGAGAGAAAGATCATTCCAAAGCCTAGAGACAACAACTGAAAAAGCCCTGTCACCCCTAGACTTCTGCTGAGATCTTGGAACTACAAGTTGCAGCTGTCTGGATGACCTCAGTGATCTTGGCGCCAAGTACGGATGAAGAATGTCACAGATATATTTTGCAGTGAGACCATGCAAAGCTTTAAAAGCAAACAACAACATTTTAAAATCAATGCAGAATTTCACCAGTAACCAGTAGAAAGAGGCTAGTAGGTGAGATATGATCCTTTTTTCTAGTGCCAGTTAAAATCTAGCTGCTGCGTTTTGAACCAGCTGAAGGCGAGATAGGGCCACTGGGCCAAACCCACATATAAGGAGTTACAATAGTCGAGCTGAGATGTCATAAAAGCATTAATAGCCATTTCCAAGTCCTTCTGTGAGAGAAAAGATTTTACCTTTGAAATTTGCCTCAGTTGGTAAAACCTGGACTCTGCTACTGTGAAAATGTTGTTTATCAAAACTTAGTGACAACTCAAAAATGATACCCAGGTTCTTGACATCATTATGAATAATTGCTGATAAGGATTCTAAGTGAGTGTCGATTTCAGCAGTGGATGACTTTGGGTCAAAAGTAATGACCTCTGTTTTATTTTCATTTAGTTGGAGAAATTTTTTTGAACCATCCAGTGTTTAACATCATCAAGGCACTCCATCAGCTTTTTTAAATTTTTATTTATTTATTTACTGATTAAGTGATATCAGGTCTCACTGGGAGATACAACTGGGTATCATCAGTGTAACAGTGGTAAGCGACACTATGTTTTTGAAAAATGAGCCCTAGGGGGAGCAGATATATGGCAAATAAAAGAGGGGCCAAAATAGAACCTTGTGGAACCCTTTGTGTGAGAGGTGCTAGCTAAGAGAAATTACCATCTATGTTAACAGATAAAGATTTTACCTGGTAGGACTCAAACCATTTCAGTGGAAGGCCCCGAATGCCAACCTCATACTCAAGCCATTTTAACAGAACACCATGATCAATTGTGTCAAATGCTGCACTCAGATCCAGTAGAACCAAAACTGCACAAGACCCCAGGTCCAACGTTAATGTCAGTGGTCACCTTCAACAAAGCAGATTCCATCCTATTAAGTTTTTTTAAAACCTGATTGGAACACATCACATAAGTTGTTTCCTCCAGATATGAAAGTAACTGCACAGAAACCACCTTTTCCATAATTTTGGAAAGGAAGGGAAGCTTAGATATGGGTCTGTATTGAGAATGAACTTTGGTGTCAAGATGTAGCAGTTCGTAGGAGGGGGAGGAGCACAGAAAGATGGCAGGCCAGAATAAAGTTCCATAAATTGTTTATTTTTGCTCTTTTCAGATGCAAATTTACTCTCCCAGCCATATACACACACAAGTCGTCTGGTTCAGGAGAGAGCTCCCTTCCTCTGCTCTCTCTCTCTCTCCTTATATAGGGCACGGTCACTGGGAAGACACACAAACACAGGTTAATTGACATCAGGTGCAGTGATTCTGCCACTTACCTTCCCTGACTCCGCCCTCCGGTCACAGACCAGTGCTTAACCACGCCCCCGCTGCCACATCCCCCCACTGCCTGACTCAGGCTGGGCAGCCGTCTGGCCTGCAGCCGACTCCCCCCCCGACGGGAGAGAAAGTCCACCACAACCATCTGCGCCCCCGGCCTGTGGATCACCTTGAAGTTAAAGGGTTGGAGTGCCAGATACCAATGGGTGATCCGCGCATTGGCATCCTTCATGTAGTGGAGCCACTGGAGGGGCGCGTGGTCCAAACAGAGGGTGAAATGATGTCGTCGAGGTACGCGGCCGCATAGGTGGCGTGGGGGCAGCGGACCCTATCCATCAGTCGCTGGAACGTACAGTAGCGGGCGCCCCAAACAACCTAAAAGGAAGTGTTACAAACTGGTGTAAGCCGAACGGTGTGGAAAAGGTTGTTTTTTCTCGGGATAATGGAGTCAAGGGGATCTGCCAATAACCCTTTGTCAAATCCAGCATCAAATAAAAGCGAGCCATGCCTAGTCAATTGAGCAACTCATCAATATGAGGCATTGGGTACGTGTCGAATTTAGACACCGCGTTGACTTTTCTATAGTCTACACAGAACCGGACCGACCCATCAGCCTTGGGAACCAAGACCACCGGGCTGCTCCAGTCACTGTGGGAATCCTCGACGATGCCCATCTTGAGCATGGCCTCAAGTTCTTCCCGAACCACTTTTTTCTTGTGTTCGGGTAGCCTGTAAGGGCGGCTATGCACTACCACCCCCGGGGGCATCTCAATGTGGTGCTCTATGAGGTCGGTGCGGCCGGGCAGGGGCAAGAACACATCCGAAAACTCGGTCTGCAACTGGGCAACCTCTGCGAGTTGGGTTGGGGAGAGGTGGTCTCCACAGGGGACTGGAGAGGTACGTGATGCCAATGCTCCCTTTTGAACCTCCGGCCCCAGCTCCACCTTCTCCGGAACCACCGACACCAATGCCACGGGGACCTCCTCGTTCCAGAGTTAGAGCAGATTGAGGTGGTAAATCTGTAGCGCCCCACCCCTGTCCATTCGCCTCACCTCATAGTCGACGTCCCCGACTCGCCGTGTGACCTCAAAGGGTCTTTGCCACTTGGCGATCAATTTGGAGCTCGATGTGGGCAACAGTACGAGTAGTTTATCTCCCGGTGCAAACTCCCTAAGGCATGTACCCCTGTCGTACAGGCAGGTTTGCCGTTCTTGGGCCTGCCGCAAATTCTCCTGGGTTAGGTGTGTGAGTGTGTGGAGTTTTGCGTGCAGGTCAATAACATATTGAATTTCATTTTTACTTGGTGAAGGTCCCTCCTCCCAATTTTCTCGCAGCACATCTAAAATGCCACGTGGCTTACGCCCATATAATAATTAGAACGGGGAGAACCCCGTGGAGGCTTGGGGGACCTCTCGCACTGCAAATAACAAGTGTTTGAGCCATTTATCCCAATTATGTGCGTCCTCACTTACGAATTTTTTAATTATATTCTTGAGGGTGCGATTGAACCGTTCAACTAAACCGTCCGTTTGTGGGTGATAAATGCTGGTGCGGATCGGCTTGATACCTAATAACCCATACAGTTCGTTCAGTGTACGTGACATAAACGAGGTGCCTTGGTCAGTCAGAATCTCTTTCAGGATTCCAACTCGGGAGATGACGCAGAAGAGTGCCTCCGCAATACTGCGTGCTGAGATATTGCGAAGAGGCACCGCTTCCGGGTATCGCGTTGCATAGTCCACCAGAACTAAAATAAAGCGGTACCCTCGTGTTGACCGATCTAATGGCCCGACGAGATCCATCCCAATTCTTTCGAACTGGGTCTCAATTAATGGTAGAGGGCGCAAAGGCGCTTTTGGAATGGCCGCTGGATTTACTAACTGGCATTCGCGGCACGCCGTACACCACTTACGGACATTGCCGTGAATCCCTGGCCAATAGAACCGGGCCATTATTTGGGCTAGTGTTTTTTCCTGCCCTAAGTGTCCAGCCATGGGATTAAAGTGAGCTGTCTGGAATACCAATTCCCGGCGGCTCTTTGGAATCAAAAGCTGTGTGACTCGCTCTTTAGTCTGAGTGTACTGCGTCACTCGGTATAATCTATCCTTCATTATAGAAAAATAGGGGAAGGATGGGGTGGCGTTTGGCTGGAGCGTTTGACCATCGATTACCCTCACTCGGTCAAACGCATGCCGCAGAGTCTCGTCTCGCGACTGCTCTAACAGGAAATCCGCAAGGGATTCCCCGAGAGAGGGAGGAGGAGCCGGCGGCTCCTCACTCTGACGCGGAGATGACGTAGACGGCTCTGTGACAGCTGCTCCCGCCAATGCGACACCGGGACCTCCCCCTGCTGAACTACGGCAGGACCCACTCTTCACTAAATGACTCATTAACTCCCCGAATCCCAGCCAATCAGTCCCCAAAATTATTGAGTGGATGAGGCGAGGATTAACCGCCGCCTTTACTCTAAATTTTTCCCCTTGGAAAAAAATGTGGACCGACACTAAAGGGTAGCTGTGAACATCACCGTGCACACACAACACCTTCACCCCCTGTGCTCCCCCCAATGCCTCATCTTGCACCAGGCTTTGGTGGATTGAGGTCTGATTACAGCCAGAGTCCACCAACGCCTGATATGTATCCCCTTGGATACTCACCGGTATGTGATACACTCCGGCCCGATCGAGGGCGGCTCCTGGCGCGTTGGGGATCCGAACCACCGCACCCACTTCCATTGCCGAGCACTGCTGTTGGAGGTGGTCCAGCTTCCCGCAGTGCCAGCAAACCGGCCTGGGCTTCCTCTCTGCACTGGCGATCTGGGGCTCACTCACCTGAGGGGGGGAAGAGACAGACACAGAAGGGAAAAATAGGAGGGCACCGCGGGTGCGACGGGCCAGCTGGGGTGGGGCCGGCCCCCACCTCCGCGGTGGGGGAACGGGGCGAGGACAAGACGCAGGAGGAGAGAGGGGGAGAGAGAGAGGAGAGGAGAGAAGAGGATGTCCACTGTCCTGCCGTTGGAACAGCTGCCAAATGGTCCTCCGCCAACTCGATGGCCTGATCCAGCGACGCCAGGCGGTGGTACTGGACCCACTCTGCAGTTCTCTCTGGTAGGCAGGCGATGAACTGCTCCAGTACCACCTGATCGATGATTCCCTCGGCGTCGCGGTTGTCGGCCCTCAACCACCGCCAGCAGGTGTCCCGGAGCTGCTGGCCAAACGTGAACGGCCGGCCGACTTCCTCCAGATGCAGAGCGCGGAAGTGCTGTCGCTTTTGTTCGGGGGTGCGCCCCACCCGCTGGAGGACGGCCCGGCGAAGGTCCGCGTAGGCCAGCCGGCGGTCAGCGGGGAGCTGTAGCGCGGCCAGCTGTGCCTCTCCCTTTAGCAGGGGGAGGAGGCCCGCGGCGCGCTGTTCCACCAGCCAGCCCTAGGCCTCTGCTGCCTGCTCGAAGAGCGTGAGGAAGGCCTCGGGGTCGTCATGTGGGCCCATCTTAGTTAGGGTGAGGGAAGAAGGGCCCGCGGCGGTGGAGATGGTGGACCCCGCCGACTCGAGGAGGTGCCGGAACACCTGTCAATCTTCCCGCTGCGCCAGTACCAGGGCCTCGAACCGGTGCGCTTGCTCCTTCCGGAGGGTGACTAGCGCCTAGTGCTGGCTCTGCCGGGCTGTGGCGAGGGCGTGGACCAGGTTTACGAAGGGGGAGGACTCCATGGGGCTGTTCTTTTCCTGTGCTCGTTCCCGGGTTTCGGCACCACTGTAGCAGTTCGTAGGAGGGGGAGGAGCACAGAAAGACGGCAGGCCAGAATAAAGTTCCATAAATTGTTTATTTTTGCTCTTTTCAGATGCAAATTTACTCTCCCAGCCATACACACACACAAGTCATCTGGTTCAGGAGAGAGCTCCCTTCCTCTGCTCTCTGTCTCCTTATATAGGGCGTGGTCACTGGGAAGACACACAAACACAGGTTAATTGACATCAGGTGTAGTGATTCTGCCACTTACCTTCCCTGACTCCGCCCTCCGGTCACAGACTGGCGCTTGACCACGCCCCCACTGCCACACAAGAGTATTCAGTAGTGGCTGAACAACTGCATGCTTAAAGTTGTCTGGTATTATACCAGAATGTAGGCAGTTGTTAATAGTAGCCAAAACAATTGGACTAGTGGCCCTGAACATATCTTTAAACAGGCAGGAGGGTAAAACATTCAGAGGGCAATTGGATGGTTTCATGTGCAGTACTATATCAGCTAGCTGAGAAAAGGAAACTGGTTGAAAAAGAGTGAGATAGTTGTGCACTGGCCTAATGGAAGCTGGTATCAGCACAGAGTGATCAGCACCTGCTTAGATAATGCTAGATCAAATTACTTGAATTTTATTAAAAATATAATTGACACATAACTCACGGGTCTCAGGCTGATAATGTGGTCTAATGGGTTTCCTTGGCTATACCATGCACTGTTGGCTCCATAGTAGCTGCTTGACATAGGGGTGGGAGTCAGTTTCCTTCTATTCACTCATCATTCTCCCTGCCAGTCAATTTCTTACTCTACATTTTCTCCATATAGTGTTCTCTGCATCTCCTGCTATCTGTCCAACCACTCTGTGGCTATAGACTGCTAACATGCAACTCTATAATCCTGCAACTGTGCAGTCAGTGTCTGAACACTATGAAAACTGAAAACACATTCCAAATATGTGCTCACTGTCTTGGAATTGATCACATGCATTAGGCAGTGTTCAGCTCATAAATTTATTTCACTGACCACATGATGATGCCAAAGTTGACTTGGAATGCACAGATGACAGGTTTGGCATGGCCATAGCCAGCTATGAGGCCACCGAGGTCCGGACCTTGGTCATTTTTAAGAGCTGAAAATACATTTGTATGCTAAATATTCAACTGGATAAAAAAATAAAGAATAAAATTAAAACGTCTCTGTAAAAAGTGCATTGTTAATTATGTATGTTAAACGTTGATTCTATCTTCTGTGTCTGTTTCGTGCGCGCGGCTCTGAGACCAAGAACACAAAAACGAATGAGCACGCGACTCGGGGGAGGAATGCAGTGCAGGAGGCACATTTTTTTCATGGTAACCATCAGTGCACTTTCATGAAGCTGTTAAATTTACATTTTCGAAGCAGTGCAGTTTTGTCCTCATTCCTTGAGCCAGATCAAACCATTAAACAAGCTTAAATTATTCTTACTCTTGCCACATACATGATTTTTTTTTCAAAACTGATGATATTCAGTTCAAACACCATTAAAAGTAATTTCAGGAACAGATCTCGTGTGGCATGTAATTCATCCCTCTCATTTAAATATGTCGAAAATTTTTCGGCGTGCACTTTGCGCATCACGGACCTCGGTGATTTTAAAATGCTGGCTATGGCCCTGAGGTTTGGACTCTGATTCAGTGACCCAAACACTCCACAGCCTAAACAGTTTGTAATGGAATCCACTTTGCCACAGTGAAAAGACTGTTGAAAGTTTTAATTCAAGTACACCCAAACTCAGTGGCACATGCTTAAAGGTCATAGGCAATGGTCGGAGGTGAAATGTAGAATATCATCTTTATTGTCTAGAAGAATGACCCAGAAAGCAAATTCAATCTTCCTAGAGTCTAATTTGCACCCTAAAATTGAATAAAATGTTTAAAATATACTCATCTCATCTCATTATCTCTAGCCGCTTTATCCTGTTCTACAGGGTCGCAGGCAAGCTGGAGCCTATCCCAGCTGACTACGGGCGAAAGGCGGGGTACACCCTGGACAAGTCGCCAGGTCATCACAGGGCTGACACATAGACACAGACATCCATTCACACTCACATTCACACCTACGGTCAACAAAGACATGCTTAAAATATACTGTTTTGCCCAATTTCTGAAGGTTTGTTTACATCTCACTTATGCGCACTTTCACCACCAGGGGGCTGTTGTCGTGACGTCATTTAAGCCAAACAGACAGGGAGCAGCTCTGTGTTTACCTGCAAACTGAGCACACGTTTAGGAGGTTCATTTATTTAACCACTTTCTAAATATACTTTTTTTTTTTTTGCTTGAGAGAAACATACAGGGCTAATTTTCAACAATTCAATAATAACATATACCAGGACATTTAATGGGGTTACCCACTGATGCGCACGGGGCACACACGCAATCCCTATAATAGAACGTGGATTCATTTATGGCCCTTTTCCACTACCCTTTTTCAGCTCACTTCAGCTCACTTCAGTTCACTTCAGCCCGACACGGCTCGTGTTTCGACTATCTCAGAGCAGCACGACTCAGCTCGCTTCAGCCCTGCTTAGCACCCAAAACTCGCACCGTTTTGGAGTGGGGCTGAAGCGAGCCAAACCGAGCCGAGTGGGGATAGGGGCGTGAGCAGACACTCCCCTGTGCACTGATTGGTGAGGAGGAGTGTCCTCACATGCCCACACACGCCCTGCGAGCACGCTGGGATCTGTAAACACCGTAAACCCAGAAGAAGAATAATTACGAATTACAAGAATTTCTGAAGCCTTATGCACCTCGCCTCATCTATACGCTCTTGCCAGTATCTGTTGGCGTTGTCGGTGACAACAAGCCACAGCACCAAGACCAGCAACACTAACAACTCCATGTCCTCCATGTTTATTGTTTACTATCCGGGTCGTGAGACTACCGCTTAAAAGATCACTGATGTCACTGTTTGCGCCGCCTAACGACATCACGTGACGTCCACCCACTTTCGCTAACTCCACCCAGTGTGTCCACCCACTTCCAGCCAGCACGGTTCAGCGCGGTTGTAGTCGAAATGCAACTCCAACAGCCCCGCTCAGCTCGACTCAGCCCAACTCAGCCGCGTTGGTAGTGGAAAAGCGGCATTATATTACTAATATAATTTATTGCTAATATTAATACAAGCATTATACTATTTATAGCCTACTCTAAACATACACACAAACATTAATCATGTTAGTCAATAGCATGCTAGCAGGTAGCCATTGCAAATCAACTTTAACTTAGTGGCCACTTTATTTGGAACACTTGTGTAAAAACATGCACAGATATATACATTGAGCAGGTCAGCCATTGTCATGTTAGCAGGCTAGCTAACATGTTATGTTAGCTGTGACTAATCATCAACTTAATGGCCACATTATTAGGAACACGTGTGTCTGTATAAACATGCACATACATTTAGCATGCAAATGGCATGCGAACCATTAGCATGTTAGCATGCCCGCAGGTATCATTTTAGCGGTGACAAATTAACTTCAGCTTAGTGGTCACTTCATTAGGAACACTTGCGTTTGGACACACACACACACACAGACATTTATCATGTTAGCATGCTGGCAGGTAGCCATGACAAATGATCCCTTTTGTCTCATTTACACAATGATTGTACAGGATCCCTCAGGATTCTTTACTTGAAAAATTGCAAGCAAAAGGTAAAAATGTTTACCTCCAATCTTCTCCTTTTTGCTTGCGCATTGCTGGTCCATTTCTTCTTTGACTGCTTGCTTTTGTGCTCGAATTTTGTTGGAACAGCGTCAGGTTTGAGCCTTCTTTGTCCAACACTGACACCTAAACTCTCCAACATATGGGGATTCTTCAAAAATGAATCAGTGAATCCTCCTTGAAGTGATCGGAACACAGAGCGGCGTATTTACCCGGCTGCCAACCCTCTCGCTTCACACGCACAATCCACTCTCTCCTCCTCTTTTGGAAAACGGTAAAAACTTCTTCTTGAACCAGTCCCGTTGTTACAGTTTACTGCACAACAATAAGGCATGGTTTTTCTTTGGAAATTCCCGAACACACATCTGCATTCAAGCTGAATGGCAATGAAAATACACGTTAGTGGACTGAACTCAAGCGGTTTGTTTGGCTTAAATGACATCACGCGCCAAATGGACACAGAAATAGCCGACAGAAATTCGCCACGATCCGCGCTAACTTATTTTAATTATTACTTATTAACAATACTTCTTAGGACCAGAAGAAAATTACAGAGGGTTTTTTAACATTTAAAGTTTCAAATGTGCATAAAATGAAAACCGTTGCCTATGATCTTTAAGACAATGCATAATTAAGTTGGTCTGGGTCACATGCCTAGCTACCTGCATCACATCACTGCTGGTTTAACCAGACAAAGATCTCTGCCCAGATAACTTTAATCATTAGCCCAGTACTAGAAAGATCTTTCAGTATTCCATGCACATACACTCCAGAATGTGTTTATTAATGGAAAACAGTTTCTTTATTTGATGTCGTAGTAGTATACAAAAGCTTCTTCTATTGCAATACTCTGTTGTAATAGTAATACTAATAAATTCAATTGTCAAAGTAATCAAACCCAATTGGCTGTACAGGCTGTAATTGTACCTTTTCAGGATAGTTGCCCTTTTCCTGAATGCTAAATTATATTTGTGAAGAGAGAATTTAATTATAACATTAATGAATTGATGACAGCTTTCATTTAATTGGGTGTTGTGAAGCCAAAACAAACACACACACCCAGCTCTTGGCTTTAAGTCCCATTAGCTCACCCACCCGCTGTCTCTGCTTTACACCAGATGAGTCATGGTTCTCAAGTACTCATTCATGACACTGCAGTCAGCCATTACAGAGCTAAGCACTCACCTCATACTGAGCGACTGCAATGCATGAATATAATAATAATGAATTTAGTGAGGGCGGCACGGTGGTGTAGTGGTTAGCACTGTCGCCTCACAGCAAGAAGGTCCTGGGTTTGAGCCCAGCGGTCGACAGGGGCCTTTCTATGTGGAGTTTGCATGCTCTCCCCATGTCTGCGTGGGTTTCCTCCAGGTGCTCTGGTTTCCCCCACAGTCCAAAGGCATGCAGGTTAGGCTACTTGGTGGCTCTAAATTGACCGTAGGTGTGAATGGTTGTCTGTGTCTATGTGTCGGCCCTGTGATGACCTGGTGAATTGTACAGGGTGTACCCCGTCTCTCGCCCGTAGTCAGCTGGGATAGGCTCCAGCTTGCCTGCGACCCTGTAGGACAGGATAAGTGGCTACAGATAATGGATGGATGGATGGATGGATGGATGGATGGATTTAGTGATAAATTTCCCATAATGTACACAGTTCAGTCATAACATTAAATTCAATGAGATAGCATTCATTATTTCCAGGGGCGGTCTTACCATAGAGGCATAGGTAGGCGGCTGCTTGGGGCCCCCCACCAGTGGTCATAGTAGGGGGGCCCCCAACCAACCTCAAAAAAAAAAGAAAAAGCCCCTTATCATGATTCATGAACACTTCAAAAGTATGGTACATTTTACTAATATTCCTAAAAAATACGTTGAAGTAGTAGTTAAAATGTCCAGTTCATGGTTATCTGTCCCTACACATACACCCCATACTTTCACAATGAAATGGACTAGTCCATAACGCTGCGCAGCGCAGCGCGCTGACACATAGTAAACACATAGTGACCGGAGTCTGAACAATGCGAAAATGAAAAGGAGTTACCCAAGTGGATCAAAAAAAAAAAAAGCGAAAAGACGCTGAGAAATACGTGACAATGCTGCCTAAGTTGGGAAACTTTTTTACAACTACTGTTAGCAATAGAGACCGCGACAACAACATCAATGTCATTCAAAACATTGAACATGATGCCGGTACAGCAGCAGCTGCTAGCTGCTGTGAAGTGGCACTAGCTGAGGAGGATAACATCAAGCAAGACACGTTGTTGCCACCTTCCATCACTGACAGTGTCAACGTTGAAACAAATGAGGTGGAAGAGTTATCCAGTGATGACCATTTTGACACCGATGATGATGACCATATTGTTAGTTGGTGACAGTGTTTTATTATTATTATTATTTTACATTTTCCTACATCTGGCTGTGCATCATGTACGTGTGAAGACCTGTGAGAAGACATCAACAAGTAGGACTCTGTGATGTGGAGAACAATCTCTTTTTTCTCTCTCATAGACTCTCTCATTCACTCACCCTCTCTGTCTCACACACACAGAACACTCTCTCTCTCTCTCTCTCTCACTGTCTCATTCTCTCTCACTCACTCACTCACTCACTGACACATACATTCACATGGATATGGAGTTGTTTAGAGCCAAATGCCACCTCATCTCTCCTCAGTCCACACTTCTTACCTCCCCTCACTCACTCACACACACTCACACACAAACACTCACTCACACTCACTCTCACACACACAGAGAATCACTCACACACAATCATGTACATAGTTTTATTTATAGAATGTTTGAAATGTTCTGATCTTTAAAAAAAATAAACAGTGCTGGTTTTCCTGGCATTTTGGCAAAGACAGATGTTATCTGAAATCTTGTTCTCTGTTGGGTTCCATCATGACTATTAGTTTGTGTAGTGCTACACTTTGTGTGTTCTCTGCTTTCCATCTTCATTTTGGAGTAAAGAAGTGTATGCAGGGTTGAAAGGGGAATGTTTTTTTCTCCTCTCCAACCTTTACTTCCCTATAGATTAGCTTTACCTGCCTATCCACCATGTAGTCGGTACATTGTTTTGTTTTTGTTTCGGATCGGATGGGGGGGCCCATACATACCTTCGCCTGGGGCCCCCAATTTGCTAAATCCACCACTGATTATTTCATTACAATGGCACCTTTCAAGAGGTGGGATATATTAAGCAACAAGTGAACAGCCAGTTCTCAAAGTTGATGTGTTGGAAGCAGGAAAAATGGGGAAGAATAAGGATCTGAGCAACTTTGACAAGGGCCAAATTATGATGGCTAGATGACTGCTTCAGAGCATCTCTAAAATGGCAGGTCATGTGGGGGTGTTCAAGGTATTCAGTGGTTAGTACCTACCAACAGTTGTCCAAGGAAGGACAAGTGGTGAACAGGCAATAGGGTCATGGGTGCCCAAGGCTTAGTGATGCACGTGGGGAGCGAAAGCTAGCCCATCTGGTCAGATTCAACAGAATAGCTACTGTAGCACAACTTGCAGAAAAAGTTAATGCTGGCTATGATAGAAAGGTGTCAGAACACATAGTGCATCATAGCTTGCTGTGTATGGGGCTGCATAGCCACAGACCGGTCAGAGTGCCCATGCTGACCCCTGTCCACTGCCAAAAGCTTCTACAATGATGAGCATCAGAACTGGACCATGGAGCAATGAAAGAAGGTGGCTTGGTCTGATGAATCACATTTTCTATTGCAGTCAGGTGTGTGTGCATTGCTTACCTGGGGAAAAGATGACACCAGGATGCACTATGGGAAGAAGACAAGCCAGGGAGGCAGTGTGATGCTCTGTGCAATGTTCTGATGGGAAACCTTGGGTCCTGCCATTTATGTGGAAGTTATTTTGACATATACCACCTACCAAAACATTGCTGCAAGCCAAGTAGACCTCTTCATGATAGTAGTATTCAATAATGGCAGTGGCCTCTTTCAGCAGAATAATGTGCCCTGCCACACTGCAAAAATTGTTCAAGAATGGTTTGAAGAATCTGTGGGATGTGCTGGACAAACAAGTCCAAACCATAGAGGCATTGCCTTGCGACTTACAGGACTTATTATGAAAAACTTACTTTTTCAGTGCTTTTGCACCTATGTTTCAGTATATGGAGTGTTTACCAACCCACAAACTCTGAAATAAGATAACCCAATCAGTTTCTTTTGGGCTCCCTATTTCAGAAGACATATTTCAAGAAGCTGTTCAACTTTGGGTCCCCTTGGCATGTCACAAGCTCTTCAGCATTATGCTGCCCCCTCATCTGAGTATCTCCACTCATGGCTTGAAGAATTACCTTTATGAATGAATATTCATGAAGAAAGTGCTACCTGATTGGCTGGTAAAAGAGGGGGTTAGGATGAGTAGTGGCTCATTACTATTTAAAGGAACAGACACTCAAATTGGCCATTTTGAGCAGGGCTGCTTAGACAGGGTGATAAGGTAGCTGTGGTGCTTTATCCTTGTGATATTTTGACCAAAGCATGTCAGATACCCCTTTTCCACCAAATCAGTTCCAGGGCTGGTTCGGGGCCAATGCTGGTGCTGGTTCACAACTCGTTCAACTTGCAAGCCAGCTGAGAACCAGTTTGCTTTTCCATAGCTTGTGGTGCTAAGAGGAGCCACGTCATTATGTCGCTGTATACGTCAGTTATGTCGCTGCGTTTGCATAAACCTTGGCGCGAATATCAAAGCAACAACAACATGGAGAAGAAGAAGCAACAACAACAATAATGGATGACTTCGCGTTTGTACAGCTGCTGCTTCTCGTCGCTTAAAAATGGCGACCTTTTGCGGTCTTGCAATTGTTGTTGGTCTTAACAAATCCGCCCCCCCTCCCCCGCTGACGTAAGCGGTTCTTTCCTCTGGCCCAGCAAAGAGCTGGTGCTAGCCTGGAACCGGTTTTTCTGGCCCCAGAGCCAGTTCTT
Source organism: Neoarius graeffei (assembly GCF_027579695.1). NCBI lineage: Eukaryota > Metazoa > Chordata > Actinopteri > Siluriformes > Ariidae > Neoarius > Neoarius graeffei. The sequence goes on along the minus strand of NC_083592.1, from coordinate 25,224,821 downwards.
TGTCCGTGGAAACAGAAAACCCGGTGCAACAGACACTTATTTAAGAACTCAGGGAACAGTGTCAATTTGTGAAAAAGGGGAATGTCACTTTGAAAAGATCTGCTGATATTTCTTGGTGCCAGATTCCACAGCACATCTTCAGACACCTTTAGACACCTATGCCTCGACAGGTCCATGCTGTTTTGGCGTCACAAGGGGATCGGTGCAGTAAGGGTAGTGTATAGTAAAGTAATAGTTATATAGTATAGTAATAGAGACCCTAATACACCTCAAATTTTATATTCTTGGAAGAAACGTATTGTTAGCTACATAATTTTTATGATGTGATTGCTTCATTGACATATCAGACATTTGTGTACGATAGAGTTGTTCATCTTAATTTTTTTTTTGCAAAATTTCATTAACTTAACTGTTGTGAAAAATGCAAATAACACAACAAATAAACAAATTAAAGCTAAAATATATATTTAGATATTCGGTATCGACTGACCCTAATGTACTGTTGATGAAGGTCATTGTTTTTTTATCATACAGCCATGCAGAAATGAACATCTAGTCTTACGCTATTTTAGGTGGTTACAGTGCCTTGCAAAAGTATTCACCCCCCTTGGTGTTTGTCCTGTTTTGTTGCATTACAAGCTGGAATTAAAATGGATTTTTGGAGGGTTAGTACCATTTAATTGACACAACATGCCTACCACTTTAAAGGTGCACTTTTTTTGTTGTTGTGATATAAATAATAATTAAGATGAAAAAACAGAAATCTGGAGTGTGCATAGGTATTAACACCCCCCCCCCCCCCCAAAAAAAAATGGCAATGCTTTATAGAGCCTCCTTTTGCTACAATTACAGCTGCAAGTCTCTTGGGGTATGTCTCTATTAACTTAGCACATCTAGCCACTGGGATCTTTGCCGATTCCTCAAGGGAAAACTGCTCCAACTCCTTCAAGTTAGATGGGCTGCGTTGGTGTACAGCAATCTTCAAGTTATGCCACAGATTCTCAATTAGATTACGGTCTGGGCTTTGATTAGGCCATTCCAAAACATTTAAATGTTTCCCTTTAAACCACTCCAGTGTAGCTTTAGCAGTATGTTTTGGGTCATTGTCCTGCTAGACCTTCGTCCCAGTCTCAAACCTCTGGCTGACTCAAACAGGTTTTTCTCCAAAATTGCCCTGTATTTAATGCCATCCATCTTTCCTGTTCCTGCAGATGAAAAACATCCCCACAGCATGATGCTGCCACCACCATGCTTCATTGTAGGGATGGTGTTCTCAGGGTATTGAGTTTGCGCCACACATGGGATTTCCCATGATGGCCAAAAAGATCAATTTTTTGTCTCATTTGACCAGAGAATCTTCTTCCATGTGTTTGGGGAGTCTGCTACATGTTGTTGGGCAAACTCCAAACGTGATTTTTTAAGCAATGACTTTTTTCTGGCCACTCTTCCATAAAGCCCTACTCTGTGGAGTGTACGGCTTAAAGTGGTCCTTTGGACAGATACCGGACCCTCCAGGATTTCGCGATGTTGCAATTTGCAACTTCAACGCAAATTCAACCAATCCCCGCGAATTCAGGGCGATGTTGCAATTATTTCCAATCACCACAACTTTCCCGCAAATTTGACCAATCGTTGGCGTCGTCTTGAGGTGACGTCGACAAACTAAATCAAATCAAAATCAAATCAAGTTTATTTGTACAGCGCTTTTAACAATAAACATTGTCGCAAAGCAGCTTTACAGAATTTGAACGACTTAAAACATGAGCTAATTTTATCCCTAATCTATCCCCAATGAGCAAGCCTGTGGCGACGGTGGCAAGGAAAAACTCCCTCAGACGACATGAGGAAGAAACCTCGAGAGGAACCAGACTCAAAAGGGAACCCATCCTCATTTGGGCAACAACAGACAGCCTGACTATAATATTGACAGTTTTAACAGGTATAACCCTCAACTGTCCTCATGGGGCCGTCCTTCACAGGAGTGGGGCGATAAAACTCCGACCAGACACAGGGCACCAGGATGGATCAAGCAGGTCCGAGGGGCAGAAGAGGCCAGCATCTCAATCCCAGGATCAACATGTAACTCAGAGGGACAGATGGGGGGGGGGGGGGGAGAGAGAGAGAGAGAGAGAGAGAAAGAAAACACGTTGTTAGGTATGCCCTAAAAATGACAAGTATTAAATCTGTGTGGTAGGCTCGCAGAGACGAGAGTCTTTACATCAGGCATGACGCACAATGGCATGTTAATATGGTAAAAAATATATCATGACCTGCTCTGGCTGGATGCTTGATTGGGTGATGGGAGCACACTCCTCAGCAATGATGAGATGCAGATGGGACCCTTAGGCCTGGCCAAGACAATTCAGTTACATTTCACCGGGTCTGGGACATGCGACAGAATGTCTGACGGCCGATTCCCTGCAGGCTACGATAGCCAGTCGAGGTCCCCACCGTCTCCACCAAAAGATTTCCTGTTGACTCCATGTAACTCAGAGGGACAGATTTGGGGTGGGGGGGGGGGGAGAGAAAGAAAACACAGGTGGTTAGGTATGCCCAATGTCACCTGAATAAGTAGGAACAGTATACATATTGCACCGAGTACAAGCAGGGACTCCGGCAACTAACTATGACAGCATAACTAAAAGGAGAGAGCCAGAAGGTAACACAGGCATGAGGGAGCCCCGGGACATAAAGCAGCCAGCCACTGCACCGTCAACAAACTCGAGTGAGCAAGCGAGTGGGGACTGACAGCATCCATACATCCCAGTTTACCAAAACACTCTATGTCTGAGGACCCTCCAGATCTACTCCTTTACCTCATAAACACCATTAACAAAAGGCTTGACTAAACAGATATGTTTTCAGCCTAGACTTAAATGCTGAGACTGTGTCTGATTCCCGAACATTACTTGGAAGGCTGTTCCATAAAAGTTCCACAAACTACCTTCCGCCTTACTTCCAGTGTTGCCAGATTGGGCAGCTTCCCGCTCAGTTGGACGGTTTCAAGTGCATTTTGACGGGTTTTGAACATATTTTGGGCTGGAAAACGTCAGCAGTATCTGGCAACACTGCTTACTTCCGTGTTTCCGTTCAAGAGAAGCAGCATGTGCGAGTCAGTGTTTATGTAGCCTTAAATTCTGTTACTGAAAGTGTGTTATGTTTACAGTGAAGGACTGTGTGCACTTTACATTATTTTTTACTTAAGACAAGAAATTAATGGATGACAACATTTTTCCCAAAATGGTATTTTATTTTCCATTGTTTAGGCAGCTTCAGCATCATACTGTGAGATTCTGTTCAAATTGTTTTTTTTTCTTCTATGAAGCCTGAGCCATTTATTTTATTAGTTTATAATTATTGTTTAGTCTTCAGGAGAGACTGCCTGCACACAGTACTAGTATTAATAGTTTTTTTTTCTTACATGAAAGCTGAGGCATTTATATTATATTTTAAGGTAACTTCATGATGTGTTGTGAGGTTCTATGCACTTTAACTTTTGAACCAACAGGTGCATTCGGATAAGTAAAGCCTATTTTTCTGCATTTTTGTAGTCCTGGTCATCTTTTATATTGGTAAAGTTGTTTATAGGACCGTTTCTCAGTGTCTTTGTTTTTTTAATCAATAGTTTTCAGTAAGAACTTAATATTTAACATATCTCAATTTTAATCACAAAAAGAGAAAATCGCAACAATTCCTCGCAACTTTCACTTCCTCCCACAATGTAATCGCAACAAAAACCTAAAAAACACCGCAACTTTCATCACAATTTTTTGGAAAACCCCCTGCAACATCAGACATTTTAGCCCGCAACAATCACAAAAAAGGCCCGCGAAATCCTGGGGGGACTGAGATGCTCCCATCTCCACTGTGGATCTCTGCAGCTCCTTCAGTGTTATCTTTGGTGTCTTTGTTGCATCTCTGATTAATCCCCTCCTTGCCTGGTCTGCGAGTTTTGGTGGGCGGCCTTCTCTTGTCAGGTTTGTAGTGGTGCCATATTCTTTCCATTTTGCTATAATGGATTTAATGGTGCTCCCTGGCATATTCAAAGTTTGGGATATTTTTTATGACCCAACCCTGATCTATACTTCTCCACAACTTTGTCTCTGACCTGTTTGGAGTGCTCCTTGGTTTTCATGTTGCTTGCTTAGTAGTGTAGCAGAGTCAGGGTCCTTCCAGAACAGGTTGATTTATACAGACATCATGTGACAAATCATGTGACACTTTTATTGCACACAGGTGGATCTTAATCAACTAATTATGTGACTTATGAAGTGAATTGGTTGGACCAGCTGTTATTTAAGGGTTTCATCCAAAAGGAGATGAATGCCTATGCACACTCCAGATTTCTGTTTTTTCATCTTAATTATTGTTTGTGTCACAATAAAAACAATGTGCACCTTTAAAGTAGTAGGAATGTTGTGTAAATCAAATGGTGCTAACCCCCAAAAAATCCATTTTAATTCCAGCTTGTAATACGACAAAACAGGACAAACACCAAGAGGGATGAATACTTTTGCAAGGCACTGTAGTTGTCTCTGGGATCGATGAAGCTATACGAATGTTTTAATCACTATACTTGTGCACTGTTTTTATGTTACCAGTATATAAACATGCTGAATAATGTTTCAAAGAAAAAGGCCTTGATGGATGAATGTATGGAGAGATGGATGTGAGTTGAGAGACCAGTGCTTTATAACGTAGATTTGTCAGTCAAATTACTCAAACTGACACAAGATAGTTTATTAGACATTGATTTAATATATTTTTATATAAGTTTATTAGTTATTAATAACAAGTGTAAAATCTTCACCTCTTATTTGGTCACTTCAGTGATTTTTTTTTTAAATTTTTAAATTTTTTTATTTTTTTTAAGTATGGTAGACGTCTCTGCTCTAGCACTGGTCAAATTAGGTAATCATTAAGTCTGTGAACACCTTACATGGACACACAGTTATGAAAGCCCACATGATCAGACAACAAGCCTTTCTTAACAGGCTCGCTAACTGATCCTCTGGGTACAAAGCAGGCCTGTTCTTTTCATGTCACAATCAGCAAGTGGAGGGGCTGCGGCTGCGCAGCCTAAAGTGGCTAGTCCATTGAAGGCACTAAAGAGGCATGTAGTGTACAAAGCATGGATTGTGATAATGGTGCCTGTAACACACGACCAAAATAGGAATATTTAGTGAGCCAGAGGGAAGAGCCCCACTGTATCTTTTTAAAGACCCAAACTTTAAGGCTCAATATATTTGCCACATAATTGTGGGAATGACACACACATACACACACAGAGTACATACCCATAATTTAATGGATACAATAAGGGAAATTGTGTCATTATATCAAGTACAAGTAATAAATAGCTGCTAAATAAGTAATAAGCGAGATGCAATATTTTACATATACATGTGTGTGTGTGTGTGTGTGTGTGTGTGTGTGTGTGTGTGTGTGTGATTACAATAAAAACAATCACACAAAGTAAATGAAATAGGGCTGTTGTGTGATATCCCCCCACCCCCACCCCGATCATCCAGATGATGAGCTATGCTATGGATAAGTCTGTACAAGTGAAAGGTACAGAGGGAGAGGGATAGCATGGTGTCTCCTCTCCACACCTCAGCCCAGATGATCTGCCCAGTCTGGCTGCTCCTTTTCTCCTATTCTATCAGCATCACCCCATCTCAATCTGAACTAGGTTTGTATGGTAAAAATAACAAGATACACTGCATTAAATATACTAACAAACTTATCTTGTCCAGTTAAACATGGTGACTTGCTCAGCTTTTCAATACAGTTCTGACATGTCAGGTATCTACTAATCAAATCTGACATGTTTGATTTTTAACAGATGCTCAATACATCTCTGCTGCTTCACACCTGTCTCTGGATTATGTAATTTCATTGTGAAAAAGGTGCAAAATTTCAAACTGATAGAATCTAGAACTTCAGGCATTTTATTAAACACTGGACATATTTGCACAGCTATCATTTTATTTTCTCAGAGTTTGATTTTATTTGTAATGATAAGGCCCTGATAGCAGAATGTGTCATATGCTAATTTCGCATTTGTTTGCCAAAATATGGTGTTGCTCCAACTGTAACCTAGCAACAGCAGACTTCAAACTACCTGTTTCCTCAGAGTGGGACGTGTGTTCACTGGAAGCTTTCCCTTCAAGAATTATGTTTCATATTTATATTTCAAAAGTATGTAATACATACTTTTTTTAGATAATTTCTTCACAATCGCAGAAATACAACATGAAAAACCCTTTCTGTGAGCTGGAATGTATTTGTGTGTAGTGTATACATAGTTTTTGAACACCTGAAGTTTCATATGTTTTATTACAGTTTAATCACTATTATTGTCACAGAACAAACAAAATGATACTGAATAGCATTTAAATAAGGAAACCTAAATCTCAAATCCTAATGAGTGTTTTAAAGGCAGATGCTCTTTAAAAATAAAGATATTAAGTTTATATAGAAAACATTTAAGGTTAGGGTTTATGTTTTACTTTCTAACCTTGTCTGACTGTGAACAGAAATAAGTTGAACAAATGCAGCGATAAAAATAATTATTCTGTCTTGCTAAGGGTGATTTCCTCACACAGGGCCATATTTAGAGTTGGTTTAAGGATAAGCAGTGAGTATTTAATATCAAAATTGCATACATCTGTATTCAGACCTCAAACATAATTCTGGACTTTAGCAATTTCACGCCCACTTGCTGACAATTTGATGCAACCATAATATGTCACACAGAAATATGTTTTGAGGTGGAAATACCATGGAGCTCCCAAAACTATGAAGTGGTATTTCATTAAGTGCATAAATATGACACTACTAATTAATTAATAGTATCACCCCTTTAACACACATGACAAGGGGTTTTCTTCATATGGACGACATCATCTCCTAATGAGAAACATTACTTATCTCAAAGACCAACTGTTTTATAAAGATAAACTTATCAATTAACTTAAAGTGAGTGGTAAACATAAAAGTGCTCTGTCAGCTTATTCTTCAAATTATATTAATGTTTTCAAACAGGAAAGCATACTGAATTAACTAAATATTATGTTACTCTTTTGATAACTCAAAATAGTTAATTAAAAGCATGGTAAAATAGGATATATTCCATTTGAACATTTCATGTCCTGTCATTAAGTTGTGTACAAAAGATAAAATACCCATAAATTAATAGAATTTGTTGTATGAAGTGCTGTTATATTAGCTGCCAAATGAAGGTGGAAGCCAAATTGTTCAATTAAACCAAAATTGCTGTGTCTGCTCCTCTCAGACTTGTTTACTAAAATAAAATCTGGCAACCTCAAAGGCTTGAACTGCAGTGAATGTCATGTTATGATGAGGTATTTGCATAGCTACTGTATGTGCTGTAGTGAAATGGACATAAGCTTAATCAATTCTGTTTGTAATCAAATAAGTGACTCTCAAACTAAACAGAGACAAAAATGGAGGAAAAACACACACTCTAGAGGAATTTTAAAAATGGTTAAAATAAAAATACTTAAATAGAATAAACAGAAATTTAGTCAATTGAACACAATTTAATCAACAGTGATGAGGCTCATGTGTAAATGCCACAATTGGCATTTGTCTCAGGTCAACATGACTCATTTCCAACTGTGAATTAATAATCTTTTAAAGTTTGGCAGTAATATCATTCCATAAGTAGATTAGGTTCTAAATGTAGACATATGGAAGGCATCCTTCAGTGGAAATGGAATGAAATCTTCAAGTGCAATTTTCCCTGTATTCACCTTTTAAAAATTTTAAAATACTAAATCTTTACTTCTATTTGAGAGGTGCAAATAAGGCATTAATTATCTGTTCATGAAAATCTGTGATTTTCAGAATTATACAGTAGAAAGTTATAGTCTTAATTTGACCATGTGAAGGGTTTTTCCGAGTATCCACAGTATGCAGTATTTATAAAACCAGGCATATTTAATCATAATAAATTAATCATATTAACCAAACTCTAAAAATAGTAATTAACCATAATGGTATTGCCATTATATAAATCATAACTTTGTTAACAAAACAATTAATCAAATAATTTTCTACCTTTTTAATATATTTGATTATTTTTTCCTTTTCTTTTAGTATTCTCAATTCAACCGAAAGATGGTGTTGGGGTTCTGAACAGGCCGCTGATGCTGCACTGTGCAGTGTATGACACAAGCCCACAGATGGCACTACCGGTGAAGTGGGAGAAAGAGAATGGAGGATTTGCAGCTGGAGTTCATCAGATGGCCAATGGCTCTTTAGTTTTTTCTTGGCTTAAAGAGGAAGACCTAGGAGGATACATTTGCAGTGCTAGGAAGGGAAGCAAACAGATCAGAAGTGTTGTTACAGTCAGCAAAGCATGTATGTACCAACAATTAGCAGTTCAGCCTGATTGGGTTAATCTCAAGTGGCTGGGACTATAGGGCTTGCACTAGAAAGTGTCATTTATTTACAGTTCAGGACAGTAAAGTCGGGTTTGTAAAAACTCAGTTTTATCTGGCAGCCTTGTCAATCACTTAAATCATGTTTTTCATGTGTAGGGAAAAACTACATGATACAATCTCCGTCTATGCTGTGTAATAAGTGTCAATCTATACAATTATCAATTATACTGGCCCTGTTAAATATTTGGTCTCCAACTACATTTTGGTTTTATGTCTCCTGCAGATCTGGAAAATGTGTTTTTCAGTCCTCAGTCTCAGAGTGTAATTAAGGGTCAGGATGTGTTTTTCCAGTGTGTGTCAGGGGATAGCTTTCCACCTGCCCACATCTCATGGCTGAAGAACCACAGACCTTTTACCAGAGGAACTCAGATACAGGTAGCGGTACTTTCTCTGAACATACAGGGAGCCCAGATTTTCAGAATTGTCCAGAATTGCAAGTCATTCCTAATTCATTAGATGTCAGTATCAGATTTTATTTCTAGGTCACAAAATACCATTAAAATTTGTTTAACTATGTTCGAGATGTGGATCACATTCTAATGTTATACAAAATTAGATACATATAAAGCTATGGAAAAATTAAGTAACCACCATTAAAAGTGGTCTCTTATTTTTTTCCATATGTACTGGTTGAGGTTAAAATAAAATTGGTTAAAATGATTTTTTTCTTTTAAGGTAAATAAGATTATGCACATTCTCCAACCTCTGTTTCCTGAAGAGGTAATCCTAAGATGGGATATAAAGATGGGCTGTAAAGCCTGCATTTTTTTTAATAGGGTCAATACGGAGGGGGGAGTCAGAGAAAGACTTCAGGCACCCTGCATCTGACCAACGCTACCAAGGCAGACCAAGGCCATTATGTCTGTGTTACTCATAATCCTCTACTGAACATAAGCAAAGAGAGTGGCACAGCCACTCTAATAGTTGGTGGTACGTGGTCATTTGTGTCTTCCAGTAAACTGGACAAAATCATTGGACAAAACTATTGTGGGATTGTTGTTTAAATATGCTGCCTTTTTATTTATTTATTTATTTATTTATTTTTAACTTGCAGGGATGAGCATGAGTCTTGAGATCATGCAGGGTCCTGAGAATATCACAGTTGCTGTGGAAATGGAGACATCCCTACACTGTGTAGTCCATGGTTTTCCTACTCCCAAAGTGCAGTGGTTCAAAGATGACCAAATGTTACCAAATACATCACGATGGGGCCTGCATGATGATGGACAACTGCTTGTGTTTGAGTGAGATCATCACTTCCTTATTCATTAAACGTGTGGTATATCATTTTAGATATCAGTGTGTTTCATTACTTTGGCAGGTACAGCCCCAATTCCAAAACAGTTGGGAAGCTGTGTAAAATCATAAATAAAAACAGAATGTGATGATTTGCAAATCTTGGAAACCCTATATTTAATTGAAAAAAGTACAAACACAACATATCAAATGTTGAAACTGAAAAATCTTATTGTTTCTTGGGGAAAAAAGAAAAGAAAAAAAAAGCTTATTTTGAATTTAGTGCCAGCAACATGTTTTAAAAAAATTGGGACAGGAGCAACACAAGACTGGAAAAGTTGTGCAATGTTAAAAACAACTGAGTAGGTTAATTGGTAACAGGTCAGTAACATGATTGGGTATATATTTTTAAAAAAGGCAGAGAGGTTGAGTCTCTCAGAAGTAAAGATTAAAGATGAGGGAGGGGTTCACCACTCAATTTAACAATTTATAAGAATAATGTTCTTCAATGTAAAACTGCAAAGGACTTGGGGATCACATCATCTATGGTAAATAATATAATTAAAATATTCAAGAATCCGAATAAATGTCAGTACTCAAGGTATAAGGCTGAAAACCAACATTGGATGCCCATGCTTTTCAGGCCTTCAGGCAACGCTACATTAAAAACAGACACGATTCTCGAGTGGAAATTGCTGCATGGGCTCAGGAACACGTCTGAAAGCCATCATCTGTTAAAACAGTTCATTACTGCATCCACAAATGCAAATTAAAACCATATACAGTATAAAAAATATCCAGAAACACTGCCACCTTTTTTGGGCCTGAGCTCATTTGCAATGGAAAGTGCAAATTGGAAGTGGAAAATTGTCCCGAGGTCTGACAAATCAAAATTTGAAATTGTTTTTGAAAATCATGGACACTGTGCCCTCAGGGCTAAAGAGGAGAGGGACCATCTGGTTTGTTATCAGTGTACAATTCAAAAGCCAGCATCTGTGATGATATGGGGATTCATTAGTGCACATGGCATGGATAGCTTGCACTTCTGGGAGGGCATCATTAATGCTGAATAATATATACAGGTTTTGGAGCAACATGCTGCCATCCAGATGACATCTTTTTTCAGGGAAAGCCTTACACATCTTGTGTCCAGATGTGCCATTGAGGCCTCTGGAATGGACCATCACAAAGTACAAATGTGTATTATGGTCAGATGAATCAGTATTTCAGGTCTTTTTGAAAGAAATGGATGCTGTGTGCTTTGGACCAGAGGTGAAAAGGACCATCCAGTCTGTTACAAGCAACATGTCCAAAATTCAGGGTCTGTCATAGTATGGGGCTGTGTCAAAGTCCTTGGTAAAGACGGTAGAGCCCTGCACTCCCGTGGGACCCGATGCAAAGCAGTGCGGTGTGGGACAAATTTTGAAAGCTCATTGCGGGCGCGGGCGGGAGGGGGAGTGCACAATAGAGCCCTGCACTCCCGTGGGAGTCCCACGGGACCCGTGGGACCCGACGCAAAACAGTGCGGCGCGGGACAAATTTTGAAAGCTCATTGCGGGCGCGGGCGGGAGGGGGAGTGCACAATGCGGGCACAGGCAGGAGAGGCGATAAGCTGCAGTCCCGCTAACTAAAAACGTGTTTAAAATAAAATTTATAAATTATTAATTTATGTCTATCGTATATAATTTGTGCTGGATATTTTATTTGGCATTAATAAAAACATTTTAAGATGCCTAAATTTGTGGATGTGGTCTAATCTCGCGTACGTTTCCGATTCCTTTCCGCTCTTCCGTGTTTGAGATCTCCGATCATGGTAGAAGAGCAGAGCTCCTCTAGTGAAGCTCACAGTGCTTCAGAAGTAAGTGCTGCTTTAAAAAGAGGTACATTTACCGTTAAAAAGTCAAGAGTATTAGTCCTAAGTATTAAAAAGTATTAAAAAGTATTAACTAGTATTAAAAAGGACTGTGTATCGCACAGATTGTTCAATTTAAAGCTAGAAATAGACAGTGTATAATCTGAGGAGCTGGTTGTGGTTGCGCAGCACTTCATATGAGAGGAGAATGAAATTGCGGTTGGAATCATAATGCCACAGACTCGGAAGTGGGAGTGCGAGTGTGCAAAGCGAGAGCTGTCAATCAAAGCGAGAGCTGTCAATCATGAGCACATGCAGCGCTCAACTTGGAATGTGTCAGCAGAATGTCAGAGTCTAAACAATAAACTTACAATAAATGAAGGATCGGTCAGTGGAGAGCTCAGCTAAGCTCAGCATGTTTAATTCCCCAAGCCAATGACAAGAACTTTCGTGAGAAATAACGCGAACGTCTGCATCATGCGGGATTTGCGTGCGGGAGTGGGACAAAATATGGCAGGCGCGGGCGGGAGCAGGACTGAAAATCATAATTCTTTGCGGGAGCGGGACTGCACAATGCAGGAGCGGGCGGGAGCGGGACTGAAAATTCTGTCCCGCGCAGACATCTAAAAGACGGAAAAAAAATTGTATTTCAACAATACAATGCAGAACCACATTCTGTCCACATTACAAAAGCATGGCTGCAGAAGAAGAGGGGTGCCTGTCCCCTCTGTCCCCAATAGAGAATGTGTGGAGAATTTTGAAATGAAAAATATGATGACTGTTGCACAAAGGAAATTTGTTCCTTAAAGGAAATACATAGAACCTTTATTTTTAAATACATTTCTGAGTGTATAGTATCTCCATCCGTGACTCTTGTATGCTGCATAAATGAGAATAAAAAATATATATATTTTTGAGAGTTGAAATCGACTGCAAAGTTGGCATTCGAGCTGTCCCGCTGAGCCAGCCAGCCATGAGTGCGTGACATCACAGCAGGAACCAGGTTTAAGGCCGAGGCCTTTGACAGCTATAGACCAAAGTTATATAAATAAAAATTTATGGTGAAAGTAAGAAATACCATTATCGACTTTCTCAACTAAGACTGATTTGACTTCATTGATTGTGGGTTGACTCTCATTAAAACAGGAAAGAAAGAAAGAAAGAAAGAAAGAAAGAAAGAAAGAAAGAAAGAAAGAAAGAAAGAGAAAGAAAGAAAGAAAGAAAGAAAGAAAGAAAGAAAGAAAGAAAGAAAGCACAACTTTATTCATCACACACTTGTGAAATTTCCTCTCTGCATTTAACCCATCTGAAGCAGTGAACACACATATGCACACACACATGAGCAATGAGCACACACACATACCCAGAGCAGTGAGCAGCTATGCTAACAGCGCCCAGGGAGCAGTTGGGAGTTAGGTGCCTCACTCAAGGGCACCTCAGCCCAAGGCCGTCCCATATTAACCTAATAGGATAGGTGTTATAACTTATGCAGCATACATGTACATGCATGAATTTTCACTGATAAAACGTAAAAGACTAATTAAATAATCAGATGAACTGAGACAATCACATTCTGAGGCAAATTAAATAATCTTATACCAGTAACTTAAATACACAATACAAGTTACATGTATTAATCTAAATGCAGGTAAACAATGAGGGTTGTTGTTTTTGTTATTTTGTATCCAAATGAGAGTCGCATCTTACCCGTCTGTGTTCTCGCTTCTTGAAGGCCGACCTTGTGGCCAATCAGTGGCGTGCACAGACATTTTGGGGGGCAAGTGCTCTGGGGGGAAAAAAGGGCACTTTTTTGCGCATGTGGAACACCTTATTATAAAAGTCTGAGATTTAACCCTCCTCTTGTGTTCGGGTCACCACTGACCCGTTTTAGTTTTTAAAGGTGTAAAACAACCACTTAATGTTAATTTATTACATCAAGGCTTTTTGACTTTGCCAGGAATCTCTAGTTGAACAAAATAGAAAAAGAAATTTTTGTTTTCCTAAATCTGAAAATGGTCTAGCAAAAAATATAATACTTATGTGCAGTTGTTTCTGTATGCGACGGGCTACTTCACGACAAAATAATTACAGCTTGGGCTTAGAGGGCAAACAATACATTTTCACTCGATTCATGTGTTACCTGGCTGGTGGGGCAGGGGAAGAGCTTACTGACTGCCCGATGTGTTGTCTGCGCTACGACAAGGCCGTGGCTTCCAGGACACTATGCTGCTGCAACCTCACATTGAATGCACTGCACGCTTGTTCACGTGACAGAGCAAGAGAGACAGAGGTCCGGTGTGTGTGCGGAGGGGGCACACATCGGGACATTATTTTCACACACGCTTTTAATGCCGCGGCTTTTCTAAAAGATCATGTCGACATTGGCCTCAGTAAACTGTAAAAAAAAATTCAAAAGGGCACTTTTTTGGACAGAGGGCAGAGGGGCAGGTGCTTGAGCACCACCTCGTGTCTATCTGTGCACGCCACTGTGGCCAATTGTTTTGAAACAATCTGACTTTCAGTTGTTCGTTCAGTTCTCCGTTCATTCGTTTCTTCCACGTAAGGGCGAGATATTGTTGCTGAGGCAAGCATATCCAACAGAGAACTCAGACGGCTGGTCCACTCATTCTCCATACTGAGCACTCTGCCATTACTGCTTGGCTCAGGCAATTACTAAAACCCAGGACGGGACGTCACCAGTTTTAGCAACAACCGCTGGGAGGTCACTGCCCGAGTGATAATATGTCCCATCCCGTCCCATTCCGTCCCAGGTTTTAGCAACAACCCTCAGCTCACACTCCGGGAGAACTGGTGCAACTGAACTTACTTTCCTTTTTTTGTAGTTTTCTTTTCTTTCAATTATTGGCACTGCACCCTCTTTCAATACGGGCTTATAGCCAATGCTCCTCAACAGATCAGAGGTCTCTTATGAGTCTTCAGTAAAATGTGTAGAGCAGAGGAGAGATCGCTTTGTAAGCACCCAATGTGCCCGTGAACTTCTCATAAAACGCATCCAAATCTTTGCAGTTTGAATATTATTGGGCCATGAATGCAACGTAAATCCACCTTCTGTCATGTTGCTGCACCTGCCAGCAACACATCTACGTGGCATGGTGATAAATTAGCTCAAAATGGAAGCTCGAAGTTGCAGTCAGCTCTGTGTTTTAGTATAGTAGAAATGGCAATGAGACCGATAGTCTTCCTGTGGTGATGTCACAGATGTCAAAGTCATTCACTCAGACTGTTACCTATATGAATCATTTTAATTTAAAAATTACTGTATTAGGTTTATTGTTAATGCTTAAAACTATTCCTACCATATGCCATTCTTGAGGTCTCAAGGCATTTATAAACAAAAAGTGAGGCCATGGTTCTGCGTATCTCCTTTAAGACCTGTTTGCAGGAAGAATGGAACAAAACACCTGAAACGCTTCATCATTTGGTGTCTTCAGTCCCTAAACAGCTTTTAAGTGTTGTGAGAAGGAATGGCAACATGATAAAGTGGTAAATGCTTTACCGTCCCAACTTCTTTGGAAATGTGTTGCAAAAATCAAAATTTAAATGTGTTTATTTTGAAAAAAATAAAATTAATCAGGAAAAACCTCAAATAATGTGTAGTTTTATTGCTTTGAGTGCAATATGGGTCAATTATTATTTACAAATCATTGTTTTCAGTTTTAATTTCAGTTTCAACATACTGTCCAAACTTTTTCTGATTTGGAGGTTGTACTATATTAAATGAAATATAGGCTTTCCTTGATTTGCAAATCATCACATTCTGTTTTTATTAACATTATACATGGCTTCCCAACTGTTTTGGAACTGGGGTTGTATTTCCCCAAAAAATTAACACTTACATATGTCAGTTTGTCTAGTGTCACATTATTTCTGATATACAGTATTTGAGCAAGCATGTGGCTTCAAAAGTGTTTTCATTGAGAAACATTTGAGTGTGTCATGTTTGTATGAAAGTAACTGGAAATGGAAAAATTCATTTCTATTTGTCCCCCAGGAGAGTTTTGCCAGATGATGAAGGTTTCTATTACTGTGAGGCTGACAATGACAAGGAGAGACTCAGATCACAGCCAGCCTACCTCCTTCCTGCAGGTACTGCCATGTCTTTTCTAAAGAATTTATGTATTCATACAAATCGTGTACACATGAAGTAAGTACCTATTGTAGTAAATAAGGGTGAACAGATACATAAACCGTAACATTAGGTAACTATTCAGAGACAGGTTCTATTGAACTGGATGTTTGAATATGATCTATGGTATCCCTGTTGACCAGTGGGACAATATGTGCAGGTACTAACCCCATTTCCAGAAAAGTTGGGATTCTTTCCAAAATGCACTAAAAACAAAAGTCTATGATTTGTTAATTCATGTGAACCTTTATTTAACTGACAAAAGTACAAAGAAAAGGTTTTCAATAGTTTTAGTGACCAACTTAATTGTATTTTGTAAATATAAACAAAGTTAGTAAAGTTTATTTGTATAGTGCTTTTAACAACAGGCATTGTTCAAAGCAGCTTTACAGAAAATTAAATACTTTAAACATGAGCTAATTTTATCCTTAATTTATCCCCAATGAGCAAACCTGTGGTGATGGTGGCAAGGAAAAACTCCCTCAGCCGACATGAGGAAAAAACCTTGAGAGGAACCAGACTCAAAAGAGAACCCATCCTCATTTGGGTGACAACAGATAGTGTGATTATAAATAACTCGCTTCTATAACTGTGCCCTATATAGTCAAAGTATAACTCTGTAACCAGGAAAATCACTATAGTTTTAACATGAAGTCTGTTTTGTTGAAGTTATAAACTGTTCGTTGATGGAAACTTGAGTGCAAAACTGTTCATGACAACTGCAGTCCTAAGTTAGAATTTGATGCCTGCAACACACTCAAAAAAAAAACAAACATTGGGACAGAGGCATTATTACCATTGTATTACATCACATTTCCTTTAATAACACTTTTTAATCATATGGGATCTGAGAATACTAATTGTTGCAGTTTTGCAATTTGAATTTTTGTCCATTCTTGCTTGAGACAAGACTTCAACTACTCAACAGTCTGTGGTCTCCGTTGTCTGATTCTCCTCTTCATGATGCTCCATACATTCTCAATTGTAGACAGACCTGGACTGGCAGCAGGCCAGTCAAGTACACACATTCTGTGTCAATGAAGCTACACTGTTGTAGCCCATGCAGAATGAGGCCTGGCATTGCCCTGCTCAAATAAGCATGGACTTCCTGGGAAGAGACATTGCCTTGATGAAAATGTTTCTCTAAAATCCCAATATATTCCCTAATGTATCTATGGTACCTTCACACACATGCAACTCACCCATGCCATGGGCACTGATGCACCCTGTCACGGAGTGAACCTTGATCCTTATGAGTTGTGCACCTAGCGCATAGTCAGTCATTTGTTGGCATTTTAACATCTAAGCTGACTTGCCGCTAGTGTCGCTGGTATTCTCCACACATTGTCACTACTGTTTGCATTGTTTCATATGACTGGTTTACTGGTCATTTTTCCATTTATCACTAATTGCCATAACTTCATTATCATTCTAACAACTGTGTTGTGTAGAAATGCAGGGAAAGGCCTACTGGCATTTTAATCAACAACATTTTTTTTGTCATTCCTTGTTCACAGTATTCTGTTAAAATACATTCACCACTCACCTGTATTAACTCTGTCTGGTTTCCACAAATGCAATGATGCATACTGGCTGTTAAAAACATTTTCATTTATTTGTTAAAACTTTATAATTATTCGCTCTGTAAACAGTTCATTCACGTTCATTCCAGCATCCACTTCCTGGTTCTGGGAGGAAATCGAATGACTGTAAATAGGGGATCACTGTAAATAGGGGTCTTTGGTGTGGAACTGAGGGAATGGTCCATTTTGGAAGGGGTGCTTTCATAGTTTTTGCCAGAGTGGGGATCCTAACTGTACAGAAATGTTTTGGGTGAATGAAAATGATTTTGCTTGTGTCAGCTGGGCAAAGTATTCAACCAGGGATGGCTGGAGATGGATGTAAGTGCAGAAGATGTTTATTATCAAAGAGACAATCAAGCAAACAATCCAAATCGGTGAGCATAAATCAAGAATGGTGAAACAGGCAATAAGTCGGGCGAGGAACAGAGTATCACAGGCAAAAGCAGAATCAATAATGAGGAACAGGAAATCAGGGATCCAGAAACCAGAAGAGACAATCAGTAAACAAGGCTCAGTAAAGTGTCTAACAATGCAATACTTTGCAAACTGAGAGTGCTTTCAAAGTACTTATATAGGTACGCTGATTGTGCCTTAATCCCTTGCAGGTGTGAGTCATTTATTTTTAAATACATTTCTGAATGGATAGTATCTCCATCCTTGACTCTTGCATTCTGCATAATTGGGAATAAAAAATATATTCTTTTGAAAGTTAAAATCGACCGCAAAGTTGGCATTCGAGCTGCCCTGCTGAGCCAGCCAGCCCTGGGTGGGTGACATCAGAGTGGGAACCGGTGTTATAGACCAATGCCAGACTCAGCAGGCGAGAGTGGTTGCAATGGCCTTTTCGTTTAGATTTATTGGAGATTCTTGGGATTCCTCAGATAGTAGTACATGTGACTGTGATAGTCCTGAAATTGGAGTGTGTGTACATGCTACTGCTGTACACATAGAACCGTATCAGTTCGAACCATCAGAAAGTGAATCCAATAGTAACACATCAGCCACAGAGGCCCCCACCTTATGAAATAAAGCCAGAGAACAAAGCCATCTAGAGAATTGGAAGGAATTGAACTGACAGTCTCATGTGACTCTCATTAAAACAGGATAGGCATTATACGGTAACTTGTGCAACATACATGTACATGCATGCATTTTCACTGATAAAATGTAAAAGGCTAATTAAATAATCAGATGAACTGAGAATCACATTCTGAAGCAAATTAAATAATCTCATACTGGTAACTTAAATACACAGTACAAATTACATTTCTTAATCTAAATGCAGGTAAACAAGAAGTGTTTTGGTTTTTTTTTTGTTATGTAACCAAATGAGAGTCGCATCTTACCCGTCTGTGTTCTCACTTCTTGAAGGTCAAGCTTGTGGCGGTTGTTTTGAAACAATCTGACTTTCAGTTCTTCATTCATTCGCTTCTTCCACATAAGGGCGAGATATTGCTGCTGAGGCAAGCATATCCAGTGGGGGGGTCATATCCAGTGGAGAAATCTGATGACTGGTCCAATCATTCTCCATTTTCTCCATACTGATTACTCCGCCATTACTGCTCAGCTCATACTCCGGGAGAACTGGTGCAACTGAATTTACTTTCCTTTTCTTGTAGTTTTCTTTTCCTTTAATTGTTGGTACTGCACCCTCTTTCAGTACGGGCTTATAGCCAACTCTCCTCAACAGATCAGAGGTTTCATACTAGTCTTCAGTAAAATGTGCAGAGCAGAGGAGAGACCACTTCGTAGGCGCCCAATCCGTGAATTTCTCACAAAATGAGTCCAAATCTTTGCAGTTTGAATATTCTTGGGCCATGAATGCAACATAAATTCACCTTCTGTCATGTTGCTGCACCCGCCAGCAATACATCTACATGGTATGGTGATAAATTAGTTCAAAATGGAGGATCGAAGTTGCCGTTAGCTCTGTGTTTTAGTATAGCGAAAATGGTGATGAGACCTATAGCCTTCCCGCTCTGACGTCACAGATGTCAAAGTCATTCACTCAGACCGCTACCTGTATGAATCACTTTAATCATAAAAATTACTATATTAGATTTATTGTTAACGCTTAAAACTATTCCCGTGCCATTCTTGAGGTCTCAAGGCATTTATAAACAAAAAGTGAGGCCATGGTTCTGCGTATCTCCTTAAAAATGCCACTAGGCCTCTCCCTGCATTTTTACACAACACAGTTTTTAGCATGGTAATGAAGTTATGGCAGTTAGCGATAAATGACAAAATGACCAGTAAACCAGTAATATGAAACAATTTAAAAAATAGTGACAATTTAGTGTGGAGAATGCCAATGACACTAGTGGCAAAGTGCTGGCAAATGACTGACTACACACTAGGTGCGCAACTCGAAAGGGTCACAGTTCACTCTGTGACACATGCCCATACCCTCACAGATGCTGGCTTTTGCACCTTTCTCTGATAACAAACTGAATACAAACTGGCACTGAGAACTCAACATCCGTTTTTGCCAAAAACAAGCTGAAATGTGGACTCATCTGACCACAGCACGTTTCCACTGTCTTTTGGCCCATTTGAGATGAGTTTGGGCCCAGAGAACTTGGCAGTGTTTCTGCATAGACTTGAAGAATAGCTTCCTCCTTGCATAATCCGGTTTCAGGTTGCATTTCTGGATTCTGGTTTTCCAAAATACTCCTGAGCCCACTGGGCTATATTTGTGACATTAGCATTGTTAGGGTTTTGCTGGGAATCGAACCTGGTTCGTTGGTGTGATGATCCAGCAAACCCCCACTAGGCCACCAGGGGAATAACTCAAATGCAGAGGCGTGAGACGGAAGTAGAAAAAGTAACAAAAGGTTTATTTATACTATGTACACTATATACAATCCAGGGCAAAAAAAAAAAACAAAGAGTAGAATTCAAAAAGAAAAAGGCAAAAATGCAAAAGCTCAGAAGATCCACAAAACACAGTACAAAGGAAACTGGAGATAAACATAACAGCACAAAGACTCCATGACAAGAGGACTGAACTCAGGGGGTATAAATACACAAACTAAATTGAACACAGGTGAAGATAATTAGGACTAACAGGCAATTAACAAAAAAAAACACAAAACACAGGAACAGTGGCGGCCTCTAGAGGCCAAAATAAATATGACACGAAAAGGAAATAACAGCGGCCTCTAGAGGCCAAAACAGTCCAAGTCCTAACAGGACCCCCCCCCTCTAGGAGCGTCTCCTGACGTTCCCAGGGCGATCCGGATGGGCCGAATGGAAGTCCCGACACAGTTCTTTATCCAGGACATCCCGAGCAGGAACCCAGCAGCGCTCCTCAGGACCATAGCCCTCCCAGTCCACCAGATATTGCAACCCGCCGCGGACCCGGCGGGAGTCAAGCAGGCGATGCACAGTGAACACAGTCTGCCCCTGGAAGATGCGGGGGGGTGGGGGGGTTCCTAGGGGCAGGGGCATACGTAGACGTCAGTACAGGCCGCAACAGGGAAACATGGAAAGTGGGGTTGATCCTCAGAGTCCGGGGCAACTGAAGCCGGTAGGAGACAGGGTTCACCCTGCGCACCACCTTGAAGGGGCCAATGTAGCGAGGAGCAAGCTTGCGGTTCTCCACCCACAGCGGAAGGTCCTTAGTGGACAGCCAAACCCGCTGCCCAGGGCGGAAAGTGTGTGCAGGTCTTCTGTGGCGGTTGGCCTGAGTCTGGTTGGTTCTGGAGGTCTGTATGAGGGTCTTCCTGACCTTGCTCCAGGTCTTGCGACACCGTCTCACATATTGGTTGACCGAGGGCACCCCCGCGTCCTCCTCCTGGTCCGGGAACAGAGGTGGCTGGAACCCGAATTGGCACTGGAATGGCGACAGCTTGGTGGCCGATGACTGCAGGGTGTTGTGGGCGTACTCTGCCCATGGCAGCCAGGTGCTCCACGATGTCGGGTTATCCATAGCCAGGCCTCGCAGGGTGGTTTCCAGGTCCTGGTTGAGCCTCTCCGTCTGACCATTGGACTGGGGGTGAAACCCAGAGGAGAGGCTGGCAGTGGCTCTGATGACCTTGCAGAACCCGTGCCACACTCGGGAGGAGAACTGGGGCCCTCGGTCTGAGACGATGTCCTGTGGAAGACCAAAGACTCGGAAGACATGATTAAATATAAGTTTCGCTGTTTCAAGAGCAGAGGGGAGTTTGCACAGAGGTATGAAGCGGCAGGCCTTGGAGAATCTGTCAACAATGACCAAAATGACCATGTTACCTTGTGACTCAGGGAGACCCGTGATGAAGTCGACTGCCACGTGGGACCAGGGACGCCGGGGAATGGTCAGAGGATGCAGGAGACCCTGGGGACGCTGTCGTGGGTTCTTGGTTCTGGTGCAAACCTCACAGGACAGGACAAATGACCTTACTTCCTGCTCCATGTTAGGCCACCAGAAGCGTCTTTTCAGGAAGTCCAGGGTCCTCCGAGCTCCCGGGTGGGCGGTGAGAGGGGAAGAGTGACCCCACTGGAGAACCTTGGCCCGGGCTTGATGTGGGACATACAAGAGGCCTGGTGGCCCCGTCCCAGGACCGGGGTCCTGGCGTTGGGCTCGTCGAACAGCCTCCTCAATACCCCAGCGGACAGGGGCCACAATCCGGGACACCGGGATAATAGGCCCGACTTCATTCTCCCTGTTAGTGGCAGAGAACAGCCTGGACAGTGCATCAGGTTTGGTGTTCTTGGAGCCGGGACGGTACGAGAGGGTGAAGTCAAACCGACTGAAAAACAGGGCCCACCTAGCCTGTCGAGGGTTCAGTCTCTTGGCTTGCTGGAGGTACTCCAGGTTCTTGTGGTCAGTCCAAACCAGGAATGGATGTTGCACTCCCTCCAGCCAGTGCCTCCACTCCTCAAGGGCCAGTTTGACCGCTAGCAGTTCTCGATCCCCCACATCGTACCGGGACTCCGCAGGACTCAGGCGGTGGGAGAAGTAAGCGCAGGGGTGCAGCTTTCCTTCCGAACGTTGAGAGAGTACCGCGCCGACACCACTGTCCGAGGCATCCACCTCCACGATGAATGGTTGGGAGGTGTCCGGGAGGACCAGAATGGGTGCCGTGCAGAAGCGGGCCTTGAGGTCTTTGAACGCCTTTTCTGCCTGAGGAGACCAGCCATAAGATCCACCTGTCCCTTTGGTGAGGTCTGACATGGGTGCTGCCACAGAACTGAAGTTCCTGATGAACTTGCGGTAGAAGTTAGCAAATCCTAAGAACCGCTGAACCTCCTTAACGGACTTGGGAGTAGGCCAGTCCCGGACGGCCAGGGTCTTGGCATGGTCCATTTGGAGTTGGCCTGTCCGTACAATAAATCCCAGAAAGGAGACCTCGGGAACATGAAATTCGCATTTCTGGGCCTTGGCGAACAGATTGTTCTGTAGCAGCCTCTGGAGAACCTGGCGGACATGGTGGCGGTGCTCCTGCACGGTCTTGGAAAAGATAAGGATGTCATCGAGGTAGACAAAGACGTACAGGTTAATCATGTCCCTTAAGACGTCGTTGATTAGGGCCTGAAAAACAGCTGGTGCGTTGGTGAATCCAAAGGGCATCACCTGGTATTCGTAGTGCCCAGACGGGGTGTTAAAGGCAGTCTTCCACTCGTCTCCCTGTCGGATATGGATGAGGTGGTATGCGTTCCGTAGGTCCAACTTGGTGAAGACGGTGGCGCCTTGGAGCAGGTCGAAAGCAGTGGACATCAGCGGAAGGGGATATCGGTTGCGCACAGTGATCTTGTTCAGGCCCCTGTAGTCAATACATGGTCGAAGCCCCCCATCCTTCTTGCCGACAAAGAAGAAGCCGGCACCAGCAGGTGAGGTGGAGGGTCGAATGAACCCAGAGACCAGGGCGTCTTTGAGGTATTCCTCCATACCCTTGCGTTCTGGCTGAGAGAGGGAAAACAGTCTGCCACGAGGAGGGGTAGTCCCAGGGAGCAAGTCGATGGCACAGTCGTAGGCCCGGTGCGGAGGAAGAACGGCGGCCCTGCTCTTGCTGAATACCTCCTTGAGATCCCAGTACTCTGTGGGAACTTGAGATAACTCGGTGAGATCAGGGGGCTCGGCAGGAGACACAGGAGAGCTAGAGAGCAGACAAGAGGCATGGCATGCAGGGCCCCATTCCACAACCTGGCTTGTTACCCAGTCTATGCGAGGGTTGTGGCGAGTAAGCCAAGGAAGGCCTAGAATAACTGGGAACTCAGGTGAAGGAATCAGGTGCAGGGATATTTCTTCCTTGTGACCTTGAGACTGGAGGAAGACTGGAGAAGTAACTTGGGTGACTCTTCCATCACCTAACGCTTGGCCATCGAGGGCAGACACAGACAGAGGGACTTCAAGAGGTGCAGTAGGTATATTGATGCTTTGGGCGAAGTGAATATCCATAAAGTTCCCAGCCGCCCCTGAGTCTATCAAAGCTTGACAAGAGTGGACAGACTCACCCCAGGAGATGGAGACCGGGATGTAGATTCCTTGGCCAGGGAGTCCGGGAGAGAGGGTAGGCCCTGTCTCAACCCTCCCTCGGCTGGACGGGGCGGTCCTTTTCCCAAGAGTTCGGGACATGATGCTCGGAAGTGACCAGGCTTGCCACAGTAGATGCAGCACTTGTCCCTCCTTCTGCGCTCCCTCTCAGATGCGGAGAGGCGAGTACGACCCACTTGCATGGGTTCTGGACAGTCACTGAAGGAGGTAGACGGTCTCCAGGTAGAGGTAGGGAGGCTGGGGGTGCTCAAGGCTTGGTGGCGTTCTCTCATCCTGTTGTCCAGACGAATAGCATGTGAGATGAGGGTTTCGAGGTCACTTGGGCATCCAATAGAGGCCAGACCGTCCTTGATGGGGTCAGACAGACCATGGTGGAAGGCTGACACCAGGGCAGTCTCGTTCCATCCACTTACTGCTGCGAGTGTTCGGAACAAGATGGCGTAATCTGCGACGCTTCCTCCTTGCCGGATGGACATGAGCTTTCGGGCTGCGTCGGTACTGATGTCTGCCTGATCGAAGACCCGAAGCATCTCTTCAGAAAACAGCTGGAAATCAAAGCACTCAGGTCCCTGTCTTTGCCAGATAGCAGTAGCCCAGGCCTTACCAGCTAATAAGGTGATCACAAAGGCAATCTTGCGGCGATCCGTAGTGTAGGTGGTAGGCTGAAGCTCAAAGGTGAGTTGACACTGGGTAAGGAACTCTCGGCACTCACTGTGCTTGCCGTCATACCTCTGTGGTGCAGGAAGGCTGGGTTCGCGAGGTGAAGAAGGCAGCATGGCAGGAGGCACTGGAGCAGGAGTGGGATCAGGAGCAGGATCAGGAGCAGGAGATGCAGGCAGAGATGTCAGCTGTGCCAGGGTTTTCCCAATTTGCTGAAGCAGTTCCTCGTGGCGAGCAAGGGCCTCACGTTGGCTGGTGAGCGTACATCCATGAGCGTCCATGGTCACTCCAAAGCGTGTCAAAGCTGCCATAATTCCCTGAAGGTTGGCCGGGTAGACAGTTGAAGCAGCCTCTGCTGAGTCGGTCATGACGGAGTCTTTCTGTTAGGGTTTTGCTGGGAATCGAACCTGGTTCGTTGGTGTGATGATCCAGCAAACCCCCACTAGGCCACCAGGGGAATGACTCAAATGCAGAGGCGTGAGACGGAAGTAGAAAAAGTAACAAAAGGTTTATTTATACTATGTACACTATATACAATCCAGGGCAAAAAAAAAAAACAAAAAACAAAGAGTAGAATTCAAAAAGAAAAAGGCAAAAATGCAAAATCTCAGAAGATCCACAAAACACAGTACAAAGGAAACTGGAGATAAACATAACAGCACAAAGACTCCATGACAAGAGGACTGAACTCAGGGGGTATAAATACACAAACTAAATTGAACACAGGTGAAGATAATTAGGACTAACAGGCAATTAACAAAAAAAAACACAAAACACAGGAACAGTGGCGGCCTCTAGAGGCCAAAATAAATATGACACGAAAAGGAAATAACAGCGGCCTCTAGAGGCCAAAACAGTCCAAGTCCTAACAAGCATGGCAGTTTCTTATGCAGTGCCACCTGAGGGTGCGAAGGTCATGCACATTCAACAGTGGTTTCTAACCTTGCCCTTTATGCACTGAGATGTCTCCAAATTCCCTGAACCTTTTCACAATATTCTGTACTGTAGATTTCAAAAGCCCTAAAATCTTGTGTTGAGAAATGTTCTTTTTGAATTGACTAAAAATTCTCTCATGAATTTTGGCACAAAGAAGTGAACCACGACTTGTCCTTTCTTGCAAAGGCTGAGCCTTTGGTGTATGCTCCTTTCGTCCCCAATCAGGTTACTGTCAGGTAAGGGGCAGTAGATGGATGTAACTGCAGGAAGGTTTTTATTTACAAGCATGATATTTACAAACAAACAAGGCAAGGTCAGACTAACAAAAGTGAAGCAAATGAAACTGAAAGAGGCAGACAAAAAACCCCAAAACTTTCATCAGAGTCATTAAACATGGCAAGAAACAAATGTGACAGGGATAACTAAGATACTCTTGATAGAGATAACACTTCATGCCATTGTTGTGTTGCCAGCAGCCTTATTTGCACATGCCAATTGCGCTCCAATCAGCAACAGGTGTTTCCGATGACGAATCATCCAAGGGCACATGCAACAGGCTCCGTGTGCGTGGATGTGAGTGGTCGCTCGAGCTGCACCAGGCGTGAGTGCATGAAGGCATAACAGAACTGGTCCCTTAAAAAACTCCATCCTGGAGCTAAAATCCTCCTTGGGCTGCCTGTAAAGGGGCTAGCATATGTACAACTTCCCTTCAGAGCTCTGCTTTGGCTCTGGGCAGACATGGCACTAGAACCTGGGCTTAGGTGGGAACTTGGGCTCGGGTTGGGCTTGAACAGGAGCATGAGGATGGTTGGGGGTTCAGGCATAGACATGGACTTGGGTGTGGACTCAGATATGGGCATGGACTCAGACATGGATTCAAGCACTGACATGAGTTCAGACATAGGATGAGGGCTCCAGACAAGACATCAACTTGGCCTCCAGATAAGACATGGACTCGGACTCAGGTTCCAGACAGGACATGGACTCAGGCTCCGGAGAGGACATGGAATCGGGCTCTGGACAGGATATGGACACAGGCTCTGGACAGGACATGGACATGTACTTGGGCTCCAGGCAGGACATGGACATGGGCTCTAGACCAGACATGGATTTGGCCTTGGACTTGAGCTCCGGACTAGACATGGACATGGACTTGGGCTCCGGACTAGGTATGGACTTGGGCATAGACATGGGCTTGAGCATGGGCATGGACCCTGACATCAGCATGGGCCTGATTTTAAACATGGGCATGGACTTGGGCATTGGTATAAGCATGGACTTGGGCATGACTCTGGGCTTGAGCATGGGCATGGACCCTGGTGTCAGCATGGGTATGAATTCAAACATGGGCATGGACTCAGACATCAGCATGGGCATTGACTCACACATAACTTTGGGCTTAAGCATGGGCATGGACCATGGTGTCAGCATGGGCATGAATTTGAACATGGGCATGGGCTCAGGCATGACTCTGAGATTGGACTCTGAACTTGGTATGGACATGGACTTACTGTAGATCTTGGCAGGGGTACTGGTGTTAACATGGACTTGGACATGGGCTTGGATCTTGGCATGGGCACTTGAATTACCATGGGCATCGACTGGGACCTGGGCTTGGATCTTGGCATGGGCGCTGGCATCAGTATGGGCATGGACTGTGACATGGGCTTGGACACTGGAGTTACAACTTCCCCCCTGAAGCCTGGTGGCAGAGTGAAGAGATGATCCCCATTGAAGCCCAATGGTGGTGCGAAGAGCTTGTTCTCCCTGAAGCCTGGTGGCAGAGCAAAGATCTCAGTCTCCCTGAAGCCTGGTGGCAGAGCAAAGAGCTCATCCTACCTGAAGCCCCACAGCAGACAGAAGAGCTTGTCCCTGTTAAAGTCTGGTGGCAGAGCAACAACATTTTCAAAGCCAGGCAGCAGAGCCAGCAGTGAAGCAGTGGCCACCCTGTCAGCCTCTGGCACTGGCTCTGGAGTGGGCAGTGGAGTGGAGGCTTCTCAATTGGCCTCCCAAGTCTCAACGCCCCCCCCCCCCCCCCAAAAAAAAAAAATTATTGGGGTCCTCCTTCCTGGAAGCCTGGAACCAGGACTTGAGCTCCTTGCTGAGTGGACTTGGCACTCCAGAGACATGGGTGCTGCATGCTAACTAGGTGTTCAGCTCACTGGCATACCAGTCCAGTGAGTCAATAAATCATGCAGTTGACCCACCAGTTCTCTGGAGGTTTAGGCTCCAGCAAGTCTTCATGAAAGAAGCAGTACTGTAGCAAAACTCCATTGGGTGGCTGCTCCACCCCATCATATTGAGCCAATATGTCCACTCCCAGCCACTGGAGAAAGCACACAGATCCTGGTTTAAAAACAGTAGCATTAGTGTGGGACTGTGCAGTGTGCTTGTACTTTTCTGCTACATCCATTATTGAGGCAAAGTATTCTGCCAGGTAAGCGGGGGTTGGATGTAATTGCAGGAAGGTTTTTATTTACAAACCTGATATTTACAAAATAGAATTATGTTGGTCAGTATCCATCCATCCATTATCTGTAGCCACTTATCCTGTCCTACAGGGTCACAGGCAAGCTGGAGCCTATCCCAGCTGACTATAGGCGAGAGGCAGGGTACACCCTGGACAAGTCACCAGGTCATCACAGGGCTAACACATAGACACAGACAAGCATTCATGCTCACATTCACACCTCCAGTCAATTTAGAGCCACCAATTAGCCTAACCTGCATGCCTTTGGGGGAAACCGGAGCACCCAGAGGAAACCCACACAGACACGGGGAGAGCATGTAAACTCCACACAGAAAGGCCCTCGCCGGCTGCTGGGCTTGAACCCAGGACCTTCTTGCTGTGAGGCAACAGTGCTAACCACTACACCACCGTGCTGCCCTTGTTGGTCAGTAAAACTATTGAAAATTTTTTCTTTGTATTTTTGTCAGTTGAATAAAGGTTCATGTGAATTAATAAATAAGAGATTTTTGTTTTTATTGCATGTTAGAATAAATCTCAACTTTTCTGGAAATGGGGTTTGTAAATGTTGCTCTCTTCTTTTGTCTTCTTTGAGGTTTATTGGCAGTTGGCAAGAAATTAATTGGTGCATTACTGCCACCAACTGGTATGGAGTGTGGATGACCAACTCTCTCGCTGCCTCTCATTCCCCCTGTTCTGTGCACAAGTACGAATGCCCCAACTCTGTTGATAATTGGTTGGAATAGTGTTGCGTGGCTTGGTCTGAGCCACTTGGTTTGTTTCCCATTTATAGATCCAGGGCTGTGTGAACACCATTTTTTTCCAGTGCCCACACAGAATAGACCATGTAGAGATATTCATTGAATTTGAGAAAAAGTGTATTGGATTACAGTTGATAACTGCACCTTTAACGTAGGCCTGGAAGACAGACAGTGAATGACCTAGTATTTGTATTGGAGGCAAATTGTCACAAAAGTGATCTTCCACTCTCTGATTATGACCAGTTTATATGCAGTATGCAAGGAAAGTTTGGTGAATATCTTAGCTTCCTGATAGAGATATCTGTTTAGCATGTTTGCAACCAGTACAGGTTGGTTTGATTGCTCCTTGTTTTGGCTAGTTCCAGTTAATCCATGAAACTTACAGTGGTGCTTGAAAGTTTGTGAACCCTTTAGAATTTTCTATATTTCTGCATAAATATGACCTAAAACATCATCAGATTTTCACACAAGTCCTAAAAGTAGATAAAGAAAACCCAGTTAAACAAATGACACAAAAATATTATACTTGGTCATTTATATATTGAGGAAAATGATCCAATATTACATATCTGTGAGTGGCAAAAGTATGTGAACCTTTGCTTTCAGTATCTGTAAAGGAGATTTCTGAGGACCTCAGAAAAAGCATTGTTGATGCTCATCAGGCTGGAAAAGGTTACAAAACCATCTCTAAAGAGTTTGGACTCCACCAATCCACAGTCAGACAGATTGTGCACAAATGGAGGAAATTCAAGACCATTGTTACCCTCCCCAGGAGTGGTCAACCACAAGATCACTCCAAGAGCAAGGCGTGTAATAGTCGGTGAGGTCGCAAAGGACCCCTGGATAACTTCTAAACAACTGAAGGTCTTTCTCACATTGGCCAATGTTAATGTTCATGAGTCCACCTTCAGGAGAACACTGAACAACAATGATGTGCATGGCAGGGTTGCAAGGAGAAAGCCACTGCTCTCCAAAAAGAACATTACTTCTTTGATTGCAGTTTGCTAAAGATCACATGAACAAGCCAGAAGACTATTGGAAACATGGTTTGTGGATGGATTAGAACAAACTAGAACTTTTTGGTTTAAATGAGAAGCGTTATGTTTGGAGAAAGGAAAACACTGCATTCCAGCATAAGAACCTTATCCCATCTGTGAAATATGGTGGTGGTAGTATCATGGTTTGGGCCTGTTTTGCTGCCAGGACAACATGCCATCATTGATGGAACAATGAATTCTGAATTATACCAGCGAATTCTAAAGGAAAATGTCAGGACATTTGCCCATGAACTGAATCTCAAGAGAAGATGGGTCATGCAGCAAGACAACGACCCTAAGTACACAAGTCATTCTACCAAAGAATGGTTGTGGCAGCGGGGGTGTGGTCAAGTGTCGGTCTGTGAATGGAGGGCGGAGTCAGGTGTAGTGATTCTGCCACTTACCTTCCCTGACTCCGCCCTCCATTCACAGACTGATGCTTGACCACACCCCCGCTGCCACAAGGGTTAAAGAAGAATAAGGTTAATGTTTTGGAATGGCCAAGTCAAAGTCCTGACCTTAATCCAATCGAAATGTTGTGGAAGGACCTGAAGTGAGCAGTTCATGTGAGGAAACCCACCAACATCCCAGAGTTGAAGCTGTTCTGTGCGGAGGAAAGGGCTAAAATTCCTCCAAGCCAGTGTGCAGGACTGATCAACAGTTACTGGAAACATTTAGTTGCAGTTATTGCTGCACAAGGGATCACCCCAGATACTGAAAGCAAATGTTCACATACTTTTTCCACTCACAGAGATGTAATATTGGATCATTTTCCTCAATAAATAAATGACTAAGTATAATATTTTTGTCTAATTTGTTTAACTGGGTTCTCTTTATCTATTTTTAGGACTTGTGTGAAAATCTGATGATGTTTTAGGTCATATTTATGCAGAAATAAAGAAAATTCTAAAGGGTTCACAAACTTTCAAGCACCACTGTGTCTTTGCTCACACTTCTGCTCTCGGTTTCCCTAAGGCTATCCTTATTACAGTGATGTAATGCTTCATCACCCATTAATGTTACTCTGTCACACACAGGCAACTCAGGTTCTTAAATCACATCTTCCAATCATTTAGCTACAACACACTCTTGAATGTGAAGATATACTCATGTTTGTCTTTCAATAAACCAAGTATTATCTCTGAATGGCTGTGTCTGCATCAGTGAATGTTGCTCCCGGATATCCATGACACAGAATCTCCTAGGTGGCAGAGGTCTACATTACTACAAGAACAAGACAAGAAGCAAGAAGCCTTTATTTATCACACATACACTCAAGCACAAACTTAAGCACAGTGAAATGTCTCCTCTGCATTTAACCTATCTGAAGCAGTGAACACATACATGCACACACAAGTGAGCAATGAGAACACGCACATACCCAGAGCAGTGGGCAGCTATGCTACAGTGCCCATGGAGCAGCTGGGGGTTAGGTGCCTTGCTCAAGGGCACTTCAGCCCAAACTTCAGGCCATGGCTGCCCCAAGTTAACCTAACCACATGTTTTTACCAGATCATATGTTGTCAATTCACCCTCCTTCACTACAGACAGATCAAAACCTATCACTCCCCTTAACTCTTCTCCTTAACTGGCAGTAGCAGCAGGGATAATGGATAAGAGTACTTTACCATAATGCCACTGCAGTCTAGATAGGGCCAGACCTCCTAAGTCTCTTTGGATTAGGTAAAATGGGCTCCACTGCAATATTCCTCCCTTTTGCCATGATATGATAGTCTGGTTAACACCAGACCATATCACAAGTGAAATATGGTCTGGAATCCGCCTATTGAATTTCTTGTAGGGGAGGTGTGGTTTATGATTGTCAACGGCCGTTTATTGGACGTTGCGAATGCCTATCATTTGGCGTATACGTAGCCCATGGCCAATCATGGCAGTTGTACCCGGTGACGTAGTTAGAGCGACGAAGAAGACAAAGAGGCGAAGAAGAGAAGGAAAGAGAAAGAGAAGGCAAAACAAAAATAGGAAAACAATGGTACCGAACGATTACTGCCGTTTGTGCAAGACAAATATGAGAGAAGCTGGACCCTCCGTATTTGGACATTCAACGCCATGTTAAATGTGATCCGTAAACAGTCCCAAATAAACTACAAGCTTCCGTTTGTCGAGTAGTACGCGTCACCGTCTTTCCACCCCTCCCCACTCTCTGATTGGCTCCCTAACTCAGGCGAGCCTTTAGACCATAGTTTCCATGCTGTCTTTTCAGATCGGAACGATTGTGCAAAGCAGCATGGGATTTCCCAGGCTAATGATATGATAGGATAATTTGTCAACAGCCATGGAATACACTCGGATAATATTGTCCTTTATCACTTCATTGAAAATGGTTGAATGAGACTGTTGGAGTTGTCAGTTTTTTGATGGGTTCCTGGCTCATGACATGTCCGCAAATCAGTTTGGCCTGAAACAGGAAAGGGGTTCTCAGCCCAGCAGATAAAAAAGTGATTTTTATCTTGATTGCAAGAAGTAGTAATCCAGAGAGTGCCCTCAAGGAGGAGTAGAGGTAGCCAGTATGTCTTCAATACAAGCATATATTCTCTCTGATATGTCTTTTTTGTTGTTCTTTTGACAACCTTGTGTGATCAAGCAACATCAGTTCTGGATGTGATGTCTGGAGTAGTGACAGGCAGTCACAGTCAGTCATTTGCTTTCTCTAAGTGGGATATTGAGAGAGACTGGCAACTGTATGTACTGTTTAGAGTGACAGAGTCCCAATACTATTTCAGTCTGCAATTCTTGGATTAATCCCCTGCTATACAGAGTAAAATCAACTACAGCCCAAAATTAAAGGGGAACTGAAGGCAAATTTTTTATTATCAAAATTCTCATCTCATCTCATTATCTCTAGCCGCTTTATCCTTCTACAGGG
The DNA here is from genome assembly GCF_027579695.1 of Neoarius graeffei. NCBI lineage: Eukaryota > Metazoa > Chordata > Actinopteri > Siluriformes > Ariidae > Neoarius > Neoarius graeffei. The sequence continues at coordinate 25,192,306 of NC_083592.1, read as the reverse complement.
TCGCAGGCAAGCTGGAGCCTATCCCAGCTGACTACGGGCGAAAGGCGGGGTACACCCTGGACAAGTCAACAGGTCATCACAGGGCTGACACATAGACACCGACAACCATTCACACTCACATTCACACCTACGGTCAATTTAGAGTCACCAGTTAACCTAACCTGCATGTCTTTGGACTGTGGGGGAAACCGGAGCACCCGGAGGAAACCCACGTGGACACAGGGAGAACATGCAAACTCCGCACAGAAAGGCTCTCGCCAGCCACGGGGCTCGAACCCGGACCTTCTTATTGTGAGGTGACAGCGCTAACCACTACACCACCGTGCCGCCCCTTGTTTGAAATATGCTATGCAATATATCAGTCCATATGTCAAAGCAATAGCCATAAACGAGATTCACTGAGACCTGTGCGAGACTTCATAGGACAGAAGTAAAACGTACAGTGGAAATCAAAGTGACCAACATCTGCCAACATTGTCAAAAGACACGCGCGCCTTCCTTTGAATGCTGACGTCATCAAGCCGGAAGTTTTTCCTGTGTCCGAAATCACTCCCTACTTACTATATAGGGCACTATATAGTGGGGACACCATTTTGTAGTGCTGTCCAAAACCTTAGTGAGTATTATGTGGGAAATGTGCTCAGGATAATATGTATTTATCACAAAAATACATGCATGTATTTATTATTTTGAAAACCCACCAGCCACCTGATCTGGCACGTTTTAATTGTGCGACAGTAATGACGTACATACCAGCACGATGGACTAGTCCTTATCCTGTCGTCTTTCCAACTTTTCTCTACTCCACGTTGGTTTGAAGTCGTATGGAATAATCTCCATCACTGATGAAGCTGGCAAATCTCGAAATTAATCTAAATTGGAACGATATGGCGATCTGGCCACTGTGTAAACAGTTTTCAAAATGGTGGCACTGACACTTCACGTTTTGAAATCTCACACAAGTCTCGTGAAGATTGTGCGGATAAGTGACGCCTGCCGTGGACCATACAAACTACATTCAACATGGCTAAAAACTGAAAAGGCTGATAAGTGTAATATCATATGCCAATACAAGTCACGATATAAGGTTAATAAAACTGAAAACGTAATTGAATAACACATTAATTAAGAAATAAAGCAAGTTTAAAAATGACTTCAGTTCCCCTTTAATAGCATATGCAGAGGCAAAAGATGTTCTTTGATGAATCTCAATCTCTGCAGGATCCATACCAACATTAAGTCTTCTGTAACATGCAGGAAAGCAAGCTGGACCCAATTGCAGAGTTTATTCAAGACAATCAGTAGTAAAACACCAGGCATCAATTCGGGGGGGAAATGAGTACAAATGGAAGACAAAATCCAATGGCCATGGTAAAATGTTGAAAACCAGTAACAGACCAAGGAAGCAACACAAATAAAGTATTCAACCAACAAGGAAATCAACTAGTGTTCAAGTGACTTTATCTGCTATTGTCAGGTGAGACTTTGACTCACATCAAACTATTTTTGTTGTTATATTTTTCTACTGCATAGTTATGGACTGGACCTTTGTCCTCCAGCCTGTCAATAACACAGTGAGGAAGGGTGACTCAGTGACTCTGTACTGCAGACCTCCACACAGCAGACCCCGTGCAAAAGTGTCATGGTTTAGAAACAACCAGCTTCTCAAGTCCAGGTTGCACGTCTCCACCCAGCCTACAGGAGACCTGGTCTTTCACAGGTATGACCACCTTTGTTTCGACTCAGAGTCTCCATATGTTAAGTTTGTAGCTTTAACAACCAGACACAAGAACAGTTTTTTTTCCTCAGGCTGTCTCTGTGATGAACAGCTAAAACCGGATTCAAATATCAGTAACATCAACTGTGAAATATCTGCACACTCATACCGTTATTCTGTGCACACTGTATATTTATATTTACTAATTCATCCTTGCACTATGTTGTCTATGCATATATTTACCTTTCTACATGTACATAGCTTTTTGTTTTTGTCTACGCTTTTTATCTGTTTGTACTAAGAGAGCTAAGTGAAACCAGAGTCAAATTCCTTGTGTGTGTTCACATACCTGGCAAATAAAGTTTATTATTATTATTATTATTATTATTATTATTATTATTATTATGCATGTTGTAAACTGTTTCTATTTAGTGTACAAGAGACAGACAGAGGATCTTATTTTTGTCGAGCTTCTAATTCCTTCCTACAAAGGGCTATAACCTCTAGAAAGATCTTCATGGAAGTTCTAGGTATGGTATATCAAATAGTTTATGACACATATTCATTATATATTGATGCATTACAAAACAGTACATAAAATGTTTCATACAGTTGATAGCAAATGTTTACATACCCGTAAAATGAGATGAAGAGTACAAGTTTTATTTATAACAACAAAATATTTAGTCTGTTAACATATTAACTCATATTTTTTGTGATTTCTGTCCTCAGAAGAACTTCTAGCTTGCTTTTAGAATTCAACTACATTTACTCTATTACTACACAAGCATTCTTTGTTGATAACTTGTAAAACAGAAGTACAATTAGCTTTTTTCACTCATAAACTATGGGGGATGCAAATTGATCTATTTGGCAACATGTAATTTTTTTCAGTGCAAGTAATTTTGCCATTAGTTTTCAAGCAGGATTAATTTTTCTACTTTATTTCTCAATATGTACTATGCCAGTTTGGGACTATTGTTTCTGGTTCTTGTGGTCCTTTGCTTTAACAGCTCCTCCATCCGTGACTATCTGGCCCCTGGCAGTGATTTCCACAGTGGGAGCGGAGGTGGTGATTCAGTGCCAGGTGTCAGGACACCCTGTTCCCTCTATTGAGTGGTCGAAACGTGGTCAGTCTATAAGAACAGGAGGCAAAATTACCAAGGGGTATTGCATTTGGATATTCCATGTAAATCAGTGTTTTTTTGGTTACCATGATGTGTGTGTGTGTGCGCGCATATATGCCTTGTCTTCATAATGTGTTTGAGACCATCAAACAGTAAATAGTTGTTAATAATAATAATAATAATAATACTGTAGAAGTCAGAGCGGGTGGGTGGAGCACAGAAGTACGGCAGGCCAGAACTGAGTTCCAAAAACTCTTTTATTTTAGCTTTTCAGCTTTGACTTTTTACACTCTCCCAGTCTCACACACACACACACACACACACACACACACACACACACACACACACACACACATATATACACAAGTCATCTGGTGTGGGAGAGAGCTCCCTTCCTCTGCCCTCTCTCTCCTTATATAGGGCGTGGTTGCTGGGAAGACACAGAAACACAGGTTAATTCACATCAGGTGTAGTGATTCTGCCACTTACCATCCCTGACTCCGCCCTCCGGTCACAGACCGACGCTTGACCACGCCCCCACTGCCACATACCCCCACCGCCCGACTCAGGCCGGGCAGCCGTCCGGCCCGCAGCCAATTCCCCCCCCTGACGGGAGAGGAAGTCTGCCACGACCATCTGCGCCCCCGGCCTGTGGACCACCTTGAAGTTAAAGGATTGGAGTGCCAGATACCAACGAGTGATCCACGCGTTGGCATCCTTCATGCGGTGGAGCCACTGGAGGGGCGCGTGGTCCGAACAGAGGGTGAAAGGGCGTCCCAGCAGGTAGTAACGGAGGGCGAGGACCGCCCACTTGATGGCCAGGCACTCCTTCTCTATGGTGCTGTAGCGCCCCTCACGCACTGACAGCTTTCGACTAATGTAGAGCACTGGGCGATCCTCCACCTCCTGGGACAAAACGGCCCCCAGCCCTCTGTCCGATGCGTCCATCTGCAATATAAAAGGGAGAGAAAAGTCAGGGGATTGTAACAGTGGCCCCCCACACAGTGCAGCCTTTACCTCAGAAAAAGCCCGCTGGCATTGCTCCGTCCACTGGACCGGATCTGGTGCCCCCTTTTTAGTGAGATCAGTCAGCGGGCTGGTGACGTCCGAATAATTAGGTATAAACCTACGATAATAGCTAGCCAGCCCCAGGAACTGTCTCACCCCCTTTTTGGTCTTGGGCCTCGGGCAGGCCGCAATCACTGCAGTCTTGTTAATTTGGGGACGCACCTACCCATTGCCCAAGTGGAAGCCCAGATACCGTACTTCCACCCGCCCAATCGCACACTTCTTCGGGTTGGCTGTGAGACCCACCCGCCTCAGCGACCTAAGGACAGCCCTCAGGTGTTGTAGGTGCCGCGGCCAGTCATTACTATAAATAATGATGTCGTCAAGGTACGTGGCAGCATAGGTGGCGTGGGGGCGGAGGACCCTATCCATCAGCCGCTGAAACGTAGCGGGCGCTCCAAACAGCCCAAAAGGAAGTATGACAAACTGGTGTAAGCCGAACGGTGTGGAAAAGGCCGTTTTTTCTCGGGATAATGGAGTCAAGGGGATCTGCCAATAACCCTTTGTCAATAGTTAGTTTTTGTTTTTTTCCTTTTTTATCAGACATCTAATTTTTGGGTTTGCATACCTGGAGTGACATCTTGCAGGGGACGAACAGACAGTAGAAGGCGTGACCGACCTGTCAAACCAGACAGGAAGGCCACGCCTTCAGAAACAGCAGCTGATAAAAGATGCGTCACCAATAACATCCGGTGACACTCTGAGGAAGACGGAAGTTGTACGTCGAAACATGTCAGGTAAACAAACCCAAAAATTAGATGTCTGATAAAAAAGGAAAAAAACAAAAACTAACTATATTTAATATAAGACATAATGAACGTAATGGAAAGAAAAACCCTTTGTCAAATCCAGTGTTGAGTAAAAGCGAGCCATGCCTAGTTGATCAAGCAACTCATCAATACGAGGCATTGGGTACGCGTCGAATTTAGACACCGCGTTGACTTTTCTATAGTCTACACAGAACCGGACCGACCCATCGGCCTTGGGTACCAAGACCACTGGGCTGCTCCAGTCGCTGTGGGACTCCTCGACGATGCCCATTTTGAGCATGGCCTCGAGTTCTTCCCGAACCACTTTTTTCTTGTGTTCGGGTAGCCTGTAAGGGCGGCTACGCACTACCACCCCCGGGGATGTCTCAATGTGGTGCTCTATGAGGTCGGTGCAGCCGGGCAGGGGCGAGAACACGTCTGAAAATTTGGTCTGCAACTGGGCAACCTCCGCGAGTTGTGTCGGGGAGAGGTGGTCTCCACAGGGGACCGGAGAGATACGCGATGCCAATACTCCCTTTTGAACCTCCGGCCCCAGCTCCGCCTTCTCCGGAACCACCGACACCAACGCCACGGGGACCTCCTTGTTCCAGAGTTTGAGTAGATTGAGGTGGTAAATCTGTAGCGCCCCACCCCTGTCCATTTGCCTCACCTCGTAGTCGACGTCCCCGACTCGCCATGTGACCTCAAAGGGTCCTTGCCACTTGGAGCTCGATGCGGGCAACAGTACGAGTACTTTATCTCCCGGTGCGAACTCCCTAAGGCGCGTACCCTTGTCGTACAGGCGGGTTTGCCGTTCTTGGGCCTGCCACAAATTCTCCTGGGTTAGGTGTGTGAGTGTGTGAAGTTTTGCGCGCAGGTCAATAAGGTATTGAATTTCATTTTTACTTGGTGAAGGTCCCTCCACCCAATTTTCTAGCAGCACGTCTAAAATGCCGCGCGGCTTACGCCCATATAACAATTCAAATGGGGAGAACCCCGTGGAGGCTTGTGGGACCTCTTGCAATGCAAACAACAAGGGTTCGAGCCATTTATCCCAATTACGTGCGTCCTTGCTTACAAATTCGTTAATTATATTTTTGAGGGTGCGATTGAATCGTTCGACTAAACCGTCCGTTTGTGGGTGATAAACGCTGGTGCGGATCAGCTTAATACCTAATAACCCATAAAGTTCGTTCAGTGTTCATGACATAAACGAGGTGCCTTGATCAGTCAGAATCTCTTTCGGGATTCCAACTCAGGAGATAATGCGGAAGACCGCCTCCACAATACTGCGCGCTGAGATATTGCAAAGAGGCACTGCTTCCTGGTATCACGTTGCATAGTCCACTAGAACTAATATAAAGCGGTACCCTCGTGTTGACTGATCTAATGGCCCGACGAGATCCATCGCAATTCTTTCGAACGGGGTCTCGATTAATGGGGGAGGGCACAAAGGCGCTTTTGGAATGGCCGCTGGATTTTCTAACTGGCATTCGCGGCACGCCGTACACCACCTACGGACATTGCCGCGAATTCCTGGCCAATAGAACCAGGCCATTATTCGGGCTAGTGTTTTATCCTGCCCTAAGTGTCCAGCCATGGGATTAAAGTGAGTCGCCTGGAATACCAATTCCCGGCGGCTTTTTGGAATCAAGAGCTGCGTGATTTGTTCTTTAGTCTGAATGTCCTGCATCACTCGGTATAATCTATTCTTCATAATAGAAAAATAGGGGAAGGACGGGGTGGCGTTTGGCTGGAGCGTTTGACCATCAATTACTCTCACTTGGTCAAACGCATGCCGCAGAGTCTCGTCTTGCGACTGCTCTAACGGGAAATCTGCAAGGGATTCCCCGAGAGAGGGAGGAGGAGCCAGCGGCTCCTCACTCTGACGTGGAGATGACGTAGATGGCTCTGTGACAGCTGCTCCCGCCAAAGCGACACCGGGACCTCCCCTTGCTGAAATACGGCAGGACCCACTCTTTACTAAATGACTCATTAATGCCCCGAATCCCGGCCAATCAGTCCCCAAAATTATCGAGTGGGTGAGGCGAGGATTAACCGCCGCCTTTATTCTAAATTTTCCCCTCTGAAAAAAATGTGGACTGACACTAAAGGGTAGCTGTGAACATCCCCGTGCACACACAACACCTTCACCCCCTGTGCTCCCCCCAATGCCTCGTCTTGCACCAGGCTTTGGTGGATTGAGGTCTGATTACAGCCAGAGTCCACCAAAGCCTGATATGTATCCCCTTGGATACTCACCGGTATGCAATACGCTCCGGCCCGATTGAGGGCAGCTCCTGGCGCGTCGGGGATCCAAACCACCGTGCCCACTTCCATCACCGAGCGCTGCTGTTGGAGGTGGCCCGGCTCCCCGCAGTGCCAGCAAACCGGCCCGGGCTTTCTCTCTGCACCGGTACTCTGGGGCTCACTCACCTGGGGGGGGGAGACAGACACGGAAGTGGGAAACGGGAGGACACCGCGGGTGTGGCGGACCGGCTGTGAGGGAGCCGGCCCCCGCCTCCGCGGTGGGGGAACGGGGCGAGGATGAGACACAGAAGGGTAGAGAGAGAGAGAGAGAGAGAGAGAGGAAAGAAGCGAAGAGGGGATCTGTGATCCTGCCGCGGGAACAGCCACCAAATGATCCTCCGCCAACTCGATGGCCTGATCCAGCAACGCCGGGCGATGGCACTGGACCCACTCCGCCGTTCCTTTGGGAAGCTGCGCGATGAACTGCTCCAGTGCCACCAGGTCGACGACTCCCTCGGCGTCGCGGTTGTCAGCCCTCAGCCACTTCCTGCAGGCGTCCCGGAGTTGCTGGCCAAACGCGAACGGGCAGCTGACCTCCTCTAGGCACAGAGCGCCGAAGCACTGACGATGTTGTTCGGGGGTGCGCCCCACACGCTGGAGGACGGCCCAGCGCAGGTCTGCGTAGACCAGCCGGCTGTCGGCGGGGAGCTGTAGCGCGGCCAGCTGCTCCTCGCCCGTTAGCAGGGGGAGGAGGCGCGCCGCGCGCTGTTCCACCGGCCACCCTGAGGCTTCTGCTGCTTGTTCAAATAGCGTGAGGAAGGCCTCGGGGTTGTCGTGCGGGCCCATCTTCGTTGGGGTGAGGTGGAGTGGGCCCGCAGCGATGGACATGGTGGCCCCTGCCGATGCAAGGAGGTGCCGGAACACCCGACGATCTTCCTGTTGCGCCAGCACCAGGGCCTCGAACCGTTGTTCTTGCTCCTTTCGGAGGCGAGCAGCGCCTGGTGCTGGCTCTGTTGGGCCGTGGTGAGGGCGTGGATCAGGTCTGCGAAGGGGGAGGACTCCATGGGGCTGTTCTCTTCTGTGCTTGGTCCCAGGTTTCGGCACCACTGTAGAAGTCAGAGCGGGTGGGTGGAGCACAGAAGTACGGCAGGCCAGAACTGAGTTCCAAAAACTCTTTTATTTTAGCTTTTCAGCTTTGACTTTTCACACTCTCCCAGTCACACACACAAGTCATCTGGTGCGGGAGAGAGCTCCCTTCCTCTGCCCTCTCTCTCCTTATATAGGGTGTGGTTACTGGGAAGACACACAAACACAGGTTAATTCACATCAGGTGTAGTGATTCTGCCACTTACCTTCCCTGACTCCGCCCTCCGGTCACAGACCGATGCTTGACCACGCCCCCACTGCCACAAATAATAATAATAAAGTAAATAACCCAATTTGACAACTGTAATAATCCATATTATGTCAAGAGCCACTCAACTAAGTAAAAAGAAAGGACAGTCCATCATTATTTTATTTACTGGTACTGTATATACCATACATATATACATACATCCATGTTTTACAAAAACAAGTATTACAAATCACTGTGATCATGGTGCTGCTTCATTCACAGGGTGAGAAATGCAACTCTTTTCATCTCCTCAGTGAGAAACTATGATGAAGGTTTTTACACATGTGCAGCCTCCAATTCTTTGGGACAGGACAAGAAATCAACTCGCCTACGAATAACTGGTAAATTACACCCAGTCAAAATATTCATAATGTAGGGCCATGTAAGGTAATTCAGTGTGTTGAGAATTTGTTTCTTGCTCATGCTATATGTACCTTAAAATGCTTTTCAGCAAAGCCAGTCATTGTGTTATTTGCGGGATCTGTGAATGTGTCCAAGGGAGCCACTATCATTCTCCCATGCCGTGCTGTTGGAAACCCACCACTGAAATACAGTTGGCACAGAAGTGCTCCTCAAACCCCTCTGTCACTTTCACCACACATGCGCATTGATGGCAAGAGATTCTGGAAAAATTTGTTTTGATTAACTATCTTTTATTGAATGTGTTTTCATACATCAAGAATGATTTGCACTTTGAAAAGCTTTTTGTCCTGCAGATGATGAGACACTACACATCTTTAATGCCCACCAGTCAGACGCTGGAGAGTATTACTGCACTGCTGAAAACAACCTAGGTCAGGATAGACGAAAGACCACCATAACAGTCATCTCTGGTAAAAATGAATTCTGTTACAGAGAAAATTGTAATTTGCACCAGCCATGCAATCATACATAGGTAAATAACTTTCTTATATCTAATTGTTTTAATCTTCTAATCTGAAGCTGAGACCGAAGAGGATTTATTATCTACAGTGAGTAGCATATGGAAGTCAATGTTGTGATCCCATTCCATTGTAACATCTTTGTTTGTCTTGTTCCATGTACTGTAAAAAGCACCACACACCATCATTAGAATGTTCAGTGGTTCTGTGTACAATACTGAGGGATGAATTGCATTTATTTTGAGTGAACACTCTAGGTTTGTTTTATTCAAGGAATCAAGGATCAAGGAAATCAAGCCAGAAGAACCTACAAATCCAACTGACTATAACAATTTTAAATCTTATAAAGGTAAAATGATTCCATTCAGCAGTCTATAACCACCATATGCACTATATGTTCAGTGTCTTTGTTTAAAGCATGAGTGAGTGAGTTTTTTTCTCCTCTGTCACATCAATAGATACTTACCTGAAGGACTCGCCAACACATTCTATCAGTGTGTCAACCCCGTTTGCCTCCTATATGTCTTTCATTGATCATGACAGCATGAACACAGGAGAAAAACAGAATTACAATGATCTCCTAAAAACAGCAGTGCCACAGTCTATCCTCCCTTACTCCAAACCCCTAGAAGCACATACACAAAAAAGACATGCACATGTTACTCCAACTAATCTAATCACCCAGCATCCAGATCAGCCAATGTTGTATCCAAGCCACATACAACCTGAGTCCTTGTTTACACACAGCCAGACCTTCAAGCAAGCTTCTCTTCAAGGACTGAACAATCAGCACACAAGTTCACAGCAAGACCACTCCTCTCCCAGATCAGTGGCTCAGGCCCTTGAACTAACCCAGCCCTCTGGGTTCACATTATATAATATGAACCGTATCGACAGTACAACTTTTGTTGAAGTCCATCAGTACTCAAATCAGCCTGCTCAGCAGGTTACAGGTACCAAGGCCTCACAGGCAAATAATACTGAATTAGTTGAAATGTTGAATAAAAACACCTCAAAAGCCCCCATGAGGACCACAGACAACAATGCCAGGTAGCATATTATGTTGTATTTGAGGTATTTGTTTGTCTGTTTGCTTGTTTGTGTTTTTTTAAACAGTATTCTGGTTTTTATTCTTTTGGATTTTCCACAATTTGTTATCAGAGAGAAGAGGAAGTCACAGAGTTGGCTGCCTGTGTTTGAAAAACATGACATTCCGATTGTGGTAGGGGTGGGAGTTTCCTTGACATTTATTTTCATCACCATGGTTTTCTATTCTTTGTTTCGGAAAAATGACCCTGCAGCCATAACTACAGGACGAGCAGGTAGGACACCTAAAAATTTGTAAAACGTTATTAATAGTTGAACAGGCATGCTAAATTTTCTTTCCAATCTAATCTCTGTGTCCCACCAATAACACTTACTCAATAATTATTAGTTATTAGTCATTAATCATTGTAAAATAATACAAACCAAAAAAAAAAACAAAAAACACTCTTTTTCTAAAGCTCTCAGAGGCCTTGGTGGGCCTTGCAGGCACAGTGAACATCTTGCAATTGAAAGGACATATGATAATAAGTGAGTTAATAATATAATGCCAGTCTCAATTAATCCTAAGCCACCTATTTGAAATGGTGTTTAAATAGTATTTTCTGCACTGATGTTTGCTCTAGAGCTTTTGAAGATGACAACATGGTTGCTGTTGTTGAGCAAAGCCCAAACACTTCTGAGATGAGAGCCCATCCCCCAGCTTCCAGTCCATCCACCTTGCTAATGGAACCGTGTTATGATGACACACAAGAGGAAGTCCAGCCAAGCCAAGATATGCCAGTCATAGTGGAAACACACACAGAGCCCTCTGAGGATGTGCAGGTCAGTGATGTTTCAGTCATGGCTAGTGGTGATATGAGATGGGAGGGCAGTTGTTCTCAGCCAAAATCACAGCTTAGATTTTTATTACAGATGATGGTCAGCATTCAACAAATGGTGTAAGTGAATCAGACGAGTAATGCTATAACTTCTATACCTCAGTTGGAGACCTCGTTTGAGGAAGGCAAAGTCACACCATCTCTCCCATCTGACATCCAGTGTGTTGAGGACTGGAGGAGCCAGGATTTGGGACAGTGCCAAAGAGATGTCCCTTCACCAACTCCTTCCAACACTTTGGGTACTCAGGAAGAGGGTCTCCGCTCTTCTCTGACCGTGCAGACCAATGATTCCTCCTCCACCCCGGTACACCACAGCATCAGCTTCTCCCATGCTTCCTGTCCCCTTATGTTGTCCCACTGTGTCACCCTGGGCATGACATCTGTGGCTGTTGATGTGCACTTCTACCCCTCCACTTCTACGCAGTATGAGCCTCTGAGACCTCAGAGTAATGCCCGGCATGAGCATGATCAAAATGCTCTGTCTCCTCACCATGGCAAATGAATCATGGAAAATAAACTTCTGGTAGGGCTTATACCAACTTGAATGTTCATTAAAGATACAGTGTCTTGCAAAAGTATTCATCCCCCTTCATGCTTGTCCTGTTTTGTTGCATTACAAGATAGAATTAAAATGGATTTTTGGAGGGTGAGCACCATTTGATTTATACAACATACCTACCACTTTAAAGGTGAAAATTGTTGTTTTATTGTGACACAAACAATAATTAAGATGAAAAAACAGAAGTCAGGAGTATGCATAGGTATTCACCCCCTTTCATATGAAACCCCTAAATAAGAGCTGGTCCAAACAATTCACTTCATAAGTCACATAATTAGCTGATTAAGATCCACTTGTGTGCAATCAAAGTGTCACATGATCTGTCACATGATGTCTGTATAAATCAACCTGTTCTGGAAGGTCCCTGACTAAGCAAGCAACACAAGAATCAAGGAGCACTGCAAACAGGTTAGAGACAAAGTTGTGAAGAAGTATGGATCAGGGTTGGGTTATAAAAAAATATCCCAAACTTTGAATATCCCATGGCGCACCATTAAATGCATTACAGCAAAATTGAAAAATATGTCACCACTACAAACCTGACAAGAGAAGGCCGCCCACCAAAACTCACAGACCAGGCAAGGAGGGCATTAATCAGAGATGCAACAAAGACACCAAAGATAACACTGAAGGAGCTGCAAAGATCCACAGCGGAGATGGGAGTATCTGTTCATAGGACCACTTTAAGCCATACACTCCACAGAGTGGGGCTTTATGAAAAAGTGGCCAGAAAAAAAGCCATTGCTTAAGAAAACACATTTGGAGTTTGCCCAACAACATGTGGCAGACTCCCCAAACACATGGAAGAAGATTCTCTGGTCAAATGAGACAAAATTTGATCTTTTTGGCCATCATGGGAAATGCCATGTGTGGAGCAAACCCAACACCCTGAGAACACCATTTCTACAGTGAAGCATGGTGGTGGCAGCATCATGCTGTGGGGATATTTTTCATCTGCAGGGACAGGAAAGCTGGTCAGGACTGAAGGAACGATGGATGGCACTAAATACAGGGCAAATCTGGAGGAAGACCTGTTTGAGTCAGCCAGAGGTTTGAGACTGGGAGGAAGGTTCATGTTCCAGCAGGACAATGACCCTAAGCATACTAAAGCTACACTGGAGTGGTTTAAAGGGAAACATTTAAATGTCTTGGAATGGCCTAATCAAAGTCCAGACCTCAATCCAATTGAGAATCTGTGGCATAGCACAACCCATTTAACTTGAAGGAGCTGGAGCAGTTTTGCCTTGAGGAATGGGCAAAAATCCCAGTGGCTAGATGTGCTAAGCTAAAAGAGACATACCCCCAAAATACTTGCAGCTGTAATTGCAGCAAAAGGTGGCTCTACAAAGTATTGACTTTGAGGGTGAATACCTATGCACACTCCAGATTTGTTTTTTCATCTTAATTATTGTTTATGTCATAATAAAAGAACAAATTTCACCTTTAAAGTGGTAGGCATGTTGTGTAAATCAAATGGTGCTAACCCCCCCAAATCCATTTTAATTCCAGCTTGTAATGCAACAAAACAGGACAAACACCAAGGGGTATGAATACTTTTGCAAGACACTGTAAGTAAAGATATGTCCCACTCAGTTTCAGAGGGAAAGATGTTATTATGGTTGCTTTTTGTCTGATTTATAAGGTGCTGTTGGTTTGCTTGTTTTTTTCTGCTTTCATAATTCTGCTGGTTTATGTTCCTGGTTAGAAAATGAGTGCATAATTCATTCTTTTAAGAAACAAACATAAAACAAATCATGTCTATCAAATGCCAAGAATATGTTGTTACTTAAAAAAACTGTGTACGTATGTGTGTGCTATAGAGATGACAACAAATTATACAGTATGAATTAATAATGTTTAATACCTGAAGCACTTTTGCTTAATAGTTGGAGAGTAAGAGATATTTCTTAGTAGATTTCTATAATATTCTTATATTTTAGAATGTTTCTCAGATATTTCTAAATGTCACAAAACTAACTGCATTGATTTGCAGTTATACTGTTATAAATGAAAAGGGCAAGGATGAATGATTTCACGTTTCTAGTGCAAATCAACATGACTGTTACATTTACATTACCAAAGGTTGTGCTACCTTACCACTGAACAAATTAATTTTGTTAATATCATATTAATATCAGTATTACTGTCAGAATATTCTGGAAATTCATGTCATATTGTAGTTAATATACCATTTAATACAACTCTATACTGAGGTTGTATATGTTTCTTTCTTTTTTTTTTTGGCTAGCAATTATATAAAAAAAAATAGGTACCCTATGGGTACATGTGGCTACTGCTTATAAATAAAATTGTTTTCTGATATCATGTCCATACAGTATGCGTATATATACGCACACTCTATGAGGCAGTAGCTACAAAAATGAAGTGTAATCCAAAAATGAACAATTTAAAAATCACCGAAGTAAAATATACCAAGTGTCTGTACTTTATATTATTCTACTCTTACCTATTAGTTTTCAAAACTGAAACCTCCAAACCGAGGCTGACATACACACACTGTCGCCATGATCAAAACTCTTATTTCCTGGAAAAGGCCCAGCACTACAGCTCAGTGGTCTCAATACTCTTTTCAACAACTTTCCATAACAACTTGGAAGTGAATCTACATCACACTTGGGACCACTGGCTGAAGAAGGCGAAGAAAGGGGGACAACCTGGAGTATATTTTAAAATAGGAACACACTTTCCCTTGGTAATAAGCATAAACATGTCTGAAAGCGATTTCTTTAGTCCATTCTATTTATTTTGAATAGTGAACCAAACTGTATACACTCACCGATCATTTTAATAGGGACACCTGTATGCGCATGCGCAGTGTGCTATTGTTACACTCATTCTTACATACATGGTGACATAGGGAGGGAAAGTGAAACACAGCGATCGTAGTGGTAGCGTTCCTAAGCCGAGAGCCATACTATTGAAAATCCCATAGACACGATTTAAAAAAAAAAAATCCCACGAAGTTATGACGTGGAACTTGTACACCCCCAAAAAATATGTTGTATATGTTGGGATTATCTACTAACTGTGAAAGTATCAGGTGAAATGTCGCTGTCTTTTAAAAGACTGAAATTGCGCCTAACCTGTCAGAAACGGACTACAACCAAACTGTCTAGTCAGAGTCGCTCATATTACGTCAGCAGTAGGCTTGATAAGTTTTGTTCTTCATACTAGCCCTAAGCCCTTACAAGTGCTGCAGCTCTCCCTGTGAAAATCGGTGGAAAAAATAAAGTATGATCACCAGGATCGATAGAGCTGCCCGACATGCACAACATATGGAAGCCATTGTCTTAACTTTGAAGTGTAACCCGAAATGTAATATTTTGAAAAGATACTCCCATTTATTTTGCCATAGAGGTTGGAACGCATCCAGTAGGGGCCGATGAGATTACTTTCCCTCCCTATTGAGGTATTTCACCTGACGTCACAGGGTCACGTGACGCCCCGGTGTCCGCCATTTTGAACGTCAAGCTACATACTAACGCTGTAGACAGAGAGGGAGAACCAGCTTGAAAAAAAACGTGTTACAGACACCTGGAATAGATTACTTTGTCAGTAAGCACTCTATAAATAACCATGGTGTTTGCTTGTTGTGCTGTGGGCTGCCACAACAGACAGGGACAGCGTGCAGGACGCTCCTTTTACCGGTTTCTAGTGATGGGAATTTCGGCTCTTTTTCGGGAGCCGGCTCTTTTGGCTCTTCTTACTATAAGGAGCCGGCTCTTTCGGCTCCCAAACGGCTCCTGAGATTTTATTTTTGATTTAATTGCTGCAATTAACGAGTTAATTAATTACATTATTATTTATATTTTATCAACAGGATGTTTTCCATTTTATTTTTTAGTTTTTGTAGCCATTGTAAAGCTTTGTAAAGTATAGCAGTGTAACAATGTTCTAGCTATAGAAATAAAACTTACCAATTAATAAATTATTTTCTCACAAGCATAATGCAAAACTGTGTTCTCATCTCATTATCTGTAGCCGCTTTATCCTGTTCTACAGGGTCGCAGGCAAGCTGGAGCCTATCCCAGCTGACTACGGGCGAAAGGCAGGGTACACCCTGGACAAGTCGCCAGGTCATCACAGGGCTGACACATAGACACAGACAAGCATTCACACTCACATTCACATCTACGGTCAATTTAGAGTCACCAGTTAACCTAACCTGCATGTCTTTGGACTGTGGGGGAAACCGGAGCACCCGGAGGAAACCCACGCGGACACGGGGAGAACATGCAAACTCCGCACAGAAAGGCCCTCGCCGGCCACGGGGCTCGAACCCAGAACCTTCTTGCTGTGAGGCAACAGCGCTAACCACTACACCACCGTGCCGCCGCAAAACTGTGTTATATTACCAATATAAAATACACAGCTGATTTTCCCCTCCTCAGGTGCCTCACAGACTCCTCTCCCCTGCGCTCCACAGCTTTAAGCATTACACCAATTTTCGTATTTTCACAGCTGTGAATGACATCAACCTCCCCAACCAAAAAAAGTAGGCGTACACCATGCTACTTTTTTTCCTTTGAATGGTAATAGACAACACAAAGACGCAATCGGACAGCAACTTTTTTTGTGAAAGTCTCTCTCTCTGAGGCACCTAAGGACAAAAAACTAATTCGGCTCCCCAACTCGGCTCCCACCGAAGAGCCGGCTCCCGTCGTTCACTTCAAAAAGCCGGCTCTTTGAACTGGATCGTTCACGACCGACACATCACTACCGGTTTCCTACTGACTCAGACAAGAGGGCCAAATGGATTGCAGCTGTGAAGAGACAGGATTGGGAGCCAACAGAGTACTCCAGACTTTGCAGTGATCATTTCATTTCAGGTTAGTTTATCAGTTAACGCAATTTTGATAAAATATATAGCAAAAAGTAAATGGGTCAGTGTTTGTTAACCCATCTGAGCAGTGAAACAAGGCAGTGTTAATTTGTCTAGGATTGCATGTAGCAGACATCAGACATAAAACACAATAACAAAGGCTAGAAAGAAACGGGACACAGAAATAAATAAACAGGGCTCCATAACAAGGCTGGGTACAGTGTTTGTGATAAAAGACAGATCCAATTTAACACGAATCACAGCTTATTTTCTTGTTAAAATGTGCAAAGGTCTCCACCATCTCATACCGCCTTGCACTGAAGGACTTAAGCGTGCCGTCCAAAATGGCTGTGTCACGTGACTTGGTCACATGGGTGAAATACCTCAATAGAGGATTTCAACGTGACATCACAGGTGACGTGACGCCCCGGTGTCCGCCATTTTGAAGGTCAAGCTAGCTAATGTCAACAACAGTAGCTAGTATGTTACTGTAGCAATGTTTACGTTCAGTCATTTGGATGACTGTTAAAACCTTTCAGTCTCAAGTTTTTCCTTTACTGTATTTACTAGGGCTACGTTTACATTACGTTGAATCAGCGGATCATCAGATTAACGTTCTTAAAACGATTCGCGTTTACACTAAAACCGTTAGCCGTGCACACAGCAACGCCAGTACGCGGATACGCTCGGCTCCGCAGGCATCCTGCGCTCCAAATCACTCCGCCCTGAACAGCGAGTGCCCTCTGGAGGGTGTGCACTCCGGCCCTGCGCAGCTCACACAGCGCGCGAGTGAAGTGCACAAGCCACGATTCGGGACTGAGCCGCTGTGTGTGAGATCCCAGCGCATATCACTTACTACTTGCAAGTGGAAGGATGGCAAGCCTAAAGACAATCATAACTACTCAATGGGCAGTATTTGCATCAGTATTTGCAGTATTTTCATACTTTTATACTCTTTAATGAAAGGTGATACAAGGCGGAAGTCCGTGCCGTTTTTCAGCAGTCGCGTCACATGACCAACGCCAGCGAATCAGGAAGGTGGATGTCACAGTGACGTTGTCCAGTGAGACGCCAGCTAGAGCTCAGCACAGCATATCCGCGTATTTTGAATGTTTACACAGCACCGGAGCTGACACGATCTGGATTGAATACGTGGACGCTGGCGGATTCCCGTTTCCAGGCGTTTCCAGGCGGTTTAATGTAAACGGACAGTGCATCCACGAAGAAAACGAGACAGATACGGTCTAGTGTAAACGTAGCCTAGTTTACTGAGCTAGCGCGCTCGGGCAGGCTGGGAGCGAGCGTGCTAGCTCAGTAAACTAGTAAATACAGTAAAGGAAAAAAACTTGAGACTGAAAGGTTTTAACAGTCATCCAAATGACTGAACGTAAACATTGCTACAGTAACATACCAGCTATGATGTTGTTGACATTAGCTAGTGCTAACAGCTAGTTGCTAGTGCACTGCTACAACACAGACACCGACCCTAATAATACAGTTCTTGGTCATTGCCTGGTAACAGCAAATTTATAACGGGCCATGTCTCAACAGACTAAGAAGTTATTTCAATGACATTTAATAACATTTTGTTTATCCTGAGGACCGAAAGTAAATGAAAATGTGAACAAACCTTAGCTGTAATAAGATGGTGACCACCGGCTCCAGGGACGACCCGCTGATGTAGGCATGTTACCCAGCCTGGTTTTTAACGACATAGGTATACAGATCATGTGGGCCGAAGTCAGGTAAAGACGAGGGCTTGGTGTACTTCCGTACGTCAGTGAACAATCCTGGTGGAAGCAGGTAAACATCGTTCTCTAAGCCTGCTAACCTCAATTTTTGCAAATACCTCTCCCTCTGCTCGCCCTGTAAATGCCCTACGTCGCTGGATAGTGAAGGTGTTTTCTGCATCTCGCTCCTTTTTCTTTTATGTTTTTTCCCTGGTATTTCCCACACGCCTGACTGCAGGTCAGGAAGATCACCCGCGCTGCAAAGCCAGAAAAAGATAGCCTGGTAACGTGTACGGATCACGTACACCAGCATCATTGATTTTCTGGTGATATCGCTTCTTACTCGCGTCATCTAGGCCGGATAAAATACTCGACAATGAGACTTCGTCATGATCAACAGTATATCGCTACCGGTAGTCGCCATATTTGTGACCGTCAAAATGGCGCCGGCTACTTGTTGACATGGCAACGGTCACGTGGGTCGAAAATCTCTATAGTGGCTACAGCCTCTATATTAGGCAGTAACCACAACAAGCTTCTAGCTGAACTTTCAAAGGGTTGCCAAACATTTCACAGAGGAAAAAAAATACACAAAGAAGTTTATAAGTTGTTCAGAAAAAAGATACATTTTATTAATAAAATTATCCATCAATATGTGCATTAATTTCAGGAAAACCCTTCTGTTCCAAGGTAACTGAGAAATAATAATGGCCAAAAAAAAGAACAAAAATCTAGAAACAAGTCATGATCATATGCTATCATAGACTGTCAATTTTCAGAATCTACTAAAGAGTAGATTCTCTTTCTTTATTCACAACTGCAGCAGTTAAAAATGAGGAGTTTCTACAAATTATTACCTCTCATTAATTAATGTAAAACCAGTGTTTCAGAACGGTCCTTTACTGTAATAAACAAGCCTCAGTGACAGTTATTAGACATCAAAAAACACCATTCAATATTCCACACCTTAACACATTGACAAGGAGCTTTAGTGCATAACTGGGAAGAACACTGACTGCAGGTTACAGGAATCATTGATATAAATCTGACAATAATGGCATTACATTTAATTACATTCAATTTAGAGTCACCAGTTAACCTAACCTGCATGTCTTTGGACTGTGGGGGAAACCGGAGCACCCGGAGGAAACCCACGTGGACACGGGGAGAACATGCAAACTCCGCACAGAAAGGCCCTCACCAGCCACGGGGCTCGAACCCGGACCTTCTTATTGTGAGGTGACAGTGCTAACCACTACACCACCGTGCCGCCCCTTGTTTGAAATATGCTATGCAATATATCAGTCCATATGTCAAAGCAATAGCCATAAACGAGATTCACTGAGACCTGTGCAAGACTTCATAGGACAGAAGTAAAACGTACAGTGGAAATCAAAGTGACCAACATCTGCCAACATTGTCAAAAGACACGCGCGCCTTCCTTTGAATGCTGACGTCATCAAGCCGGAAGTTTTTCCTGTGTCCGAAATCACTCCCTACTTACTATATAGGGCACTATATAGTGGGGACACCATTTTGTAGTGCTGTCCAAAACCTTAGTGAGTATTATGTGGGAAATGTGCTCAGGATAATATGTATTTATCACAAAAATACATGCATGTATTTATTATTTTGAAAACCCACCAGCCACCTGATCTGGCACGTTTTAATTGTGCGACAGTAATGACGTACATACCAGCACGATGGACTAGTCCTTATCCTGTTGTCTTTCCAACTTTTCTCTACTCCACGTTGGTTTGAAGTCGTATGGAATAATCTCCATCACTGATGAAGCTGGCAAATCTCGAAATTAATCTAAATTGGAACGATATGGCGATCTGGCCACTGTGTAAACAGTTTTCAAAATGGTGGCACTGACACTTCACGTTTTGAAATCTCACACAAGTCTCGTGAAGATTGTGCGGATAAGTGACGCCTGCCGTGGACCATACAAACTACATTCAACATGGCTAAAAACTGAAAAGGCTGATAAGTGTAATATCATATGCCAATACAAGTCACGATATAAGGTTAATAAAACTGAAAACGTAATTGAATAACACATTAATTAAGAAATAAAGCAAGTTTAAAAATGACTTCAGTTCCCCTTTAATAGCATATGCAGAGGCAAAAGATGTTCTTTGATGAATCTCAATCTCTGCAGGATCCATACCAACATTAAGTCTTCTGTAACATGCAGGAAAGCAAGCTGGACCCAATTGCAGAGTTTATTCAAGACAATCAGTAGTAAAACACCAGGCATCAATTCGGGGGGGAAATGAGTACAAATGGAAGACAAAATCCAATGGCCATGGTAAAATGTTGAAAACCAGTAACAGACCAAGGAAGCAACACAAATAAAGTATTCAACCAACAAGGAAATCAACTAGTGTTCAAGTGACTTTATCTGCTATTGTCAGGTGAGACTTTGACTCACATCAAACTATTTTTGTTGTTATATTTTTCTACTGCATAGTTATGGACTGGACCTTTGTCCTCCAGCCTGTCAATAACACAGTGAGGAAGGGTGACTCAGTGACTCTGTACTGCAGACCTCCACACAGCAGACCCCGTGCAAAAGTGTCATGGTTTAGAAACAACCAGCTTCTCAAGTCCAGGTTGCACGTCCCCTCCCAGCCTACAGGAGACCTGGTCTTTCACAGGTATGACCACCTTTGTTTCGACTCAGAGTCTCCATATGTTAAGTTTGTAGCTTTAACAACCAGACACAAGAACAGTTTTTTTCCTCAGGCTGTCTCTGTGATGAACAGCTAAAACCGGATTCAAATATCAGTAACATCAACTGTGAAATATCTGCACACTCATACCGTTATTCTGTGCACACTGTATATTTATATTTACTAATTCATCCTTGCACTATGCTGTCTATGCATATATTTACCTTTCTACATGTACATAGCTTTTTGTTTTTCTCTACGCTTTTTATCTGTTTGTACTAAGAGAGCTAAGTGAAACCAGAGTCAAATTCCTTGTGTGTGTTCACATACCTGGCAAATAAAGTTTATTATTATTATTATTATGCATGTTGTAAACTGTTTCTATTTAGTGTACAAGAGACAGACAGAGGATCTTATTTTTGTCGAGCTTCTAATTCCTTCCTACAAAGGGCTATAACCTCTAGAAAGATCTTCATGGAAGTTCTAGGTATGGTATATCAAATAGTTTATGACATATTCATTATATATTGATGCATTACAAAACAGTACATAAAATGTTTCATACAGTTGAGAGCAAATGTTTACATACCCGTAAAATGAGATGAAGAGGACAAGTTTTATTTATAACAACAAAATATTTAGTCTGTTAACATATTAACTCATATTTTTTGTGATTTCTGTCCTCAGAAGAACTTCTAGCTTGCTTTTAGAATTCAACTACATTTACTCTATTACTACACAAGCATTCTTTGTTGATAACTTGTAAAACAGAAGTACAATTGGCTTTTTTCAATCATAAACTATGGGGGATGCAAATTGATCTATTTGGCAACATGTCCCAGATAGCAATAGGTCAGTGGCCCACTGGCGGCCCACCAGTGGCAGAGTTGTCGGTCCAACAGCGGCTCCCACCAGTGGCCCACTGGCGTTTTGCTTATCGGTTCTTTGGCGGTCCGCTGGCGGCTCAAAAGCGGTTTCAGATAAAGGGCCGCCTTTTTACCGATTGTTACCCACCATTTTTTTAATAGCCTTATTATGACCATATAATTCAAACAAGGCATTAAAATGAATACAAATGGAATTCAATTTATTATCTAAATTAATATAAATGTATACATGTAAACATATTATCCCACAGACTGACCACACATAAGGTTCAATACATTTTGTTTATTTTTAACGTGTTAACGGTTTTTATATGAATAAATAAATAACTAAATAACAATTAATAATTTATAATATCACATTTAAAGACCAGCCAGGTTCAATACATTTTTGTTTTTTCAATGTGTCTACGGTTTTAAATAAATAAATAAACAAACAAATAAATAACAATTAACAACGTCACATTTAAAGATCAGGCAGGTTCAATACATTTTTTTTATGTGTTTACGGTTTAAAATAAATAAATTACAATATCACATTTAAAGATCAGCCAGGTTCAATTTTTTTTATGTTTTTACAGTTTGAAGTAAATAAATAAATATGAACAATTTATAATAAATATATAATACATAAATATAAAATGACTAGTTCAAATATTCCCCATCTCCCCATTGCCCACTTTTTTCTGCCTGTCTTTTCTCCCTCCCTCTCGGTCAGCCGCCCCCTTTAGGTACATCGCAACTTCTTTTTGCAGGTCCTCTTCTGTTGCTGTGTGCACCACTCTCCTAACAGCTCCTGTTGTAAAACAAGGAGTAAGTAAGAAAAAAATGCTTTTGCCAGGGGTTGTAAATACTTCACAATAATGATTCAAAATGTAAAAAAAAGTTTTTTTTTTTTGCTTACTGTGCAACACATTCTTCAGGTGTAAAGACTTGAACGCCACCTTTCCTCCAGCACCAGTCCAATTTATTTGAAGCGCCAGGGACTTCCTCAAAATACGGCCCAACATCCTCTTCACCGCGTCTTTGGTGGTTTTCCCCCCCAAAACAGCAAGTATGTTCACCTGGAATACAAAGACCAAAATTACAATGGCATAACATTCAGTCAAACATCTTAGCTGTTTGATAGTTCATCTGTAACCTTCAAATACAGTGGGTATGATGTTGAAAATTGGAAACATATATATGATTTATTGTGCACACATCGCTCCCCTTGGGAATGGGATCAATTTTAGCAATGCTCAATCAGTGGGATCACCTGGCTCTCGCCAGATCTGTGTGTTTCCGCACAGCTTTATGAGCTACTCGTGGATCTGTGTGGATTTTCAGATTTACCCAGGCAGCCTGACCAATCCTTGGGTAATGGACGAGTCCACCTCTGAGTCATCAGCCTCAGTCTCCTCAGTGGAAGACATGACGGTGGGATTGAGGAGATCCTCAAAGTATTCCTTCCACCGCCCGACAATGTCCCCAGTCGAGGTCAACAGCTCCCCACCCGCACTGTAAACAGTGTTGGCAGAGTACTGCTTCCCCCTCCTGAGGCGCCGGACGGTTTGCCAGAATTTCTTCGAGGCCGACCGATAGTCCTTCTCCATGGCCTCCCCGAACTCCTCCCAGTTCCGAGTTTTTGCCTCCGCAACTGCCCGAGCTGCAGCACGCCTGGCCTGCCGATACCCGTCGGCTGCCTCAGGAGTCCCGGAGGTCAACATGGCCCGATAGGACTCCTTCTTCAGCTTGACAGCATCCCTTACTTCCGGTGTCCACCACCGGGTTCGGGGATTGCCGCCACGACAGGCACCGGAGACCTTGCGGCCACAGCTCCGAACAGCTGCGTCCACAATGGAGGTAGAGAACATGGTCCACTCAGACTCAATGTCCCCCGCCTCCCTCGGAAGCTGGGAAAAGCTCTCCCGGAGGTGGGAGTTAAAGACCTCCCCAACAGAGTGCTCGGCCAGACGTTCCCAGCAGACCCTCACCATACGTTTGGGCCTGCCAGGTCTGTCCAGCTTCCTCCTCCGCCAGCGGATCCAACTCACCACCAGGTGGTGATCAGTTGACAACTCAGCCCCTCTCTTCACCCGAGTGTCCAAGACATAGGGTCGGAGATCAGATGACACGACTACAAAGTCGATCATCGACCTCCGACCTAAGGTGTCCTGGTGCCACGTGCACTTATGGACACCCCTATGCTCGAACATGGTGTTCGTTATGGACAAACTGTGACTAGCACAGAAGTCCAATAACAAAACACCACTCGGGTTCAGATCGGGGAGGCCGTTCCTCCCAACCACGCCCCTCCAGGTGTCACTGTCATCGCCCACGTGAGCATTGAAGTCCCCCAGTAGCACAATGGAGTCCCCAGTCTGAGCACCCCTCAGTACCTCTCCCAGGGACTCCAAGAAGGCCGGATACTCTATACTGCTATTTGGCCCGTAGGCACAAACAACAGCAAGAGCCCTCTCCCCAATCCGAAGGTGCAGAGAGGCGACCCTCTCGTTCACTGGGGTAAACTCCAACACATGGCGGCTGAGCTGGGGAGCTATAAGGAAGCCCACACCAGCCCGCCGCCGCTCACCACGGGCGACTCCAGAGAAGTGGAAAGTCCAGCCCCTCTCGAGGAGCTGGGTTCCAGAGCCCAAGCTGTGCGTGGAGGTGAGCCCGACTATCTCTAGCCGGTACCTCTCAACCTCCTGCACAAGCTCAGGCTCCTTCCCCCCCAGCGAAGTGACATTCCATGTCCCAACAGCCAGCCGCTGTGTCCGGGGATCGGGTCGTCAAGGCCCCTGCCTTCGACTGCCACCCAATCCACACTGCACCAAACCCCTACTACTACCTCTGTGGGTGGTGAACCCACAGGAGGTCGGGCCCACGTCACCTCTTCGGGCTGAGCCCGGCCGGGCCCCATGGGCAAAGGCCCGGCCACCAATCCGGCTCGCAGGGCTTTCATAGATGTAACATTGTCGACAAATCACTTAATTCAGGGAGAGGTGTAAAATGAACTAATTTCCAGAAATGTTACAGTAGTGCTTTAATTGTCAGACAAGTGGTTTTTCCAGTCATGTGCAAGGATTTTTAATAAAACATTTGGAGAGCTAAGCCAGAGACGGTATTTTAAGACAGGAACTTTGGCTAAGCGCACTACAGCCATAGTTACAGATAAATGTTTGTGGAGCAACTCAGAGCAACATTCGTCACGAGAGCCAGGTTAAGACTTGTATGCCTTCAAATTCATATTGCAACATTTTAAAATCCAGACTTACCAGTTGGTTTTTCAGGTCAATGTCAGACCCAAGCTGCCTCTCCAGCTCCTCCAGTTCCTCCAGGTTACTGAGGGGCATGTTGGTTTCCTGGACGAGGCAAAGGTCTGCCACACCAGCACCCCCTAGCTTCTGCAGAATGGCCGTATTTGCAGCCACCTGCTGCTTAACCTCCTTAACCTCCTCCTCAATTGTCCGGAGGTGCTGCAGAACAAGTCTGCAAAAATCTATGAATTAAAGACAACAGATTAGAAATGGTATAAGTATAGATGTAGTAATTCAGATACTTAGTTTCCATTTACACAGCTTTCAAACAACATCAACATCTGTGTTACTGAAATTGACATAATCAAGGATGAATGTATGGTGTCCTCAAAACAAAAACAAACAAAACTTTCGTAGCCCCTTAACACACGCCATTCCACCAAAAGGATGCTGTAATGGCCACTGAGAAAAAACTTTACTGCCATAGTACCACTATGACAGTGCATAGGGCCTTTAGTAATACATTACGACTTGGTCATTGCCATTCTGGTAACAGCTATTCAGCTAATTTATAACAGGGGCTGTATCTTAAGGGGTTAGTCTGCTTCTCCTTTAATATTGGTGCCAGATGAATGATAATTCAGTTCTACCTTGCTGGATGCTGATTTGCTGATTTGATGGATGATGCTGTGCCTGACTGGTAAACTCTGTTGAACAGATTGGAAATGTGGTTAGTAAATAGTGAGATGGTGCAATGCTATGATTACACTGAATGCAATGTTATGGCATTATACTTAACTGATACTTTTGTCCAAAGCAACTTATAAAATAGAAAATGAACAAAGTAACATACACTGCATTCCAAATTATTATGCAAATGACATTTTTCACTGGTTTTCCAAAATAAATAACTAAATGACAAGTCATCATAATTTTCCAAGTCATCAACCGTTAGATGGGCGGCACGGTGGTGTAGTGGTTAGTGCTGTCGCCTCACAGCAAGAAGGTCCTGGGTTCGAGCCCCGGGGCCGGCGAGGGCCTTTCTGTGTGGAGTTTGCATGTTCTCCCCGTGTCCGCGTGGGTTTCCTCTGGGTGCTCCGGTTTCCCCCACAGTCCAAAGACATGCAGGTTAGGTTAACTGGTGACTCTAAATTGACCGTAGGTGTGAATGTGAGTGTGAATGGTTGTCTGTGTCTATGTGTCAGCCCTGTGATGACCTGGCGACTTGTCCAGGGTGTACCCCGCCTTTCGCCCGTAGTCAGCTGGGATAGGCTCCAGCTTGCCTGCGACCCTGTAGAAGGATAAAGCGGCTAGAGATAATGAGATGAATGAGAATGAGATCAACCGTTAGAGTACAAAGCAAATGTTTTTGAACGAACCTTCCAATGATAACTGTTTTTTTTTTAAATTGAAAAACTGAAAAAATTGAAAATGCACTGTTCCAAATTATTATGCAAAGCAGAGTTTTAAAAGATTTTGTTCTTGTAAAGAACTAATAATGGCCATTTGTGAAATTGGAAGCATCAGCAGGTGATAATTACTCAAAAACATCTTACAGTTCTAGTTCCATTACTGGATTTGTAGCTGACTCACAGCACACACATAATTGTGCAGATTAAGGCGCATTAAGAAAGGTTTCTGTCTGATAAATACATTCGATTAAGAGAATATATGCTAAAATATATTACAAAGCAGGAAAAAGGTGAAACAGTTCAAATTTGAAGCTGCTGGTAGCTCTGGAGTCCCACAAACACCAAGAAGATGTTATGAAGAAACCTTCTATTTGGCCCACCTTAACTAATGCTCACAAGCAGAAACAACCTAGAAATACAAGAAAACCACATGCATGAGTGCATAGGTATTCTTAACAGCATGAGATGGTGCACTGCCATGCCCATACATGAAGACGTTATAAAGTGGTCAGCAGTCAGTCTTAAACTCAACATACTTCCCAAACATCATTTTCACACATTTGGGTACCCTAAAGGAGGCATCCAGGTGTCTCCCCATGATTCCAGCCCAAATCATGACTCTGTCTCCTCTTTGCTGATGTAGTAGTCTTATTAGGACATGGTGGTCATTCACCAACCATCCACCTGGAGCATCCAGGGCACTCAACAGTGCAAGGACACTCAACAGTGAACAAGACTGTTTGAAAAGTAGTCTTTATGTATTTCTAGGCCTACTGGAGTCGTTTCTGCTTGTGAGCATTGGTTAAGGATGACCAAATAGAAGGTTTATACATAACTGCATATCTACACCTTGGTGTTTCTTAGACTCCAGAGCTACCAACAGCTTCAAAAGTGACTTGTTTGTTGCTTTGTAATAGTATTTTATCATTTACTCTCTTGTTCTGATGTATTTATCTGGAAGAACCTTTCTTAATGTGCCTTTATCTGCACAAACCTGTGTGTGCTCTGAATCAGCTACACATCCAGTAATGCAACTTGAACTGTAAGATTTTTTGATTGAACTAGGTTTTGATTCCAGTAATTATCACCTGCTAATGCTTCAAATTTCATAACTGGCCATTTTCAGTTCTTTACAAGAACAACATCTTTTGAAACTCTGCTTTGCATAATAATTTGGAACAGTGCATTTTCAGTTTTTCAATTTTTTAAAAAATACCGTTATCATTGGAAGGTTCGTTCAAAAATATTTGCTTTGTACTCTAACGGTTGATGACTTGAAAATTATGATGACTTGTCATCTAGTTATTTATTTAGGAAAACCAGTGAAAAATGTCATTTGCATAATAATTTGGAACGCAGTGTACAGTGGGTATGATAAGTTTACATACCCCTGTTCAAATGCCAGGTTTTCATGACATAAAATAGTTTGTCTTTTTTGTCATTTTTTTACATCATGAACACCTGGCATTTGAACAGGGGTGTGTACATTTTCAATAGGCACTGTATTATGTATTTACCTCCATGGCTAGATGTTCGAAAAAGAGGTGACTTCGATGGAAGCTGTGGTGGTGCTGGCAGAGGTGAAATCGTTGGAAGCTGTGGTAGTGGTGGTAGAGGTGATGGTGGTGGTAGAGGCAGGGTGGTGGTGGTGGGGAGCTGTGGTGCCTGACTGGTAAACTCTGTTGAACAGATTGGAAATGAAAAGGCGTGTTTAGTGAGATTATTACGGCAATGATTATTATTGATTATTACTGCACCTTTTGTCCAAACCCAAAGCAACTTATAAAGTACACATATGAGTTTACATACCCCTGTTCAAGTGCCAGGTTGTCATGACGTTAAATAGTTTCTTTTTGTCATTTTTTTTACATCATGAACACCTGGCATTTGAACAGGGGTGTAGACTTTCAATAGCCAATGTATTATGTGTATACCTCCATGGCTGGATGTCAGAAAAAGATGTGAGGTTTCCAACGGGGGACTGGCTGCTTGGTTGGACAACACTGCAAACAGAGTGAAAAGACACATGATATACAAGTATTCATGGTAATTAGAAGACCAAATCATGGTACTAAGTACACAGTGGCCAATATTGCCTGCAGGGTAAGTACTGGTCCTGGTGACTGAAGGGGTTCTGTGTGATTGACTGTACACTGTTTGAAAGAGATTAAGACTTAAATGGTTATCTAAGAAGCATATTCATTGCAGTACATTAATTACCAATTACTAATTAATTTATGAGCATTAGCAGTGGTTGTACCACCTGATATTAGAGCACAATAAATGACATTGACAATGACATTGACCCATTTACCTTCATGGCTGGGTGGGCGCTGCGGTAGTGGTGGTAGAGGTGGGAGTTGTGGTGGTGGTGGTAGAGGCAGGGTGGTGGTGGTTGGGACCTGTGGTGCCTGACTGGTAAACTCTGTTGAATAGATTGGAAATGAAAAGGCGTGTTTAGTGAGATGATACAATGCTATGATTACACTTAATGCAATGGTATGACATTATACTTAACTGACACTTTTGTCCAAATGCAACATAAAAAATAAACAAAGGAAGATATGCAGAAGGCCTGTGTCAAATGTGGGTGCATGAAATGTAAGGCAACACAAAATGAAAAGTAACAGAGACCATGAAAAAAGGAAAATGAATTTCTTTTCAGAGATATCACTAACCTGAATTTGGTACAGAAATTTTCTCTGGCAGTCACCGAATTTTTGGAGCCGGAGGGAAATAGGGACGGTCATCTTCTTCATCACTGGATTGGATGAATTTCATGTTTGGCCTAGAGATTACACAAGTTACAAAATGTTAAAGAATGTGACGTTGAGGGCAATATCATTGGTACAAATAATATTTATGGTTAGTTAAAAATATAGAAAAGGCTATATAAACCAGACAAGTAGTCTGGTTTATATAGTCCACTTCCTTAGTTCACCTTGAAGAACCCTTATGTTGATATTTCTAGTTTCAGGATATGACCTCATGTCTGCCAAGCAATATAGGTCGATGTAGAACATCGAACAGGAGGCTCCTGCATGTTGGTTACTTACTCAGATGCCATGATTCAGCTTCACCTGACTTTGAGAAGTTTGTTACCTTATCTAAGCGAATCCAGCATTTCTTTGCATAAATGACCAAAGTAATTAAATATTGTTGTATTGATTGAGTTGACTTAGTATTTATGCATATTTTGATATATTTGTGAGTAATTCAGTAGTTATTTGGTAGATTGTGTCAAACCTGTCTAGATCACATACTGCCTATGTAATTCAGTCAATCTACCTCCGTTTATATATTAGTGACTAGTATGATGCAAATATTATCTTACTTTCTTTTTCTTTTCATGGTCTCCTCATCTGTCTCCAGCTTCTCTCCTCTTTTTGCTTTAAGGTAGTGGCCGTGGGCCTTTTCGTATGTGTCTATATAAAAAAAACAACAACAATAGCAAACAAGCAAAATTCAAATAGTTGAATTGTCTCCTTTTCTCCCAAATCAAAATGCTGCATTATGATATTTAAATATACAACCGAGCCTACCTTTAACTTTAAGCACCTCAACTGGATGAAGTGTCCAACAGTTGGGGTCAGGGGTTTCATTTTGTAGGGCAGCCTTTTTTACCTTGTCCAGCGTTTTAAAGGGAGGCCAGTAACATTTATCTTCTATGAGCCATGAAACAGGCACCACAAAAAACAAGCCCTCCGCGGGGAAGGAAACGACTACATACATTTCTGTGGAAAGAAGAAATAGTTACACTTAAGTGGGCTTGCCAAGGCATCTTAATAATCAATTCCTACAGCTACAGCATTTCCTAAATGAGATGGGAAACCTGAATATATCACCTGAACAAAATTGTGATTTGAACACTTACACCAACATAAAAAACAGCAATCCTACTGATGCAACATCGGTAGCCCAGCAAAGCCATCCTTAACTGGAAGGAGGACATATTTTCTCTCTATGTGTGCAGCTAGAGTGTGATGCAGTTGAGGTGTCAGGGCAGACAGATGGTAGATGCCAACTTCAGATGACTCGAGTGGGTAGTCAAAGAGGTTGCAGAGCTTTGAGAAGGACCTAAACACTATGTGCACTTCTGCCTTGTTGTCAACTATGATGTTTTCGATGACCACTATCCTTCCCCCCGCTAACTCCACACAACTGTTACTTGTTGAGACCTGAATGATGACCCTCTGAACATGCATTCTTTTAAATTGTTTTATGGCAGTAAGATGCAGTGGTACAGGGCCACTGTAATGTTCCATTGTTAGGCCTGACTCGATACTTAGACACTCACTGGACTTAAATCTTTTTTCAGACAAGCAACGAATGACCTGCTCTAGGGGCTTGTTGGGTTTCCGGATCATTGTTTTTAGCTGGCCGAGGAAATTTTCGAAAGGGAAGCAGGATATGTTGTCTAACGCTCCATATGTCTTTGTTTCCTCACTGAGGTGGAGTAAGGCATGCATATTGTACCCAATGTACTCCCTACCATACAGTTGGTTGCAGTGTTTCACAAATGCCAAGAGTAGACTGTGTGCATAGTCAGCATAATCTCCCACTAAAGATACACTAAGTAAAATAGTCATGGCCACAGACAGCAACATGAAGTTGTTGTAAATTGCTGCTGGTACTCTGCCCTTTAAGCAAGCTGGCCCAGTGTATAGCAGGAATGAGCGAAGCTCAGTAGCTTTCCACCTCTCAAAATCAGTAAGAGTTCGGGGCTTCCGGTTGAATTCAATGGGGAAATATGAGCGATAACCCAAAAGCGTAGTTGACACCTCCTGCACGACAGCTGTACCTACTCGAGTGTGCAATGGCTTCCTCATCCAGAAGTATAACAGTTTCCGCACTACCCCTAAGCACACCACATGCATATAGTCATGAGGAAACTGTGTGACTATTCCAACTGACAAAAGATTGAATGGACTAAATCCTGTGAAATGCTGCTCATCACTAAACTCATCAAATGTTTCGCTGTCCAGTCTAGGTGGTGCATCTGATTGTGGAAAGGTCATTCTTCCTTGGTATGTCACTCCCTTTTGATGGCATTTGTGACAACTGTAGAACCCAGTGTGTCCCTTTGACCTTCGGATAAATGCCCGTGCAGGCGCATCACAGACCACTGCTGACAGTGCTATAGCAATAGAAGCACCCTGGTAAAAAAAAGCCATCTCTCTCAAGAACACGTGCGTCACTGACAAACTCATCTAGAAACTCTAGTGTTGTAGGTTTCTGATTTCCAAAGTAGATCCCGATAACAAATGGCTCCCTGTTTGTCTGTACCCGATTCTCAAAACACTCAATGAGCCCTAAAATAGGCCAGAACTGTGCATTTGAGCTTTTATAGAGGGGCAGGCCATCTATGTTCACTTGGATTGTTAAAGACGGGCAAGTCAAAGGAGTTTTTTTTGTTAGCAAGATGAGAGGAAATGCCATGATCGAAGCCAAAATGATAGTAGCTACCGCCTGAAATATTTTTAACATGATACGTGGTTTTTGTTTTTAGTAACGTTCTAGGATTTTTTGGCAAGCCATGCAATTTTCCAGAGAGAAAAGATAATAAATCTGCCAAAGCAGCATGGCTTATCCTTCTCCTAACTGCCCATTGAGCAAGGTGACTTCGTGTGTCTTCGCCTGAAGAACAGATTTCCTCGCTGCCATCACTGTCATGTGCATGTTCACTGGACTGTTCATCCTCACTCACTCCACCACTGCTCTGTCCTGAATGGACCTGCTCACTCACTCCACCACTGCTCTGTCCTGAATGGACCTGCTCACTCACTCCACCACTGCTCTGTCCTGAATGGACCTGCTCACTAACTCCACCACTGCTCTGTCCTGAATGGACCTGCTCACTCACTCCACCACTGCTCTGTCCTGAATGGACCTGCTCACTCACTCCACCACTGCTCTGTTCTGAATGGACCTGCTCACTAACTCCACCACTGCTCTGTCCTGAATGGACCTGCTCACTAACTCCACCACTGCTCTGTCCTGAATGGGCACTATGTCCTGGTAGGGGTTCTACCCCACTGCCCCCATGAGTAAATTGGACCTCAGTCACTTCATATGACACCCCTTCCCCCCCACACTCTGCTGAAGAAGTTAGGCCTATACTCAGTAAGTCTGATTCAACGCCTTTAGCAATCCTTCTTCTCTTACTCCAGTAACTAGACATTGCGCCACAAGTGTTGCCTATTACCTTAAATTACCCCAAATTACCTTACAGACTTGTACTCTTGGTGACCTGTAAAGGGAAAAGAGACAACATATCACCATCTGTCTTTTTACAAAGCTGCATCAACATTCTCTCTCTCTCTCTCTCTCATCACCTAGGTTCACAAAATGTTTTTTATACATTTCTTTTTACTACGTTCATAAACATTAAATATGTGAATCAGCATTTGGGATCATGTTGAGTGGCGTATATTTTAAATTCTGTCAAATACATATGTCGTGTTTTGGTTACAGCTTACTGCATAACTGCCGGTAGAAGAAGGCCTACCTGAAATATTGATACTGTGATACTGTGATATTTCGGTGCACGACATTGAAGAAGAGTTGGTGTAAGGAGTGAGTAAAGTCACAGCCCTATTATTCCTTAAAATTTCTGTGGTAAAGTGAACAGGTTTACATGCCTAGTCCTGTTCTTCCTTCTTTATAATTTTATACTCGTTCACGTCTAGTAGCCTGTAGAACAAATCACTGCTGGCAATACACTGACACTGGCTGGCATTTGTATCATTTCCAAACGCTTCAATTCAATGTTTTAAGGGTTTTTAAGACCCCGCGGGAACCCCGATGTTGTCTACACATCAGTTGCAGTAGCTGCCTCAAAACACCAGTGGATGCAGACATGAACTCCAGAAACAAAACAATATCGGGGCGATAACTATGATAGCTAGGCTAACAACCATGGACAGCCAAGGCGAGGAAAGTTGCTGTGCTGACCTGAAACTTTTTTTTTTGTCACAGGACAAATGTTAAACCCCATCTGTCATCTATTAACCAATAAAGTTGCCTTCATTTTTAAAAAGTCGGACAGGTTTGCCTAGCAAAGGCTACATCAATCTACATGCAAAACTGATTGTCAGTTAGGGTAACGAAGAATTAGTAAGTTTAGTGTTAATAAATTAGAGATTAGCGTTACTGAGGTAAATGTTGGTGTTATTGAGTAAAGGTTAGTGTTACTGAGGTAAAAGTTAGTGTTATTAAATAAAGGTTAGCATTATTAAGATAACACTTAGCATTACTGAGGTAAATGTTGGTGTTATTGAGTAAAGGTTAGTGTTACTGAGGTAAAAATTAGTGTTATTAAATAAAGGTTAGCATTATTAAGATAACACTTAGCATTACTGAGGTAAATGTTGGTGTTATTGAGTAAAGGTTAGTGTTACTGAGGTAAAAATTAGTGTTATTAAATAAAGGTTAGCATTATTAAGATAACACTTAGCATTACTGAGGTAAATGTTGGTGTTATTGAGTAAAGGTTAGTGTTACTGAGGTAAAAATTAGTGTTATTAAATAAAGGTTAGCATTATTAAGATAACACTTAGCATTACTGAGGTAAATGTTGGTGTTATTGAGTAAAAATTAGTGTTATTAAATAAAGGTTAGCATTAAGATAACACTTAGCATTACTGAGGTAAATGTTGGTGTTATTGAGTAAAGGTTAGTGTTACTGAGGTAAAAATTAGTGTTATTAAATAAAGGTTAGCATTAAGATAACACAGCATTACTGAGGTAAATGTTAGTGTTACTGAGGCAAAAAAGTGTTATTTCATAAAGGTTAGCAATAATGAGGTAAAGTTTAGCCTTACTGAGGTAAAGGAGAGTTACTGAGGTAGAGGTTACCATTATTGAGGTGAAGTTTAGTGTAATTAAGTAAAGTTTCGTAGACAGAATTTCTAGGCACAGCCAAGGGGCAGAGGGTGTCTTAATACAGGTGAGTACACTTTCGGATAGCCAAAGTAATTTCCCCCCTTTCTCATATGTGAATAAAAACACTTCACCCCAGGTGCATATACAAGGGTGATATGTAGGCTACTTTATTTATCCTTCGTTGGCTAATTATGTCAAACTATGGTAAGCCATCATGCCCGTTTTCTGAACGAGTCCTAATGAATGAGTTTGTCTCTGTCTTGCTGTCAGAAACGTCATACCACAACAGTTCATGAAGTTTTGAAGTGTAGGCTAGCATTACGTTTACTATAGTTTTTGTATATGATAATTTTAGAAGAGATAAGAAGATGGTGTACTTACCTAGTCCTATTAAGTTGTGGCTGGTTCTTCCATCCGTTGTCGTCTATGGGTAGCGGTCCTTCAGCGGTCCAAGGATGGCGAGCCGCCACTGTCTTGCACATAGTGGATTCGAATCCTCGCGCACCATCGCGGGGCGCCAACCAAAAGCCACTCACGCCCCGAGCTGTGATTTGTGCTAGGCAGCGGCCCGACTTCGGACCACGGCTGGCATACCACCGACGGCTTGCCGTCCAAAAGCCACCAGTGGTCCACTATATACATGCTAGCTGGGGTAATTTTTTCAGTGCAAGTAATTTTGCCATTAGTTTTCAAGCAGGATTAATTTTTCTACTTTATTTCTCAATATGTACTATGCCAGTTTGGGACTATTGTTTCTGGTTCTTGTGGTCCTTTGCTTGAACAGCTCCTCCATCCGTGACTATCTGGCCCCTGGCAGTGATTTCCACAGTGGGAGCGGAGGTGGTGATTCAGTGCCAGGTGTCAGGACACCCTGTTCCCTCTATTGAGTGGTCGAAACGTGGTCAGTCTATAAGAACAGGAGGCAAAATTACCAAGGGGTATTGCATTTGGATATTCCATGTAAATCAGTGTTTTTTTGGTTACCATGATGTGTGTGTGTGTGTGTGCGCGCATATATGCCTTGTCTTCATAATGTGTTTGAGACCATCAAACAGTAAATAGTTGTTAATAATAATAATAATAATAATACTGTAGAAGTCAGAGCGGGTGGGTGGAGCACAGAAGTACGGCAGGCCAGAACTGAGTTCCAAAAACTCTTTTATTTTAGCTTTTCAGCTTTGACTTTTTACACTCTCCCAGTCTCACACACACACACACACACACACATATACACAAGTCATCTGGTGCGGGAGAGAGCTCCCTTCCTCTGCCCTCTCTCTCCTTATATAGGGCGTGGTTGCTGGGAAGACAGAGAAACAGGTTAATTCACATCAGGTGTAGGGATTCTGCCACTTACCATCCCTGACTCCGCCCTCCGGTCACAGACCGACGCTTGACCACGCCCCCACTGCCACATACCCCCACCGCCCAACTCAGGCCGGGCAGCCGTCCGGCCCGCAGCCAACTCCCCCCCCCGAGGGGAGAGGAAGTCTGCCACGACCATCTGCGCCCCCGGCCTGTGGACTACCTTGAAGTTAAAGGATTGGAGTGCCAGCTACCAACGGGTGATACGCGCGTTGGCATCCTTCATGCGGTGGAGCCACTGGAGGGGCGCGTGGTCCGAACAGAGGGTGAAAGGGCGTCCCAGCAGGTAGTAACGGAGGGCGAGGACCGCCCACTTGATGGCCAGGCACTCCTTCTCTATGGTGCTGTAGCGCCCCTCACGCATTGACAGCTTTCGACTAATGCACAGCACTGGGCGATCCTCCACCTCCTGGGACAAAACGGCCCCCAGCCCTCTGTCCGACGCGTCCGTCTGCAATATAAAAGGGAGAGAAAAGTCAGGGGAGTGTAACAGTGGCCCCCCACACAGTGCAGCCTTTACCTCAGAAAAAGCCCGCTGGCATTGCTCCGTCCACTGGACCGGATCTGGTGCCCCCTTTTTAGTGAGATCAATCAGCGGGCTGGTGACGTCCGAATAATTAGGTATAAACCTACGATAATAGCCAGCCAGCCCCAGGAACTGTCTCACCCCCTTTTTGGTCTTGGGCCTCGGGCAGGCCGCAATCACTGCAGTCTTGTTAATTTGGGGACGCACCTGCCCATTGCCCAAGTGGAAGCCCAGATACCGTACTTCCACCCGCCCAATCGCACACTTCTTCGGGTTGGCTGTGAGACCCACCCGCCTCAGCGACCTAAGGACAGCCCTCAGGTGTTGTAGGTGCCGCGGCCAGTCATTACTATAAATAATGATGTCGTCAAGGTACGCGGCAGCATAGGTGGCGTGGGGGCGGAGGACCCTATCCATCAGCCGCTGAAACGTAGCGGGCGCTCCAAACAGCCCAAAAGGAAGTATGACAAACTGGTGTAAGCCGAACGGTGTGGAAAAGGCCATTTTTTCTCGGGATAATGGAGTCAAGGGGATCTGCCAATAACCCTTTGTCAAATCCAGTGTCGAGTAAAAGCGAGCCATGCCTAGTTGATCAAGCAACTCATCAATACGAGGCATTGGGTACGCGTCGAATTTAGACACCGCGTTGACTTTTCTATAGTCTACACAGAACCGGACCGACCCATCGGCCTTGGGTACCAAGACCACCGGGCTGCTCCAGTCGCTGTGGGACTCCTCGACGATGCCCATTTTGAGCATGGCCTCGAGTTCTTCCCGAACCACTTTTTTCTTGTGTTCAGGTAGCCTGTAAGGGCGGCTACGCACTACCACCCCCGGGGGTGTCTCAATGTGGTGTTCTATGAGGTCAGTGCGGCCGGGCAGGGGCGAGAACACGTCTGAAAATCTGGTCTGCAACTGGGCAACCTCCGCGAGTTGTGTCGGGGAGAGGTGGTCTCCACAGGGGACCGGAGAGATACGTGATGCCAATACTCCCTTTTGAACCTCCGGCCCCAGCTCCGCCTTCTCCGGAACCACCGACACCAACGCCACGGGGACCTCCTTGTTCCAGAGTTTGAGTAGATTGAGGTGGTAAATCTGTAGCGCCCCACCCCTGTCCATTTGCCTCACCTCGTAGTCGACGTCCCCGACTCACCATGTGACCTCAAAGGGTCCTTGCCACTTGGAGCTCGATGCGGGCAACAGTACGAGTACTTTATCTCCTGGTGCGAACTCCCTAAGGCACGTACCCTTGTCGTACAGGCGGGTTTGCTGTTCTTGGGCCTGCCACAAATTCTCCTGGGTTAGGTGTGTGTGTGTGTGAAGTGTGTGAAGGTCAATAACGTATTGAATTTCATTTTTACTTGGTGAAGGTCCCTCCAC
This sequence comes from Neoarius graeffei, assembly GCF_027579695.1. NCBI lineage: Eukaryota > Metazoa > Chordata > Actinopteri > Siluriformes > Ariidae > Neoarius > Neoarius graeffei. Next base: position 25,154,690 of record NC_083592.1, on the reverse strand, counting down.
CCAATTTTCTCACAGCACGTCTAAAATGCCCCTCCTAGAACTGCCACCTTATTGTGGTGGAGGGGTTTGTGTGCTTGAATGATCCTAGGAGCTATGTTGTCGGGGGCATTATGCCCCTGTTAGGGTTTCCCAAGGCAGACAGGTCCTAGGTGACAGGCCAGACCAAGAGCAGTTCACCAAAAACCCCCTATGGAGAAAAAATCCAGGACCATGACGTCGCCCGGTAGGACGCAGCCGGGGCCCCACACTGGAGCCAGGCCCAGGGTTGGGGCTCGTATGCGAGCCCTTGGTGGCCGGGCCTTTGCCCATGGGTCCCAGCCGGGCTCAGCCCGAAGAGGTGACGTGGGACCGACCTCCTGTGGGTTCACCACCCACAGAGGTAGCAGTAGGGGTTTGGTGCAGTGTGGATTGGGTGGCAGTCGAAGGCAGGGGCCTCGACGACCTGATCCCCGGACACAGCGGCTGGCTGTTGGGACATGGAATGTCACTTCGCTGGGGGGGAAAGAGCCTGAGCTTGTGCGGGAGGTTGAGAGGTACCGGCTAGAGATAGTCGGGCTCACCTCCACGCACAGCTTGGGCTCTGGAACCCAGCTCCTCGAGAGGGGCTGGACTTTCCACTTCTCTGGAGTCGCCCGTGGTGAGCGGCGGCGGGCTGGTGTGGGCTTGCTTATAGCTCCCCAGCTCAGCCGCCATGTGTTGGAGTTTACCCCAGTGAATGAGAGGGTCGCCTCTCTGCGCCTTCGGATTGGGGAGAGGGCTCTTGCTGTTGTTTGTGCCTACGGGCCAAATAGCAGTATAGAGTATCCGGCCTTCTTGGAGTCCCTGGGAGAGGTACTGAGGGGTGCTCAGACTGGGGACTCCATTGTGCTACTGTGGGACTTCAATGCTCACGTGGGCGACGACAGTGACACCTGGAGGGGCGTGGTTGGGAGGAACGGCCTCCCCGATCTGAACCCGAGTGGTGTTTTGTTATTGGACTTCTGTGCTAGTCACGGTTTGTCCATAACGAACACCATGTTCGAGCATAGGGGTGTACATAAGTGCACATGGCACCAGGACACCTTAGGTCGGAGGTCGATGATCGACTTTGTAGTCGTTTCATCTGATCTCCGGCCCTATGTCTTGGACACTCGGGTGAAGAGAGGGGCTGAGCTGTCAACTGATCACCACCTGGTGGTGAGTTGGATCCGCTGGCGGAGGAGGAAGCTGGACAGACCTGGCAGGCCCAAACGTATGGTGAGGGTCTGCTGGGAACATCTAGCCGAGCACTCTGTTGGGGAGGTCTTTAACTCCCACCTCCGGGAGAGCTTTTCCCAGCTTCCGAGGGAGGCAGGGGACATTGAGCCTGAGTGGGCCATGTTCTCTACCTCCATTGTGGACGCAGCTGTTCGGAGCTGTGGCCGCAAGGTCTCCGGTGCCTGTCGTGGCGGCAATCCCCGAACCCGGTGGTGGACACCGGAAGTAAGGGATGACGTCAAGCTGAAGAAGGAGTCCTATCGGGCCATGTTGACCTCCGGGACTCCTGAGGCAGCCGACGGGTATCGGCAGGCCAGGCGTGCTGCAGCTCGGGCAGTTGCGGAGGCAAAAACTCAGAATTGGGAGGAGTTCGGGGAGGCCATGGAGAAGGACTATCGGTCGGCCTCGAAGAAATTCTGGCAAACCTTCCGACGCCTCAGGAGGGGGAAGCAGTACTCTGCCAAGACTATTTACAGTGCGGGTGGGGAGCTGTTGACCTCGACTGGGGACATTGTCGGGCGGTGGAAGGAATACTTTGAGGATCTCCTCAATCCCACCGTCATGTCTTCCACTGAGGAGACTGAGGCTGATGACTCAGAGGTGGACTCATCCATTACCCAAGCCGAAGTCACTGAGGTGGTTTGCAAGCTCCTCGGAGGCAAGGCACCGGGGGTGGATGAGATCCGCCCTGAGTATCTCAAGTCTCTGGATGTTGTGGGGCTGTCTTGGTTGACACGCCTCTGCAACATCGCGTGGCGGTCGGGGACAGTGCCTCTGGAGTGGCAGACTGGGGTGGTGGTCCCTCTTTTTAAGAAAGGGGACCGGAGAGTGTGCTCCAATTATAGGGGAATCACACTTCTCAGCCTCCCAGGGAAAGTTTACTCCAGGGTACTGGAGAGGAGAATTCGACCAATAGTCGAACCTCAGATCCAGGAGGAACAATGCGGTTTTCGTCCTGGTCGCGGAACACTGGACCAGCTCTATACCCTTCATAGGGTGCTCGAGGGTTCATGGGAGTTTGCCCAACCAGTCCACATGTGCTTTGTGGATCTGGAGAAGGCATTCGACCGTGTCCCCCGTGGTATTCTGTGGGGGGTGCTTCGGGAGTATGGGGTTCGGGGCTCTTTGCTAAGGGCTGTCCGGTCCCTGTACGAATGGAGCAGGAGTCTGGTTCGCATTGCCGGCAGTAAATCAGACCTGTTCCCAGTGCATGTTGGACTCCGGCAGGGCTGCCCTTTGTCACCGGTTCTGTTCATAATTTTTATGGACAGAATTTCTAGGCGCAGCCAGGGGCCGGAAGGAATCCTGTTTGGGAACCACAGGATTTCATCTCTGCTTTTTGCGGATGATGTTGTCCTGTTGGCTTCTTCAAACCAGGACCTTCAGCATGCACTGGGGCGGTTTGCAGTCGAGTGTGAAGCGGCTGGGATGAGAATCAGCACCTTCAAGTCCAAGGCCATGGTTCTCGACCAGAAAAGGGTGGCTTGCCCTCTCCAGGTTGGTGGAGAAGTCCTGCCTCAAGTGGAGGAGTTTAAGTATCTCGGGATCTTGTTCACGAGTGAGGGAAGGATGGAGCGTGAGATCGACAGGCGGATCGGTGCAGCCTCCGCAGTGATGCGGTCGCTTTACCGGTCCGTCGTGGTGAAGAAGGAGCTGAGCCAAAAGGCGAAGCTCTCAATTTACCGGTCGATCTACATTCCGACTCTCACCTATGGTCATGAGCTTTGGGTAATGACAGAAAGAACAAGATCGTGGATACAAGCGGCTGAAATGAGTTTCCTTCGCAGGGTGGCTGGGCGCTCCCTTAGAGATAGGGTGAGAACCACAGTCACTCGGGAGGAGCTCGGAGTAGAGCCGCTGCTCCTCCACATCGAGAGGAACCAGCTGAGGTGGCTCGGGCATCTTTTTCGGATGCCTCCTGGACGCCTCCCTGGAGAGGTGTTCCAGGCATGTCCCCCCGGGAGGAGGCCCCGGGGAAGACCCAGGACACGCTGGAGGGACTATGTCTCTCGGCTGGCCTGGGAACGCGTCGGTGTTCTTCCCGAGGAGCTGGCCGAGGTGTCTGGGGAAAGGGAAGTTTGGGCTTCCATGCTTAGACTGCTGCCTCCGTGACCCGGTCCTGGATAAGCAGAAGAAGACGAGACGAGACGTCTAAAATGCCGCGCGGCTTACGCCCATATAACAATTCAAATGGGGAGAACCCCGTGGAGGCTTGTGGGACCTCTTGCAATGCAAACAACAAGGGTTCGAGCCATTTATCCCAATTACGTGCGTCCTTGCTTACGAATTTCTTAATTATATTTTTGAGGGTGCGATTGAATCGTTCGACTAAACCGTCCGTTTGTGGGTGATAAACGCTGGTGCGGATCAGCTTAATACCTAATAACCCATAAAGTTCGTTCAGTGTTCATGACATAAACGAGGTGCCTTGATCAGTCAGAATCTCTTTCGGGATTCCAACTCGGGAGATAATGCGGAAGACCGTCTCCGCAATACTGCGTGCTGAGATATTGCGAAGAGGCACTGCTTCCGGGTATCACGTTGCATAGTCCACTAGAACTAATATAAAGCGGTACCCTCGTGTTGACTGATCTAATGGCCCGACGAGATCCATCCCAATTCTTTTGAACGGGGTCTCGATTAATGGGGGAGGGCACAAAGGCGCTTTTGGAATGGCCGCTGGATTTTCTAACTGGCATTCGCGGCACGCCGTACACCACCTACGGACATTGCCGCGAATTCCTGGCCAATAGAACCAGGCCATTATTCGGGCTAGTGTTTTATCCTGCCCTAAGTGTCCAGCCATGGGATTAAGTGAGTTGCCTGGAATACCAATTCCCGGTGGCTTTTTGGAATCAAGAGCTGCGTGATTTGTTCTTTAGTCTGAATGTCCTGCATCACTCGGTATAATCTATTCTTCATAATAGAAAAATAGGGGAAGGACGGGGTGGTGTTTGGCTGGAGCGTTTGACCATCAATTACTCTCACTTGGTCAAACGCATGCCGCAGAGTCTCGTCTTGCGACTGCTCTAACGGGAAATCCGCAAGGGATTCCCCGAGAGAGGGAGGAGGAGCCAGTGGCTCCTCACTCTGACGCGGAGATGACGTAGACGGCTCTGTGACAGCTGCTCCCGCCAAAGCGACACCGGGACCTCCCCTTGCTGAAATACGGCAGGACCCACTCTTTACTAAATGACTCATTAATGCCCCGAATCCCGGCCAATCAGTCCCCAAAATTATCGAGTGGGTGAGGCGAGGATTAACCGCCGCCTTTATTCTAAATTTTCCCCTCTGAAAAAAATGTGGACTGACACTAAAGGGTAGCTGTGAACATCCCCGTGCACACACAACACCTTCACCCCCTGTGCTCCCCCCAATGCCTCGTCTTGCACCAGGCTTTGGTGGATTGAGGTCTGATTACAGCCAGAGTCCACCAAAGCCTGATATGTATCCCCTTGGATACTCACCGGTATGCAATACGCTCCGGCCCGATTGAGGGCAGCTCCTGGCGCGTCGGGGATCCAAACCACCGTGCCCACTTCCATCACCGAGCACTGCTGTTGGAGGTGGCCCGGCTCCCCGCAGCGGCAGCAAACCGGCCCGGGCTTTCTCTCTGCACCGGTACTCTGGGGCTCACTCACCTGGGGGGGGGGGGGGGGGACAGACACGGAAGTGGGAAACGGGAGGACACCGCGGGTGCGGCGGACCGGCTGTGAGGGAGCCGGCCCCCGCCTCCGCGGTGGGGGAATGGGGCAAGGATGAGACACAGAAGGGGAGAGAGAGAGAGAGAGAGAGAGAGAGAGAGAAAGAAGCGAAGAGGGGATCTGTGATCCTGCCATGGGAACAGCCGCCAAATGATCCTCTGCCAACTCGATGGCCTGATCCAGCGACGCCGGGCGATGGCACTGGACCCACTCCGCCGTTCCTTTGGGAAGCTGCGCGATGAACTGCTCCAGTGCCACCAGGTCGACGACTCCCTCGGCGTCGCGGTTGTCAGCCCTCAGCCACCTCCTGCAGGCGTCCCGGAGTTGCTGGCCAAACGCGAACGGTCAGCCGACCTCCTCTAGGCACAGAGCGCGGAAGCGCTGACGATGTTATTCGAGGGTGCGCCCCACACGCTGGAGGACGGCCCAGCGCAGGTCTGCATAGACCAGCCGGCTGTCGGCGGGGAGCTGTAGCGTGGCCAGCTGCTCCTCACCCGTTAGCAGGGGGAGGAGGCGCGCCGCGCGCTGTTCCACCGGCCACCCTGAGGCTTCTGCTGCTTGTTCAAATAGCGTGAGGAAGGCCTTGGGGTTGTCGTGCGGGCCCATCTTCGTTGGGGTGAGGTGGAGTGGGCCCGCAGCTATGGAGATGGTGGCCCCTGCCGACGCAAGGAGGTGCCGGAACACCCGACGATCTTCCTGTTGCGCCAGCACCAGGGCCTCGAACCGTTGTTCTTGCTCCTTTTGGAGGGCGAGCAGCGCCTGGTGCTGGCTCTGTTGGGCCGTGGTGAGGGCGTGGATCAGGTCTGCGAAGGGGGAGGACTCCATGGGGCTGTTCTCTTCTGTGCTCGGTCCCGGGTTTCGGCACCACTGTAGAAGTCAGAGCGGGTGGGTGGAGCACAGAAGTACGGCAGGCCAGAACTGAGTTCCAAAAACTCTTTTATTTTAGCTTTTCAGCTTTGACTTTTTACACTCTCCCAGTCACACACACAAGTCATCTGGTGCGGGAGAGAGCTCCCTTCCTCTGCCCTCTCTCTCCTTATATAGGGCGTGGTTGCTGGGAAGACACACAAACACAGGTTAATTCACATCAGGTGTAGTGACTCCGCCCTCCGGTCACAGACCGATGCTTGACCACGCCCCCACTGCCACAAATAATAATAATAATAATAATAAAGTAAATAACCCAATTTGACAACTGTAATAATCCATATTATGTCAAGAGCCACTCAACTAAGTAAAAAGAAAGGACAGTCCATCATTATTTTATTTACTGGTACTGTATATACCGTACATATATACATACATACATGTTTTACAAAAACAAGTATTACAAATCACTGTGATCATGGTGCTGCTTCATTCACAGGGTGAGAAATGCAACTCTTTTCATCTCCTCAGTGAGAAACTATGATGAAGGTTTTTACACATGTGCAGCCTCCAATTCTTTGGGACAGGACAAGAAAACAACTCGCCTACGAATAACTGGTAAATTACACCCAGTCAAAATATTCATAATGTAGGGCCATGTAAGGTAATTCAGTGTGTTGAGAATTTGTTTCTTGCTCATGCTATATGTACCTTAAAATGCTTTTCAGCAAAGCCAGTCATTGTGTTATTTGCGGGATCTGTGAATGTGTCCAAGGGAGCCACTATCATTCTCCCATGCCGTGCTGTTGGAAACCCACCACTGAAATACAGTTGGCACAGAAGTGCTCCTCAAACCCCTCTGTCACTTTCACCACACATGCGCATTGATGGCAAGAGATTCTGGAAATTTTTTTTTTGATTAACTATCTTTTATTGAATGTGTTTTCATACATCAAGAATGATTTGCACTTTGAAAAGCTTTTTGTCCTGCAGATGATGAGACACTGCACATCTTTAATGCCCACCAGTCAGACGCTGGAGAGTATTACTGCACTGCTGAAAACAACCTAGGTCAGGATAGACGAAAGACCACCATAACAGTCATCTCTGGTAAAAATGAATTCTGTTACAGAGAAAATTGTAATTTGCACCAGCCATGCAATCATACATAGGTAAATAACTTTCTTATATCTAATTGTTTTAATCTTCTAATCTGAAGCTGAGACCGAAGAGGATTTATTATCTACAGTGAGTAGCATATGGAAGTCAATGTTGTGATCCCATTCCATTGTAACATCTTTGTTTGTCTTGTTCCATGTACTGTAAAAAGCACCACACACCATCATTAGAATGTTCAGTGGTTCTGTGTACAATACTGAGGGATGAATTGCATTTATTTTGAGTGAACACTCTAGGTTTGTTTTATTCAAGGAATCAAGGATCAAGGAAATCAAGCCAGAAGAACCTACAAATCCAACTGACTATAACAATTTTAAATCTTATAAAGGTAAAATGATTCCATTCAGCAGTCTATAACCACCATATGCACTATATGTTCAGTGTCTTTGTTTAAAGCATGAGTGAGTGAGTTTTTTTCTCCTCTGTCACATCAATAGATACTTACCTGAAGGACTCGCCAACACATTCTATCAGTGTGTCAACCCCGTTTGCCTCCTATATGTCTTTCATTGATCATGACAGCATGAACACAGGAGAAAAACAGAATTACAATGATCTCCTAAAAACAGCAGTGCCACAGTCTATCCTCCCTTACTCCAAACCCCTAGAAGCACATACACAAAAAAGACATGCACATGTTACTCCAACTAATCTAATCACCCAGCATCCAGATCAGCCAATGTTGTATCCAAGCCACATACAACCTGAGTCCTTGTTTACACACAGCCAGACCTTCAAGCAAGCTTCTCTTCAAGGACTGAACAATCAGCACACAAGTTCACAGCAAGACCACTCCTCTCCCAGATCAGTGGCTCAGGCCCTTGAACTAACCCAGCCCTCTGGGTTCACATTATATAATATGAACCGTATCGACAGTACAACTTTTGTTGAAGTCCATCAGTACTCAAATCAGCCTGCTCAGCAGGTTACAGGTACCAAGGCCTCACAGGCAAATAATACTGAATTAGTTGAAATGTTGAATAAAAACACCTCAAAAGCCCCCATGAGGACCACAGACAACAATGCCAGGTAGCATATTATGTTGTATTTGAGGTATTTGTTTGTCTGTTTGCTTGTTTGTGTTTTTTTAAACAGTATTCTGGTTTTTATTCTTTTGGATTTTCCACAATTTGTTATCAGAGAGAAGAGGAAGTCACAGAGTTGGCTGCCTGTGTTTGAAAAACATGACATTCCGATTGTGGTAGGGGTGGGAGTTTCCTTGACATTTATTTTCATCACCATGGTTTTCTATTCTTTGTTTCGGAAAAATGACCCTGCAGCCATAACTACAGGACAAGCAGGTAGGACACCTAAAAATTTGTAAAACGTTATTAATAGTTGAACAGGCATGCTAAATTTTCTTTCCAATCTAATCTCTGTGTCCCACCAATAACACTTACTCAATAATTATTAGTTATTAGTCATTAATCATTGTAAAATAATACAAACCAAAAAAAAAAACAAAAAACACTCTTTTTCTAAAGCTCTCAGAGGCCTTGGTGGGCCTTGCAGGCACAGTGAACATCTTGCAATTGAAAGGACATATGATAATAAGTGAGTTAATAATATAATGCCAGTCTCAATTAATCCTAAGCCACCTATTTGAAATGGTGTTTAAATAGTATTTTCTGCACTGATGTTTGCTCTAGAGCTTTTGAAGATGACAACATGGTTGCTGTTGTTGAGCAAAGCCCAAACACTTCTGAGATGAGAGCCCATCCCCCAGCTTCCAGTCCATCCACCTTGCTAATGGAACCGTGTTATGATGACACACAAGAGGAAGTCCAGCCAAGCCAAGATATGCCAGTCATAGTGGAAACACACACAGAGCCCTCTGAGGATGTGCAGGTCAGTGATGTTTCAGTCATGGCTAGTGGTGATATGAGATGGGAGGGCAGTTGTTCTCAGCCAAAATCACAGCTTAGATTTTTATTACAGATGATGGTCAGCATTCAACAAATGGTGTAAGTGAATCAGACGAGTAATGCTATAACTTCTATACCTCAGTTGGAGACCTCGTTTGAGGAAGGCAAAGTCACACCATCTCTCCCATCTGACATCCAGTGTGTTGAGGACTGGAGGAGCCAGGATTTGGGACAGTGCCAAAGAGATGTCCCTTCACCAACTCCTTCCAACACTTTGGGTACTCAGGAAGAGGGTCTCCGCTCTTCTCTGACCGTGCAGACCAATGATTCCTCCTCCACCCCGGTACACCACAGCATCAGCTTCTCCCATGCTTCCTGTCCCCTTATGTTGTCCCACTGTGTCACCCTGGGCATGACATCTGTGGCTGTTGATGTGCACTTCTACCCCTCCACTTCTACGCAGTATGAGCCTCTGAGACCTCAGAGTAATGCCCGGCATGAGCATGATCAAAATGCTCTGTCTCCTCACCATGGCAAATGAATCATGGAAAATAAACTTCTGGTAGGGCTTATACCAACTTGAATGTTCATTAAAGATACAGTGTCTTGCAAAAGTATTCATCCCCCTTCATGCTTGTCCTGTTTTGTTGCATTACAAGATAGAATTAAAATGGATTTTTGGAGGGTGAGCACCATTTGATTTATACAACATACCTACCACTTTAAAGGTGAAAATTGTTGTTTTATTGTGACACAAACAATAATTAAGATGAAAAAACAGAAGTCAGGAGTATGCATAGGTATTCACCCCCTTTCATATGAAACCCCTAAATAAGAGCTGGTCCAAACAATTCACTTCATAAGTCACATAATTAGCTGATTAAGATCCACTTGTGTGCAATCAAAGTGTCACATGATCTGTCACATGATGTCTGTATAAATCAACCTGTTCTGGAAGGTCCCTGACTAAGCAAGCAACACAAGAATCAAGGAGCACTGCAAACAGGTTAGAGACAAAGTTGTGAAGAAGTATGGATCAGGGTTGGGTTATAAAAAAATATCCCAAACTTTGAATATCCCATGGCGCACCATTAAATGCATTACAGCAAAATTGAAAAATATGTCACCACTACAAACCTGACAAGAGAAGGCCGCCCACCAAAACTCACAGACCAGGCAAGGAGGGCATTAATCAGAGATGCAACAAAGACACCAAAGATAACACTGAAGGAGCTGCAAAGATCCACAGCGGAGATGGGAGTATCTGTTCATAGGACCACTTTAAGCCATACACTCCACAGAGTGGGGCTTTATGAAAAAGTGGCCAGAAAAAAAGCCATTGCTTAAGAAAACACATTTGGAGTTTGCCCAACAACATGTGGCAGACTCCCCAAACACATGGAAGAAGATTCTCTGGTCAAATGAGACAAAATTTGATCTTTTTGGCCATCATGGGAAATGCCATGTGTGGAGCAAACCCAACACCCTGAGAACACCATTTCTACAGTGAAGCATGGTGGTGGCAGCATCATGCTGTGGGGATATTTTTCATCTGCAGGGACAGGAAAGCTGGTCAGGACTGAAGGAACGATGGATGGCACTAAATACAGGGCAAATCTGGAGGAAGACCTGTTTGAGTCAGCCAGAGGTTTGAGACTGGGAGGAAGGTTCATGTTCCAGCAGGACAATGACCCTAAGCATACTAAAGCTACACTGGAGTGGTTTAAAGGGAAACATTTAAATGTCTTGGAATGGCCTAATCAAAGTCCAGACCTCAATCCAATTGAGAATCTGTGGCATAGCACAACCCATTTAACTTGAAGGAGCTGGAGCAGTTTTGCCTTGAGGAATGGGCAAAAATCCCAGTGGCTAGATGTGCTAAGCTAAAAGAGACATACCCCCAAAATACTTGCAGCTGTAATTGCAGCAAAAGGTGGCTCTACAAAGTATTGACTTTGAGGGTGAATACCTATGCACACTCCAGATTTGTTTTTTCATCTTAATTATTGTTTATGTCATAATAAAAGAACAAATTTCACCTTTAAAGTGGTAGGCATGTTGTGTAAATCAAATGGTGCTAACCCCCCCAAATCCATTTTAATTCCAGCTTGTAATGCAACAAAACAGGACAAACACCAAGGGGTATGAATACTTTTGCAAGACACTGTAAGTAAAGATATGTCCCACTCAGTTTCAGAGGGAAAGATGTTATTATGGTTGCTTTTTGTCTGATTTATAAGGTGCTGTTGGTTTGCTTGTTTTTTTCTGCTTTCATAATTCTGCTGGTTTATGTTCCTGGTTAGAAAATGAGTGCATAATTCATTCTTTTAAGAAACAAACATAAAACAAATCATGTCTATCAAATGCCAAGAATATGTTGTTACTTAAAAAAACTGTGTACGTATGTGTGTGCTATAGAGATGACAACAAATTATACAGTATGAATTAATAATGTTTAATACCTGAAGCACTTTTGCTTAATAGTTGGAGAGTAAGAGATATTTCTTAGTAGATTTCTATAATATTCTTATATTTTAGAATGTTTCTCAGATATTTCTAAATGTCACAAAACTAACTGCATTGATTTGCAGTTATACTGTTATAAATGAAAAGGGCAAGGATGAATGATTTCACGTTTCTAGTGCAAATCAACATGACTGTTACATTTACATTACCAAAGGTTGTGCTACCTTACCACTGAACAAATTAATTTTGTTAATATCATATTAATATCAGTATTACTGTCAGAATATTCTGGAAATTCATGTCATATTGTAGTTAATATACCATTTAATACAACTCTATACTGAGGTTGTATATGTTTCTTTCTTTTTTTTTTTGGCTAGCAATTATATAAAAAAAAATAGGTACCCTATGGGTACATGTGGCTACTGCTTATAAATAAAATTGTTTTCTGATATCATGTCCATACAGTATGCGTATATATACGCACACTCTATGAGGCAGTAGCTACAAAAATGAAGTGTAATCCAAAAATGAACAATTTAAAAATCACCGAAGTAAAATATACCAAGTGTCTGTACTTTATATTATTCTACTCTTACCTATTAGTTTTCAAAACTGAAACCTCCAAACCGAGGCTGACATACACACACTGTCGCCATGATCAAAACTCTTATTTCCTGGAAAAGGCCCAGCACTACAGCTCAGTGGTCTCAATACTCTTTTCAACAACTTTCCATAACAACTTGGAAGTGAATCTACATCACACTTGGGACCACTGGCTGAAGAAGGCGAAGAAAGGGGGACAACCTGGAGTATATTTTAAAATAGGAACACACTTTCCCTTGGTAATAAGCATAAACATGTCTGAAAGCGATTTCTTTAGTCCATTCTATTTATTTTGAATAGTGAACCAAACTGTATACACTCACCGATCATTTTAATAGGGACACCTGTATGCGCATGCGCAGTGTGCTATTGTTACACTCATTCTTACATACATGGTGACATAGGGAGGGAAAGTGAAACACAGCGATCGTAGTGGTAGCGTTCCTAAGCCGAGAGCCATACTATTGAAAATCCCATAGACACGATTTAAAAAAAAAAAATCCCACGAAGTTATGACGTGGAACTTGTACACCCCCAAAAAATATGTTGTATATGTTGGGATTATCTACTAACTGTGAAAGTATCAGGTGAAATGTCGCTGTCTTTTAAAAGACTGAAATTGCGCCTAACCTGTCAGAAACGGACTACAACCAAACTGTCTAGTCAGAGTCGCTCATATTACGTCAGCAGTAGGCTTGATAAGTTTTGTTCTTCATACTAGCCCTAAGCCCTTACAAGTGCTGCAGCTCTCCCTGTGAAAATCGGTGGAAAAAATAAAGTATGATCACCAGGATCGATAGAGCTGCCCGACATGCACAACATATGGAAGCCATTGTCTTAACTTTGAAGTGTAACCCGAAATGTAATATTTTGAAAAGATACTCCCATTTATTTTGCCATAGAGGTTGGAACGCATCCAGTAGGGGCCGATGAGATTACTTTCCCTCCCTATTGAGGTATTTCACCTGACGTCACAGGGTCACGTGACGCCCCGGTGTCCGCCATTTTGAACGTCAAGCTACATACTAAAGGCCTCTGCATGCTCTTGCGACAAGGCCTTCGCAGATAGCTTTTCGCAGACAGTTGTAATTTATTGTTGAGCAGGAGTAATAGGCGTGCGCGATGTTATTCACCGGCACAACGCAAGGGGGCGCGAAGTCGCTAGGAGTAGTTGGTGGGTGTGGTTAGTGGAGTGTTTATCCTCCGGTTACTTATAATGACTAGAACTTTTTTTTTTTATAATGACTAGAACTGGAGTCGTATAGATGTCCGTACTTCCTCAATCAACCGCTCTTCATGCTGCTCCATTCCTCTACTTCTTCTTCTTCTTTGGAGTTTTATGGCAGCCGGCATCCAAATAGTTGCATTGCTGCCATCTACAGGATTGATGCCTAATTAAGGCCCAATTACACTATATCCTACTATATAAACCAGTATCCAATAAAAACTTTAATAAAAATCGTCTTCCCTTTCTACTTGATCCTATTTCTAAAATGTTTTTCAACGTCACCTCTTCCAAACCAAGTCCACGCAACTGTGTGAGCAGTTCCTGTCTTTGACTGTCATAATTTTTGCAAAAGAGTATGACATGATGAACAGTCTCAGGTTCCTGACAATAACACAGACCATTCTGATGTTTTCCCAATAAAAACAAAGTGCTATTTAAAAATGTATGCCCAATTCTCAACCTTGTAAAAATAACTTCCTCCTTACGATTACTCCCTCTTTTACAACCAACTGAGTCAGTTACTCTACTAGAAATTGAGAATAGATGCCTTCCCTTTGATTCTTGTTGCCAACTCTGTTGCCATTTTAAAATTGCTTCTTTCCACACAATACTTTTACCCTCTGATTTTGATAACTTTATATTTACATCTATGGACTCTTTTTGACAAGCTTTCTTGGCTAATTTATCCACTTTTTCATTAGATGTGACACCTACATGAGCTGGGACCCATATAAACGACACCTCTATCCCTCTTCTTTTCACCTCACTAATTATCAGTAAAATCTCATAAATGAGATCCTGTCTGCTTTTTGACGAACCTTTTCCAATGCACCTAATAGCTGACACAGAGTCACTACATATCAGTACTTTCTGACTCTGTATCTGTTCAACCCACTGTATTGCCATTAGGATTGCATAGAGCTCCACAGTAAATACACTTAAAAAATCTGAGGTTCTTTTAAAAGCTTGAAAATTAAAACTCTGAACAAAAAAGGCTGACCCTGTAGCTCCTGTTTCTTGATCTTTTGACCCATCAGTAAAAATTAATATATGGTTCTTATATCTTTCTCTTACATGACACTGAAATTCAAATGCCAAGTCTATCTCAGGATTTTCCATCTTAATTTCAAGCAACTTCAAGTCAGTCTCTGGAACCTCCAATTGCCATACAGGAATTAAAGGCCACATTACTACTGAACAAAAGCTCTTATTAAGAATGTTCAATTCCTGTGCTACGATTTTTCCAGACCACCCAAAACTTGAGAATCTTGCCACCTCCCTCTCCCATGATGGTTCAATTACACATTTTACAGGGTGATCACATCTCTGACCCATCAAATTGACCCAATAGTTAGCTTGAAGCTGCCTTCTTCTTAAACCAAGTGGCATTTCACCTGTTTCCACTTGTAGCGAACACACTGGAGAAGATCGTACAGCTCCAGTGCATATTCTCAACGCCTTAGCTTGAACTACATCTAATCCAGCTAAAACGGATTTGGCTGCAGACCCATACACTATACACCCATAGTCAATTCTTGACCTAATTAAATAAACATAAATCTGCTTCAAGGATGCTACATCTGCTCCCCATTCTGTTCCAGCAAGACATCTCATTAAGTTCATGACTCTTTTACTTTTGTCTATTATTTTTGAAATGTGATCTCTCCAGGTAAGTCTTACATCAAAAATAACACCAAGAAATTTGAAATTCTTAACCCTTTCCAATGGTCTACCATAGTTGCATATTTTCAGGTACCTTCTTTCTAGTAAAAAACATTACTTTAGTCTTTTCAATAGAGAATCTAAAACCCCATCTCTTACCCCAGTCTTCTACTAAAATTAAAGCTTCCTGAACCTCCTTCAGGGTGTACTTCACATTTTTTCCCCTTTTCCACAAGCTACTATCATCAGCAAATAGAGATCTCCCTATCCCTGGCTGAACATTAGAAAAAATGTCATTAATCATTATATTAAATAACAATGGACTAATAACACTTCCTTGTGGAGTTCCATTTTCAACCAAACATCTCCTTGACATATCTTTCCCTATTTTCACCTGGATGCTTCTATTAGTTAAAAAGTCCATTACCCAATTAAACATGTTTCCCCCAATCCCTAATAAATGCATTTTAATTAAAAGTCCCTCCACCCAAAGCATATCATAGGCCTTTTCTACATCTAAAAACACTGCCACAACAGTTTCTTTCTTCACTTGTGCTTTCCTTATTTCATCCTCAAGACATACAATTGAGTCAACAGTACTTCTCCCCTTCCTAAAACCACTCTGACAGCTCACCATCAAACCCCTTTCTTCAATAAAGTGCATTAACCTACAGTTAACCATTCTTTCCATCAATTTACCTAAGTGCGAAGTTAAAGCTATAGGCCTATAATTTGCCGGATTACTAGCATCTTTTCCTGGTTTTCTAATTGGAACAATAACAGCCTCCTTCCATCCTGCAGGAATCTTTCCTTGCTCCCAAACTTTATTAAACATTTTTAAAACAACCTCAATTCCCTTATCACTTAAATGTCTTAACATAATATAGCACACTTCATCTTTCCCAGGAGCTGAGTTCTTACACCCATCCAGGGCATTTCTTAACTCTCTTATTGTAAATGGAACATTATATTTATCCTCTAATTTTCCTTTCTTTTGTATAACCCCAGCATAAATACTCCTTGTCTGTTCCCTTCCCCTTCTTCAGATAAATTAATAGAACTATGTATCTTACTCAGAGTATTAACCATCATTTCTGCTTTTTCCAGGTTTGATATAGCCAACTGAACTCCATCTGTAAGAACAGGATAATTCCACTCCCTCCTATTACCCTCCATTTTTTTAATCATTCCCCATACATCGTTAATACTAACATTACTTCCAATTGAACTACAATACTCTCTCCAATATATTATTTTCCTCTGTCTTATCGTCCTTTTAACTACTGCCTGAGACTTCTTATACTGAATTAGGTGCTGAAAGTTATGCGTTCTTTTTAACCTCCTGAAGGCTCTGTTCCTATCCCTCACAACCTCTTCACACTCAGCATTCCACCATGGAACTGCTCTTTTTATAAATTTTCCTGAGCTTTTTGGTATTGCAGTCACTGAAGCCATATAAATACTCTGACGCACCTCTATTTCATTCCTTTCTATATCATCTGTTAACTGGACTGAACTAATGTGCAAATCACTAGTTTCCATAAATTTCTCCCAGTTTGCCTTTTTAAAAATCCACCTCCCATGACTGTCGTCTGTATTCATCCTTACATCAATGTCTAGCTTACATATAATTGGGTAGTGATCACTTCCCATAGTACTTCCTCCATGTACTTCCCACTCACATTTTGATGCCAGTCTGCTAGATAAAATTGTCAGATCTAGTACTGACTCTTTCCCAGTTCTAATATCAAACCTAGTACCTTTACCATCATTCAGACAAACTAAATTTTTCTCATCCATTAACTCCTAAATCACCTGCCCATTATTATCTATCCTATCTCCCCCCCCCCCCCCACAATGTATTATGAGCATTAAAATCGCCACACCAAATAATATTATCTCTATCCTGCCCTTCTATTTCTTCTAGCTCTTTTAACTGCATTTGCCTGCATGGGTTATAGTAATTAATTACTACTATTTTCTTATTATCTGCCCATATTTCAACTACCACATACTCTTGTTCCTTCCCTATACCCAACACCCTATATGGCATACCCTGTTTTACAAAGGTAATACAGCCCCCACCACTCCCTTCCTCTCTATCCCTCCTAATAGCTATATAGTTAGATATACCAAAATCAAACCTAGGTTTTAACCATGTTTCCTGGATACACATTATGTCTGGAACCACACTCCTGTTGTCTATAAACTGTTTAAACTCTTGGCCATTTGCTAACAAACTCCTTGCATTCCATTGTAAGAGTAACATAACCGGTATGATCATCCCACACTACTTCCCTCCTGGCCTGCTGATGCCACACTAAGGCCATCTCTGATCTCCTCCCATTTTAAACCCAACATACCCAGATGTTGAGTCGCTGCTTTGGCAATAATTTGAATTCTCTCTGTTTTGGACTTAACTTCAGCTGTTGCATTAATCACCCCTGCAATAAAGATAACTAGATCTCTCTTTTCCACCCATTCCTTTTTCTCCTTCTCTTTAACAATTTCTTGTCTCATCAACCATTAACCATCTGAGGTTAATTCCCCTCTAATGCTTCTTCCATTAACCATCTGAGGTTAATTCCCCTCTAATGCTTCTTCCATTAGTCCTTGACTGTTCCACCCTTTTAACTGCTTCTGCATAGGTAACTTTGCTTTTCATTTTCACATTCTGAATTTCTGTCTCCCTTCTCATTACTTCACACCCCCAATAAGCTGCACTATGACGTCCTCCACAATTACAACATTTAGGAGTAGTTCCTTCAACACACTCTCCATAATCATGAGCCCCACCACATTTTGCACGTCTTTTCTCCCCTTTACACATTTTAGCAACATGACCAAATTTTTGACACTTGAAGCATCTCATTGGCTTGTGGATGTATTCTCTCACACTGTATCTCATGTATCCAAAATAAAGCTCTGTAGGCATCTCTTTAGTACTAAACTGAATTAAAATCGACTCAGTTTCTGCTTTCTCAAATCCCCTAGTTAACCGCTTTGCACTCTGAACAGCGTCACACCTTTCTTTTAGATGCCAAACTAGCTCCTTGATCTCCACTGACAAGGGAATCCCATAAATCACACCTTTACTCCCTTGATCACCAACTCTAGCCACCTTCACTACCTTTGCTTTTCCAATAGCTTGCAATTTTTCAGCCCTCCCAACTTGCTCTTCAGACATACATCCTATTAATAAATTGCCATCATTTAGAATCCTAGCATATTTACCCTCTCCAACCTGATTCTTAATTATTTTTGTCAGCTTTATTGGATCCATGTTTTTAACTCCACCATCTTCTAACCTCACAACAACATTCCATCTCTCCTCAGAACCTTTAACTCTCAGTCGTTTGGCTTTATGCATTTTCCTTAATTGCCAACTACCACCATCCCCATCTAAATCATCCATGCTCCCGCAATCCTCCTCTTCCTGACTACACGCCATGGTAGAGAATATTGTGCAAGTGTATCGTCTACCGGACCTATACAGGCCGTCGGCCGATACTCCCGCAAAATACCCCCTCCACTCAAACTACTATAATCCTAATAAACAACAAAAAAAAAAATCGATGCTGTGTTATATAATACCACAAACTTTCCAAGAACTGCGATTAACACCAAGCCTGCCGGCCGCCACAAAACGGCCACCACAAAACTCCGTCTCAGCCTCCACCGTCTGCTCAACTCTCGGCCCATGCTGCTCCATCTTCGCTTGTGTTTTTAAAAATGCTGGTCGTGAAAACAAACCAAACCGGGAAAGTAGGGAAGCGGAAGTGCATGTACAGCAGATGTAGAGTGGACCAATCAGAGCCCTCTTGTCTGCGGCTCTGTCTGCGAGGCTTCTGCAGTGGTCACAATTTTTGGGAGGTGCGCGGGCTACGCAGACACTATCTGCGACGCTATCTGCGAGGACTGGGTTGTCAGCATAAATTGGCCTTAACGCTGCAGACAGAGAGGGAGAACCAGCTTGAAAAAAAACGTGTTACAGACACCTAGAATAGATTAATTTGTCAGTAAGCACTCTATAAATAACCATGGTGTTTGCTTGTTGTGCTGTGGGCTGCCACATAGTGGTGTGTCGTTCACGAACGAACCGTTCTTTTTGAACGAGTCTTCGAAGTGAACGACTAGAACTAGTTCGCGCTGCCTCTCGTTCTCGGTCGTTCGCGAATCAGCAGTCTCTGCTCGCTGGCAGCAGGGCGGTCGCTGAATGTCGGTCGTTGGCGGATCAGCAGGATCTGTTCAGTAGCAGAAGGGCGTCCAACTTGCATTTTGATCTGTGCAGAGCAGCGCCACTTTACTTCTTTACGGGCTATCTGAGCCCTATTATCAGAGCGTTGACACATGCCAGGTCTTTAGTTTACAATTTAGAGCTCTCACTCAGCAATACATTTCAGTTCACAGCGAACGAGCTCAGCAGTTCGCGAACGAACGAACAGCCAGCAGCCAGCCTGCCTGCTGCCATACTGGGCTGGGCGCATAGCAACGGTTTCCATGACTGTGATAAACAATGAAGAACGTGGCTCTGGAGATCGCGGCATACTGTGTTCGTTTTTTTTTATGTTAATGCAATTTGTAATAAAGTGGTTTGTTCTTTGTAATGAGCGTTGCTGTTGAATATGAGCAAAATGGGTGTTACTTAATGGGTTTGAACAACTGCATGAAACAGTCTGCATCTATCGTAGTTGGCTTTACTTTATTTCCCTTGCCTACTGGGAGATACCATTATCAGAAAGTTCGCACCACTATGGGGGCGGGGGGCATGCATGTCTATTACAATTTCATAATAATACTTAAAAAAAGAGAGAATAAAATACAGCGGGCTGCCACTACTTATTTATTCAGAACTAGCATTTGTATTCATTTTTTCAGCAACACCACCACCTCTCTCGTTGTTGACAGAGTAGTACTGGATGGAGCTAGCGCCAGATACAGTACACAATTGACTGGTCATTGTAAATTGTGAGTTTTAAAATTGAGACCAGTTCAAGAAGAAACAATGCAAACAATGTAGGCAGTACGAATACATATAAAAATTACAAGAACTTTATTTACCTTTTCAGATTAACTTTACAGTGACTTGATTTATCACAACTTTTACCATCACGATAAGTCCCCCCCCCCCCCCCCCCCCCCCCCCCTTCGCCCCGGCTGGGACGAGAGTTGAATATTCCGTTGGTCTTTAACATGAACTTGGGTGCGGATGGGGGGGTGGGTGCATGTTATTCTCTGAAATGAGTGTTGTTAAATAAGCAATTTCTTTTTGCTTAATGGGTTTGAGAGAACAACTGCATAGCCGGCAGACCATGGCTCTACTAAAATAAATATAATAAATATAAAAACAGCTTTATTCTCATCTACATTTAATTAACTTTCAGAGCTTTGTTTATGTAGTCTTTTTCAGATAATGCTAGGATAATGTTTTTCTTCCATCTTTTTCTCAAGCACATTGTAATGTATGAAAATCTATTGTGGATGGCACCTCTGCCGCCTCTCGTTCACTCAAGATGAACTAAACTTCGGACGACAGCCATTGTTGTGCCGCTTTGGTGTGACGTCATCAAAATGAACGAGTGAACGAACTGAACGAACGAATTTCTTTGCTGAACTGACCGACATGAACGAACTGGCGGAAATGAATCGCCATGTCCCACCAATACTGCCACAACAGACAGGGACAGCGTGCAGGACGCTCCTTTTACCGGTTTCTAGTGATGGGAATTTCAGCTCTTTTTCGGGAGCCGGCTCTTTTGGCTCTTCTTACTATAAGGAGCCGGCTCTTTCGGCTCCTAAACGGCTCCTGAGATTTTATTTTTGACTTAATTGCTGCAATTTATGAGTTAATTAATTACATTATTATTTATATTTTATCAACAGGATGTTTTCCATTTTATTTTTTAGTTTTTGTAGCCATTGTAAAGCTTTGTAAAGTATAGCAGTGTAACAATGTTCTAGCTATAGAAATAAAACTTACCAATTAATAAATTATTTTCTCACAAACATAATGCAAAACTGTGTTCTCATCTCATCTCATTATCTGTAGCCACTTTATCCTGTTCTACAGGGTCGCAGGCAAGCTGGAGCCTATCCCAGCTGACTACGGGCGAAAGGCAGGGTACACCCTGGACAAGTCGCCAGGTCATCACAGGGCTGACACATAGACACAGACAAGCATTCACACTCACATTCACATCTACGGTCAATTTAGAGTCACCAGTTAACCTAACCTGCATGTCTTTGGACTGTGGGGGAAACCGGAGCACCCGGAGGAAACCCACGCGGACACGGGGAGAACATGCAAACTCCGCACAGAAAGGCCCTCACCAGCCACGGGGCTCGAACCCAGAACCTTCTTGCTGTGAGGCAACAGCCCTAACCACTACACCACCGTGCCGCCGCAAAACTGTGTTATATTACCAATATAAAATACACAGCTGATTTTCCCCTCCTCAGGTGCCTCACAGACTCCTCTCCCCTGCGCTCCACAGCTTTAAGCATTACACCAATTTTCGTATTTTCGCAGCTGTGAATGACATCAACCCCCCCAACCAAAAAAAGTAGGCGTACACCATGCTACTTTTTTTCCTTTGAATGGTAATAGACAACACAAAGACGCAATCGGACAGCAACTTTTTTTGTGAAAGTCTCTCTCTCTGAGGCACCTAAGGACAAAAAACTAATTCGGCTCCCCAACTCGGCTCCCACCGAAGAGCCGGCTCCCGTCGTTCACTTCAAAGAGCCGGCTCTTTGAACTGGATCGTTCGCGACCGACACATCACTACCGGTTTCCTACTGACTCAGACAAGAGGGCCAAATGGATTGCAGCTGTGAAGAGACAGGATTGGGAGCCAACAGAGTACTCCAGACTTTGCAGTGATCATTTCATTTCAGGTTAGTTTATCAGTTAACGCAATTTTGATAAAATATATAGCAAAAAGTAAATGGGTCAGTGTTTGTTAACCCATCTGAGCAGTGAAACAAGGCAGTGTTAATTTGTCTAGGGTTGCATGTAGCAGACATCAGACATAAAACGCAATAACAAAGGCTAGAAAGAAACGGGACACAGAAATAAATAAACAGGGCTCCATAACAAGGCTGGGTACAGTGTTTGTGATAAAAGACAGATCCAATTTAACACGAATCACAGCTTACTTTCTTGTTAAAATGTGCAAAGGTCTCCACCATCTCATACCGCCTTGCACTGAAGGACTTAAGCGTGCCGTCCAAAATGGCTGCGTCACGTGACTTGGTCACGTGGGTGAAATACCTCAATAGAGGATTTCGACGTGACATCACAGGTGACGTGACGCCCCGGTGTCCGCCATTTTGAAGGTCAAGCTAGCTAATGTCAACAACAGTAGCTAGTATGTTACTGTAGCAATGTTTACGTTCAGTCATTTGGATGACTGTTAAAACCTTTCAGTCTCAAGTTTTTCCTTTACTGTATTTACTAGTTTACTGAGCTAGCACGCTCGGGCAGGCTGGGAGCGAGCGCGCTAGCTCAGTAAACTAGTAAATACAGTAAAGGAAAAAAACTTGAGACTGAAAGGTTTTAACAGTCATCCAAATGACTGAACGTAAACATTGCTACAGTAACATACCAACTATGATGTTGTTGATATTAGCTAGTGCTAACAGCTAGTTGCTAGTGCACTGCTACAACACAGACACTGACCCTAATAATACAGTTCTTGGTCATTGCCTGGTAACAGCAAATTTATAACGGGCCATGTCTCAACAGACTAAGAAGTTATTTCAATGACATTTAATAACATTTTGTTTATCCTGAGGACCGAAAGTAAATGAAAATGTGAACAAACCTTAGCTGTAATAAGATGGCGACCACCGGCTCCAGGGACGACCCACTGATGTAGGCATGTTACCCAGCCTGGTTTTTAACGACATAGGTATACAGATCATGTGGGCCGAAGTCAGGTAAAGACGAGGGCTTGGTGTACTTCCGTACGTCAGTGAACAATCCTGGTGGAAGCAGGTAAACGTCGTTCTCTAAGCCTGCTAACCTCAATTTTTGCAAATACCTCTCCCTCTGCTCGCCCTGTAAATGCCCTACGTCGCTGGATAGTGAAGGTGTTTTCTGCATCTCGCTCCTTTTTCTTTTATGTTTTTTCCCTGGTATTTCCCACACGCCTGACTGCAGGTCAGGAAGATCACCCGCGCTGCAAAGCCAGAAAAAGATAGCCTGGTAACGTGTACGGATCACGTACACCAGCATCATTGATTTTCTGGTGATATCACTTCTTACTCGCGTCATCTAGGCCGGATAAAATACTCGACAATGAGACTTCGTCATGATCAACAGTGTATCGCTACCGGTAGTCGCCATATTTGTGACCGTCAAAATGGCGCCGGCTACTTGTTGACATGGCAACGGTCACGTGGGTCGAAAATCTCTATAGTGGCTACAGCCTTTATATGAGGCAGTAACCACAACAAGCTTCTAGCTGAACTTTCAAAGGGTTGCCAAACATTTCACAGAGGAAAAAAAATACACAAAGAAGTTTATAAGTTGTTCAGAAAAAAGATACATTTTATTAATAAAATTATCCATCAATATGTGCATTAATTTCAGGAAAAGCCTTCTGTTCCAAGGTAACTGAGAAATAATAATGGCCAAAAAAAAGAACAAAAATCTAGAAACAAGTCATGATCATATGCTGTCATAGACTGTCAATTTTCAGAATCTACTAAAGAGTAGATTCTCTTTCTTTATTCACAATTGCAGCAGTTAAAAATGAGGAGTTTCTACAAATTATTACCTCTCATTAATTAATGTAAAACCAGTGTTTCAGAACGGTCCTTTACTGTAATAAACAAGCCTCAGTGACAGTTATTAGACATCAAAAAACACCATTCAATATTCCACACCTTAACGCATTGACAAGGAGCTTTAGTGCATAACTGGGAAGAACACTGACTGCAGGTTACAGGAATCATTGATATAAATCTGACAATAATGGCATTACATTTAACTGATATGTTTTTCTTTTTCTTTTTTTTTGCCAATACTGGGCATAGATCCAAAATTCCCATTATCAAAACCATTCATTAATATCTGTGTGAAAGCTGCCCAAGACTGAGCACTGCTTGCTTTATTTTTTTCTCATTTCTCAAACCAAAACACTCTCAAGCCTGCTACTGAGCACAGTCTGCATCTTTACAAAAAAAACAACAACATAAATAAATAAAACAAAACAAACAAAAAAAACTTGTATTTTAAGTATTAAATTGTAAATTATTCTGCAATAAAATAATAAAAGTATTATAAAATAAAAGTATTACAATTGTAAATTGTATTATTCTCCAAAGGACATATATGCTCACTGGCCACTTTAATATCAATGCCTGTTCATGAATGTAATTATCCAATCAGTCAAGAGTTTTATTCTGACCATTGGGGTAGTTGTTTGTGCCAGACAGGTCAGTAGAGAATGGGCGTTTTTGAGCTGATACAGTAATTCACATAACCATTCTTAGTATTGTAGTTGAGTCACTAAACCTCGAGTCCGAGTCCAGTTTGGAGGCCCCAGTGTTCAAGTCCGAGTCAAGGCCAAGTCATTAAAAAAAATTTCAAGTCGAGTCTGAGACGAGTCCACTATTGATCCAAGTCGAGTCGAGAACAAGACTCCAATCACACCATTTGATGGTGGCTGTTTTAGTGCCATTAACATTAATTTGTTCCTGAACATGACGTATGAACAGGTGAATATGCATTCTCTTTGTCAGAGAGTGCGAAGTATTCTGTCAGAGATGGTTGGGGGACGGATGTAAGTGTGGAAGGTGTGTTTATTAATACGAGTGAAGACAGGTAAACAATCCAGAATGGCAGGCAAAATCGTACAACGGTGAAACAGGCAATAGGTTGAGCGAGGCACAAACAGGCTATCATAGACTCAGCAGAATCAAAGATGAGAAACAGGAAATCAGGGATCAGGAAACCAAACAAGGAAATAAGGCTCGGTAACGTGTCAGCAATGCAACTCAATACTTCGCAAAGTACAGTGGCACTTGAAAGTTTGTGAACCCTTTAGAATTTTCTATATTTCTGCATAAATATGACCTAAAACATCATCAGATTTTCACACAAGTCCTAAAAGTAGATAAAGAGAACCCAGTTAAACAAATTAGACAAAAATATTATACTTGGTCATTTATTTATTGAGGAAAATGATCCAATATTACATATCTGTGAGTGGCAAAAGTATGTGAACCTCTAGGATGAGCAGTTAATTTGAAGGTGAAATTAGAGTCAGGTGTTTTCAATCAATGGGATGACAATCAGGTGTGAGTAGGCACCCTGTTTTATTTAAAGAACTGGGATCTATCAAAGTCTGATCTTCACAGCACGTTTGTGGAAGTGTATCATGGCACAAACAAAGGAGATTTCTGAGGACCTCAGAAGAAGCATTGTTGATGCTCATCAGGCTGGAAAAGGCTACAAAACCATCTCTAAAGAGTTTGGACTCCACCAATCCACAATCAGGCAGATTGTGTACAAATGGAGGAAATTCAAGACCATTGTTACCCTCCCCAGGAGTGGTCGACCAACAGAGATCACTCCAAGAGAAAGGCGTGTAATAGTCAGCGAGGTCACAAAGGACCCCAGGATAACTTCTAAGCAACTGAAGGCCTCTCTCACATTGGCTAATGTTAATGTTCATGAATTCACCATCAGAAGAACACTGAACAACAATGGTGTGCATGGCAGGGTTGCAAGGAGAAAGCCACTGCTCTCCAAAAACAACACTGCTGCTTGTCTGCAGTTTGCTAAAGATCACGTGAGCAAGCCAGAAGGCTATTGGAAAAATGTTTTGTAGACGGATGAGACTAAAATAGAACTTTTTGGTTTAAATGAGAAGCGTTATGTTTGGAGAAAAGAAAACACTGCATTCCAGCATAAGAACCTTATCTCATCTGTGAAACGTGGCGGTGGTAGTATCATGGTTTGGGCCTGTTTTGCTGCATCTGGACCAGGACGGCTTGCCATCATTGATGGAACAATGAATTTTGAATTATACCAGCGAATTCTAAAGGAAAATGTCAGGACATCTGTCCATGAACTGAATCTCAAGAGAAGGTGGGTCATGCAGCAAGACAATGACCCTAAGTACACAAGTCATTCTACCAAAGAATGGTTAAAGAAGAATAAAGTTAATGTTTTAGAATGGCCAAGTCAAAGTCCTGACCTTAATCCAATCAAAATATTGTGGAAGGACCTGAAGTGAGCAGTTCATGTGAGGAAACCCACCAACATCCCAGAGTTGAAGCTGTTCTGTACAGAGGAATGGGCTAAAATTGCTCCAAGCTGGTGTGCAGGACTGATCAACAGTTACTGAAAACATTTAGTTGCAGTTATTGCTGCACAAGGAGGTCACACCAGATACTGAAAGCAAAGGTTCACATACTTTTGCCACTCACAGATATGTAATATTGGATCATTTTCCTCAATAAATAAATGACCAAGTATAATATTTTTGTCTCGTTTGTTTAACTGGGTTCTCTTTATCTACATTTAGGACTTGTGTGAAAATCTGATGATGTTTTAGGTCATATTTATGCAGAAATATAGAAAATTCTAAAGGGTTCACAAACTTTCAATCACAGTTTTTATATTGGGATGCTAATTGCATCCTAATCCTGTGCAGGTGCAAGTTGTTTACGGCGTGCGCGCAAGAGTGTGCTTGGCGCGCATGCTGTCCAGGTCCTCGTCTCCAATTTATGAGTCCTAATGCAATTAATGCACGAGTCCAAGAACGAAGAAGAAGTCATCACTGCTCAAGTCCAAGTCGAGTCATGAGTCCTTAAAATTAGGGCACGAGTCGGACTCGAGTCCAAGTCCTGGACTCGATTACTACAAGCCTGACTCTTAATAACCGTATTGAATAGAAAAGCATCTCAATGCACAAGAAGTCAAAACATGAGATGGGTTACAACTGCAGAAGACCATATTAGGTTTCACTCCTGTCTGCCAAGAACAGGAATCTAAAGCAAGCAAAACTACTGTCTCATTTTGTTTGTGTCTGTATCCACTGTGTCCTCAGTTTCTTGTTGTTGGCTGACAGGAGTGGAACCCAATGTGATATGGTCTTCTGCTTTGTAACCCGTCCATATCTGCATGATTTTATGCATTACTGTCACATGATTGGATAAATGCATGTATGAGCAAGGGTCCACTTATTAATGTGGCTGGTGAGTGTATGTCACAAAGGATTACTACTACAAAGAAATAAAGATGATAACCAGGGTGATATTAGCACCTTAGATAGATCGCACTGTGCTAGAGCATTGGGGATGCTGATCTCAAACAAATATTCTTTTCATGTCCAAGTATTATTACGATACAATACATTATGTCTGACATGCAAACATATATCACCGTCCTGTTTTTCTTTGCATAGATATGCTGTGACAAATGTGTGAATATCCCAGGGAGTACAGAGAAAGATACAGTATTTTATCTTTTGCTAACTCGATGACTTTCACTCACAAGGTTGCTTGGACTCTATAAATATGTATTTTTTTCAGAAGAACAAACAGCAGTGACCCTGCGATTGGTGATATTAAAACTCACACTACTTATTTGTACCTTATTACAAAATTAACCTAATTAAAGGCACTTTAAGAATTTATAAAACACAGCCTTATTCAATGAGATTGCTGCAAGTAGAGACATAAGCCTAATTCATATAATACCATTCAGCCCAGTGTATTAATTATAGCAGATATCAATACAGCAGTTAAATATAATTATGTATTAATGTATGTATTAAGTCAGCTAACCTTGTAAACACATATTTGGTGCAGTATCCCAGACAGCCTAGTTCTAGCATCTCTAATTCTATCACTTCTCTATTTTGGCTATAATTCAGCATGAGAGTCACCTGAATTTTTATGCTCATAATCTGGTGGGGGAACATGGAAGGATACATAAGGACACCGCTTAGTATTGAGACAAACCAATCTTTTCAGAGTAGCAGAGTTGACAATATCAAAGCCAGTGTGACCTCCAAATGTGCTGGGCTTCCAGTACTCAGGTGAACATATGGGGTTTCCCAAAAGACCTTTGAGGGAAAATGGAGCCCCCATTTCTACCATGCTCTCTCCAAATATGGCACCAGGCCGTGTCTTCTCTACCAACAAACCTGGATAAAACTCCATAGCGTCAATGTCTCCATAGAGCTCTTCCAACTCACGGGCGATCTCCTTATCAGCTAGAAAAGGAAGACAAAATTATTGCCAACACAAGGTAGAAAATCTACAACCCTGATTCTGTAAAAGTTGGGATGTTGTGTAAAACATAAATAAAAACAGAATGCAATGATTTGCAAATCCCTTTCAACCTATTTTCAATTGAATACAATACAAATGCAAGATATTTGATGTTCAAACTGATAAACTTTACTGTTTTTTGTAGACATACATTCAATCTTAATTTGATGCCTGCAAGATGCTCCAAAAAATTGGGACAGGGACACCAAAAGACTGAAAGTTTTGGTGCTCAAAAAACACCAGGTTGGAACATTCTGCAGGTAAACTGGTAATTGGAAAGGCTCAGTTGTTCACAAGCAAGGATGGGGAGAGTTTCACTACTTTATGAAAAACTGTGAGGGCAAATTGTCCAACAGTTTAAGAATAATGTTTCTCAAGGTACAACTGCAAGGAATTTAGGCATTTTACCATGGACAATCCATATCATCATCAAAAGAATCAGAGAATCCAGAGAAATCTCTGTATGCAAGGAGCAAAGCTGAAAACCAACAGTTAACGCCCATGACTTTCAAGCCCTGCATTAAAAACCGACATGATTCTACAAAGAACATTACTACATGGGCTTGGGAACACTTCTGAAAACCGCTGTTGGTAAATACAGTTCATTTCTGCATCTACTATGTAAAGCAAAAGCCAACAACATCCAGAAATGCTGCCAAATTCTATGGGCCTGAGCTCATCTGAGATGGACTGACACAAAGTGGAACAGTGTGTTGTGATCTGATGAGTCCACATTTCAAATATTTTGTGGAAATCATGGACATTGTGTCCTCCAGGCTAAAGAGGAAAAGGATCATCCAGAGTGTTAGCAACACAAAGTTCAAAAGCCAGCATCTATGATGGTATGGGGGTGTGTTAGTGCACATGGCATGGGTAACTTAGACATCTGTGAAGGCACCATTAATGTTGAAAGGTATATACACTGCAAAAAATGATATCTTAGCAAGTGAAAATATCTTGAAAATAGTTAAAATGATCTTAGTGGGGCTGTTAAGCTCTTATTATCAGAAGAATTGTGCACAAAATGAAAAAAGCATGAAACTTTCAGAGTTTGTTCTTGAAGGCATAAGCTTTAATTTGAGACGTGGAGGCATTCTCAGTTTGACCTCTGGGGTCAGCTAGAGGTCATTGACCTCCATGATGGCACATTTCTATGCATGAAATTAGAAAAGGCTGTATCTTAACATCTAAATGTGATGTAAATGTAAAATAAATGTGTTTTTCCATGTTACTGGGCATGAAAAAATCATATATAATACTGATATTCCTCTTAGGGGTAACTTCAGGGGTCAGGTAGAGGTCATTGACCTTTGAAATTTGAAGTTTCTATGCATGACATTCTAGACGGGTGTATCTTAGGATCTAAATGTGATTAGAAATGTGAAATTAATGTGTATTTCCTTGTTTCTGACCACGAGAAACCCATTTTTAATACTGGTATTACTCTTACAGGTCATCTCTGGGGTCAGCTAGAGGTCACTGACCTCCAGCATAATGCATATCTATGCACAAAATTAGAAACGGGTGTATCTTAGGTTCTAAATGTGATAGAAATGTAAACTAAATGTGTATTTCCATGTTTCTGGCCATGATAAACTAATTTCTAATACTTATATCATTTTTATAAGTCACCTCTGAGGTCAGCTAGAGGTCACTGACCTCCACGATAATGCATTTCTAAGCATGAAATTAGAAACAATCTATCTTTGGATTAAAATGTGAAATACTGTAAATGTAAAGTAAATATATGATTCCATGTTTCTGGACATGACACAACTCATTTCTGATAAGTAAAACATCTCCAGTGGTCACAAACTATGTCAGAAGCTGAACACAGTTGCCCCATTTCCATTGATAATTTCAAAGTGAGTAATGTTTTGGAGCATTTGCTCTCATTTGCACTAGAGTTGAAGAATACAGTATATTGTAGTTTAATTTTCAGTCATTTTAATGTTGGACATTGATAGGGCAATTCTAAATTCACAGGAATAACTATATGTCAGTCTAGCAGAGGTAGAGATTCAACGGAATTTTCATGTTCATGTTTTGTGTGTAGCCCATTATTTTCCCGCGGTTCAGAGTGGGGCAAGGGGTGTGGTTTTCCCGCGCTTGGAACCTTCAAAACCTGTGTGCTGCTCTCTCTTTCTCACTCTCTCTCTTTCTTTGTCTACACTGGAACATTTTGTCGTGCTTATGTATGACAGAACAAGTGCATGCTTAGATGTGAATGAGGCAAGGAAGCATCTTTTCACCCAGAGGTCAAGATCACTGGAAAACATCCCCCCTATACAAGATGCTTTGAGGCAACACATAAAAAGAGCAATGTACCAGGCTAATATATGGAACCTTGCTTTGGTTTCTCAACCATGTTTGCCCAGTCCATCAGACTGGGGATGGATTGACACCGATGCTGGATGGCAGCCACTTTGGACAACACTCCCTGAAGCTTCACAGGCTTGCTATGAACTTGTGCACTGTGGTTGCAAAAAGGGTTGTACTGGGCGCTGTAGATGTAAAAAGGCAGCCTTAAAGTGCACAGCACTGTGCACATGCTCTGGTGACTGCAGCGACTAAATCAGTGTTCTGTAGTTACAATTTGTAGGCCAACATTGTAATCCCCAAAGGTCAAGGCCCTTAGAATAAATGTAGATACTATAGTGATTTTAAAATGTTCTTTATGGAACCTGTTCAACTGTTTACACTGCATTTAGAGTTTTGATTGTAGTTCAAGTTTTTGATTAGTTAAAGTTTATAATTTCTGACAAGTTGAAGTATATTTCTGTCATGTTCATATTCATATGGAACTGTTTCTTACAATCCAAAACACATGAGATTTTTATATAGATTTATCAAAATGTGGGATGTTTCCCAACCTTGCCTGTTCTCCATGATGTTGACCTCTCAGAATGATATCAGTATCAAAAATGGGTTTCTCATGTACAGAATCATAGAAATACAAATTTAGTTTACATTTCTATCATATTTAGAACCTGAGGTACACCCGTTTCTAATTTTATGCATAGAAATGCATTATGCTGGAGGTCAGTGACCTCTAGCTGACCCCAGAGATGACCTGTAAGAGTAATATCAGTATCAAAAATGGGTTTCTCATGGTCAGAAACAAGGAAATACACATTAACTTCACATTTCTATTACATTTAGATCCTAAGATACACCCGTCTAGAATTTCATGCATAGAAACTTCAAATTTCAAAGGTCAATGACCTCTACCTGACCCCTGAAGTTACACCTAAGAGGAATATCAGTATTATATGTGATTTTTTCATGTCCAGGCACATGGAAAAACACATTTATTTTACATTTACATCACATTTAGATGTTAAGATACAGCCTTTTCTAATTTCATGCATAGAAATGTGATATCATGGAGGTCAATGACCTCTAGCTGACCCCAGAGGTCAAACTGAGAATGCCTCCACGTCTCAAATTAAAGCTTATGCCTTCAAGAACAAACCCTGAAAGTTTCATGCTTTTTTCATTTTGTGCACAATTGTTATGCTTAACAGGCCCACTATCTAGCATTTCTTCACACTCTCCCATGCGAGAACTCCGCAGATAGAACACTGACCAATCGAGTGTAGCTTTCATTTAAAAAGAAGCGGAGGGGAAAATTAGAGAGGGGGAATTTTCTCACACACACTAAGGTTGACTGTATTTGGAAAATAAAGCCATAAATGATA
Organism: Neoarius graeffei; assembly: GCF_027579695.1. Lineage (NCBI taxonomy): Eukaryota > Metazoa > Chordata > Actinopteri > Siluriformes > Ariidae > Neoarius > Neoarius graeffei. Next base: position 25,122,883 of record NC_083592.1, on the reverse strand, counting down.
CACATTTCATGCCATGTATGCCTATTTTACATTAGAAATTCAGGTTGCATACATTGCATTGTTTGGAGAGAAATTGGGCTAATGAATTAGGATCTGGTTTTTACCTGCTGAATGAATTTTATAGGCTACTTGAGAGGACAACGCCGTCAATAATAATAAAAATGAAACAATTGAAAAAGTTGTGACAGAGTTTTCTGACATATAGTCTACATATAGTCTTCATGCCGCCACTAACTTTCGATCTGAGCCGACGTTTCGGCTTAGATGGTCTTCTTGATCTTGATGGTCAAGTGCATATATTATATAGCGTAACAGCCCTGAGAGCGCGACAGGGGCGCAGATAGGATTTTTGAACTGGGGGGGACTGAGCTGTCAGCAAATGATTCCATTTTGTGTGTGTATATATATATATATATATATATATATATATATATATATATATATATATATACACACACACTACCGTTCAAAAGTTTGGGGTCACTTTGAAATGTCCTTATTTTTGAAAGAAAAGCACTGTTCTTTTCAATGAAGATCACTTTAAACTAATCAGAAATACACTCTATACATTGCTAATGTGGTAAATGACTATTCTAGCTGCAAATGTCTGGTTTTTGGTGCAATATCTACATAGGTGTATAGAGGCCCATTTCCAGCAACTATCACTCCAGTGTTCTAATAGTACAATGTGTTTGCTCATTGCCTCAGAAGGCTAATGGATGATTAGAAAACCCTTGTACAATCATGTTAGCACAGCTGAAAACAGTTTAGCTCTTTAGAGAAGCTACAGTATAAAACTGACCTTCCTTTGAGCAGATTGAGTTTCTGGAGCTTCACATTTGTGGGGTTGATTAAATGCTCAAAATGGCCAGAAAAATGTCTTGACTATATTTTCTATTCATTTTACAACTTATGGTGGTAAATAAAAGTCTGCCTTTTCATGGAAAACACAAAATTGTCTGGGTGACCCCAAACTTTTGAACGGTAGTGTGTATACATGTTATTTCATCTCCCTCACTGCCATCACCAGGAACTACCTGCAGGCCAGGACAATGATAACATTTTAACACAGCCTATGGAAATCCAAAGTTTACACATTATCATCACGCACAGAAATTGCAAAACTGCAAAACTAGTTTTAAAACCGCTAAGTTCCAACTGTTCAACATAGCAAGAGGCTGGGCTACGCGTGTGTGTGTGTGTGTGTGTGTGTGTGTGTGTGTGTAAAGTGTAAACCAGTGCATCCTGACTTTCTAACTATGCCTGTGTGTTGCGTGAGCGGCAGTCAGTCAACAACTCTTCGTAAAGTTTCCTTATGAAACAATATGCTCGCTGAAATTATGGCAGGGAATGCCAGATTAAACATTAAAACTGCCTTCTGAGCACTGTATCTACAGGCTACCACCGAAAGAAGGAGGCTACCAGAAAGGCATCTCTACTCCATACGATTTTACTTTCACTACGACATTACTTTGAACAGACTATCAAAAAATTGCAAGGTGATATGATAAAGTAAGGCACAGTTTACTTAGTCTTTTTTTTTTTGAAAAAACAATGCAATCGTTTTCTGCCTTTTGGCACCCTTCATCATGCCGTGTTGGGGTCCTGAACTAGGAGGAGCTGTCCCCGATATGCCTGTCAAACTTGTTGTGGGTAACCATAGCAACCACGCTCGAGCTCGCAACCTGTGCAGTCTGCGCAGTTGCAACTATGTATGTACTGCTGTGCACCTCAATAAACTGAATGATAATTAGTCTTTTGATTTTTCCGTGAGGATTGCCTTATGCAAAGAAAGACAGCATAGACGTTTTTTCCTCCCTATAAGTGGGGGGGACCGAACGAGGTGAATTTAAATCTGGGTGGGATGAATCCCCCCCGTCCCCCCCTCTATCTGCGCCCGTGGAGCGCGAGGCTATTTTCCCCCATCGCGCGCTTCTGCCCGCGCTTTGAATTTTTAACCACAATCTGAGATGCATTCATGTTTTCACTCCTCCTTTACCAGAAAACACATAATTTGTGCCATTAATAAAGAGATGCAGGTTGTTTCCCTGCCTGCTCTTTTCACGCAATGGCAATAGGGCACATTTCCTTTTCATTTAGGAGGAACACGCGAGCTTGAATATCTGCTAAACTATCTGCTAAACTATTTTCACTGCAGAGCTCTGGTGCTTTTGGTCCAGGGACAGTGCCCCACCCAGTGCCCCTACTTGGTCGCAATCTACTCTCCCAGCTGTTTTTGAGCAGCATAGAAAATATGCAAAAGATTCGAAAGATGCTAAAAGGCTGAACAGAGCAGTTGCTGAATTCATCAGCATGGACCAAGTGCCAGTATATACAGTTGAGAAGGCTGGGTTCAGAAACCTGATTCAGCAGCTGGACAAAAGATATGACCTCCCCTCAAGGAATTTCTTCATGTACAAAATGCCTGAGACAGACTCAGTAGTACTACTCCAAAAGAATTAGCAAGAGAGGGAGAAGGGTGAGGTTTAAGTTGACAGATGTTGGTGTAAACTGTTTATTGGTTCTCGTTACTCTAGTTTGATTCCTTTTATTTAACTGTTCTAAAATTGCTGTTGTTACGATTTTCTATTAATAAAGTCAGTAATGACATTTTCTGCATTCTCTTTTTTATTTGAAAAAGTATCGAAAAGTATCGAAGTATCGAAATACATTTTTGGTACCGGTACCAAAATAGTGGTATCGTGACAACACTAGTGTGGAACAACACTTTTTTTTGTAAAAATGCAACAGACCTATTTGTATCTTGTTCCTAAAAATATGGCTAATATTCTCAATTTTTTGCTTCAAGGACAATAGGTTAAAAAGAATTAAAGGGAACATACCATCCATATATATATATATATATATATATATATATATATATATATATTTTTTTTTTTTTATGGAATGTGTTGTACTAGCCGGGACACCATAACAGGGCAATAGAACAATGGAAATATCTGGCCTTCACTCACTTGAACTATTCTGATTACCTGAGGCATGACATCTTTCATAGCCGATACATATTAAGTGAAACCACATCATAATATCAGTTGTAGCGTTAGAAATATTAAATGGTTTTCTTTTGATATGAATTATAAGCAACTAGGTGTAAGAAAATACCTGTAAATTCGTTGAATGATCTATATGGGTTCAGATTAAATCTTTTGCGGTACTCATTAAATGGCTGTAGTCGAAGTTGCCTTGATTCTTTAATGATTCCCTCAGCTACTCCGGCCACTATATGTGGTAAATTTTGTGCCCCTCCAATCTAGAAATAACAGAACAAACACACACAGAGTACTTGTCAATAAGGATTGTCTCCTTTGAAATGTCAGAAACTATATGTCAATAACTGCTAAGTCAACAATTCTCTGACTTTGGTAAGCAAATATCTCAAGATTCAAGATTCAAAGATTTTTATTGTCAGTTCACTATATATCCAGGAAATATAGGAGAATCGAAATGCCATTTCTCTCTCACCTTACTTGTAAAAAACAGATAAAGATCACACACACACACACACACAAAAAAAAAAAAATTATATATATATATATATATATATATATATATATATATATATATATGTGTGTGTGTGTGTGTGTGTGTGTGTGTGTGTGTATGTATATTAAGAAAAACAATATATATAAATATTTATAAATATAGATAATATAGATAAAAATACACTCTAAAATCAAACAATGTACAAAACAGCAGTAGTGCAAATATAGTACAATATCTAACGGAGAAGGTGCTTAGAAGAGTAGCTTATGAGGCGAATGCGAACAGTAGTGCAAATGAGCAATAGCAGCAGATACAGCAGTAATGCAGATGTTTGTAGTATGATGTGCAACGGATGAGATAGTTTCTTGTGTGAATGAATGTGTTACAGACCTCGTCAGCAGGCTAAGCTTTGAATATATAAAACTGTATTTCCCCAATGTTGTCTCTTGGTAATTAGTAATAGCACATTAAACAACAGTTACTTTTGACTACACAACATGTTTGGCAAAAAAAAAGTCTCTTTTTAATAGTTGAAGCTAACAGTTTAGGGGGAAGATGACAAGCAAGAAGCACTTTGGGTTCCCACTGTCTATTTCAAAAAGACTAAAGACACCACTTCCTGTTCTCATTTTACATTACACCATAGATGCTGAAACCAGCCACAATGCTGACCATAATGTACAGTGTATGCTATTGCCAGATAAAAGAATGGTAAGTCCACTGTTAAAGATAAAAGATCATGTGATTAGACCATAACTGCTGTGTTCATAAAAAGTATGAAACCGATTGTGCTGACATACTTTTCATTTTTTGTACAAAGTTGTCCATATAACTGAAACTCAGTCAACCTTCCTAAAATAAACAATAATGATCAAAAATATGTTGCTTCCAGGTTAAAAGGGCTCAGTGCAAATACCACTCGTCTCATTGGCTGAGTTGAGAAAGCCTGTAGCAATTTTATTTACTCCCCAACATGGAGATATAATATCAAGAGGAAATATGATGATTATTGTCAGATATTGTCAGACCATTCAGGTCTCCACCCATTTAGGGGTGTATAAAATAAAATTCCTTTTATGTACATTTTAAGGGGAAGAGATAAACATGATATACATATCTGAACTACTGATATCACTCACTTTGTAAAAAAAAGCACCAAATTTGTAACATATAAATTTGTTGTTCCAGTATTAGTAAAATGGATATTTATCACTTCCTGAACATATCTTCAGCCATGTACTAGTTATGCCACAATTTAACAGTACTTAATCCCTATTATTTGGTGTTGATAATTGTTGCAGCATTGATAATTATTGCAGCTGTCAAGACCCTGGCAATGGGTAATCCCTAAATTATTATTTGTTCGCAATAAATAATCATTTGAAATCCAATAAAATAATCATTATTTATACTTCATACGAGCAAGACAATCACAACTAGCTAGTAGCTCCGATAAAAGTGGTCTGATTTTATGATAACTAACTAATTTAGCCAACAGTTCACCCAACACAATGAAACCATGGCAGAAAATAAGATGTTATTTCAATTATTTGACTCATGAAAGGTAGCACTATTACAGGAACATACCTCCTGTTGGGAAAAGTTTTTTTTTTCCACTTTTTGTTAGAACAACTACTTAAGACTGTTTGTTGGTTTTACATTGCATGTCTTTTCACTTTGTATGTTGGCTTGCTACTGCTCGCACTAGCTACTGCTTGTGAGGCGTGAAAGATGAGTTGGGCGCAATCAAGTCTGACACAGGGACGAGAGATTTGAAAAAATGCTATTCTTTGCTTGTTAATTACATTGAATTGAAAAAACCAACCACTTATTATATTTTATAATAGTTAATATGTTTCATTAATCATGATGATATGATTATTTGGAGGGGTTGTATATGCAGGTTTTGATTATTGGGGAGGTACCCCCACCCCATAATTTATGCCCATGAAATTGCATGTTTGAAAAAGATCCCATCTATAATATCATAAGCAGCTTGTTTTCCCATGATCACTGAACAGGAAGACAGAGAGGTCATGTTATAAGATGAACAGCTGAAGGTACAGTTTAGGGGAAAAACATTAGTCATTTTAGGTTCACACAGTCTACTTCATAATAACGATAAATTTAAAAAAGCCAAAAGACATCACTTCCTTTTCCAAATCACTCAGCATTACACCAGTTACACTGAAACCAACCACAAAGCTGATCATAATCTAGAGTGTGTTCTTTTTTCAGATAAAAGTATGCCTAAACCAGAGCTACAAAAACTGACATACTTTTCAGTTTTTGCCTAAAGTTGTCCATATTACTGAAACTAAGTCAACCTCCAAAAAAAAAAAAGATCAAAAAATAATTTCCTCAAAGTCAAAAGAGATGCAAATGTCACCTGTCCTGCTGCCTGATTTGAAAAAGCCTGCACCAGTTTCTCCACACCATAGTGAGTGAGTATAGAGGTGTTGAACATGAAATCATTGTAGGAGATCTCAGTTCCATCAATGAAAAAGCTGTTGGGCATGAGTGGATGCCAATGGTAAAGCTGATTAAACTCTAAGGCAATGCGGTTCTGGTACTGGAACTGGGAGTTGAAGAGCAGGGCTGGATCAAACTTCAACTTTAGCTGATAACCACTTAGGTGCTGTACATAGTCCTCAATCACTATCCGGATAGTCTCACCTGGAAAGCAAACAATCGAGCAAATTAAATCAACCAAATACAGTTCTGAAATTATCTCTGGGTTTCTTAGGTTATCTGAGGCTATTCTTGTGTAACTCTGTCATTAAGAGGTTTATCAATAGTGTCTAGACCACCACATTTATATCAAGCATTTGTGTTTAAGCCCAAAAAAACTGTGGGACAGAAAATGTGAACTTATATATCAGGTTGCTGTTTTGCTGTAAGGTGCAGTACAATAAAACTGGGATGTGAATGGGAATCCTGTCATTTGCTGTCCTGTCCTTTGTTCCTCTTCACTGAAAATGGCACACTGGGGAAGGCATGGCCTAAAGATTAGAGAAGTAGCTTTGATACCAGATGGTCACTAGTTTGATTCCCTGGACCAGCAGGAATGGCTGAAGTGCCCTTGAGCAAGGCACATAACCCCCAGGTATGTTGTACATCGCTCTGGATAAGATTGTCTGCTAAATGCCATTAATGTAATGTAACAAAAATGTTTATAAACTGTCCATGTGGCTTGATTCCTTCTATTAACACTTGTTGCAGGTCTTGTTTTTGAACACTTGAAGCACTAATAACTCCATGGAGCTAAATGGTGCAATGAATGTGTGGTGCCACTATTTAGTAACATCTAGAAAAGTGAGCAAATCAGTGGAACATTGGGTTATATCTGTCACATGGCAACACTTTTCATTGATCGTCACTCAAAAGATGTAATTAGTCACTTAATGGAATTTAAAATGTATAGGAGGTGTGAATGTGGACTTTATGAGGATTAAAATTTGTTGAACAGCTGATATACTGTATCCTGTATGGTATATCATGATTACAAACACTCATAAAATGTAATTCAGACTAATAGGATAATATAAAAATAAGAAGAATTTAAATAAAAACTTAATATTAGATGAATAGATTGTTAGTAATAGTCCAAGTCATGATGATCATGTTAATTTTCAATCATGGACAATTTGCCTAAATGTAAGACTCAAGGTGCTCACAAATTCTCAGTAATAAACTGAGTAATTATTTTCAAGGTCCCAAAAAAGATTTTATTTATTTACTTATTTCTTTTAATTAAATTTTATTAATTGTGTGCACAAATTAATTTGAACATCATACGAAATCATGGTCATGAAATTGGTGTAGTGTCTCAAATGGTGTCTTCTGAGAACCCCTCCATTAATTCCACAGTAATTTTATGAATATTTACATCCCAAATCATGATATCAGGGTGAAATACTGTGATTACTATCACACAGTGCTACTGGTCTTAATATTGCTCCTCATCTGGGACAATATTGTGCAAGAAAAGCTGACTCAATTTCAAAATCAACATTGTGCATCATAGAGACATGCCTCTGTTTTGGTCAAAAACTTGGTCAAGCAGTGCTTACATCCGTGATTTGAGATCTGAATACTGAAGTGTGCAATTTCAATATTTACTCCACACTACATGTGCTAATCTCTGACTATGGCATGAAACTTTTTAGCTGATATTTTCACAAAGTATGACTTTTCCATACTTTAAAAGCACTATTTTTTTTACTTGTCATAAAGTCAATTTCTGGTGCTTGTGGTGCAACTTCACCTATAATAATAAGTCTGGTGGTCTGAAAGAGTTGCTCATCTCCCCAGGTGGGATGCTCTTTCTTTAGGATGTCACACACCCGGTTATGTTCACGCAACCACAGGGTGGCATACATGCTTAAGCCTGGCAACAGGCCAAACACCTCCTGGCCAATAGCCATTTGCTTTTCTGGTGGAACTGATTCATGGTAGTTCATGCTCACGTTGGTCTCTAGTACTGTAGGTGGGTACATCTCCCCATTTATCATCTGTAAACACACACGACATTAACAATGAAACAACAGTGAAAATGTACCAATGAATATCTAAAATAACCAATTTTCCTTTTCTGTAAAGCATGTTAGAATTTCAAGGCTCCTTTTCAACATAATTTCAGTTTCATACATGTTCCTCTTCTAGATGTATTCAAACATACTAAACCTGTAAATGAGGAGGGAAAAGTAAAGCATTAGACTGGTGTAGAAACCTTCCTTCATCCTTCTTATCTTGTGATTTATTTGTTTGAGGTTATGCAACTTTAATCTCTAGACCTCACAAGGAAGCGTAACCATGCCTTCAGACCAGCTGAACATGGGGAAAGGCTAGAGGAAAATAACAACTTGCTTGATGATAATCTACAAAATGTAGCTATATCAACCAAGAGTAGATGATAACCTTATAAGGATACGGAGCTTCACAACTACAAAAAATATTAAGTACATTTAAGAGCATTCCAAACGTTTCACAACAGTAACGGTACCTGGTACTTCATCTTCCCATCTTTGTGAAGTCTAAGCTTCAGCTGCCGTGCAAGGTTATCTCCATAGATATGTCCAGCATCCACCTATTTATAAAATCAAACATCAGAATGAGCTTTATACTAATTTTCAGTATAATTATGCAGGCAGACTGATAGACTATAAGACAATGTTCTTCCAAAACGGTATCCAAATGAATTAACTGTTAATGTTTTCTACCTTAACCATTCTCTTCAGATCTTCTGTAAGAACTCACCCCATGGCCTAGACCTCTGGTAAAGCCACGTCCCATCCGATTGTGTGTTTTGAAGAACTGGTGAGTGAAGTGCTGAGCGAAAAAGGCAAACATTAAATTTGTGCCCTGGGGGTCTGGTCTGAATTCCCGCCTCAATAAGAATTTTTCCACCAACAGCTTAGGCTCTGGAAGTTCCATTTTTCCTGCAGAGGGAAGAAACATTTGCCATAACAGCTGGGGAAAGTTGGGACAACACAGATTTTACAAAAAACCCCATAAATTATATAATTTTTTTAACAGCCAAATTTCTTGATTGTTGCTCTTTTAGTTAGCCATGGTCTACCCTACCTTTGGTACCCATGGGTGTTGGACAGTCCAATGGCACTGGAGGCAGGATTCGTGTGTAATAACTGCTATTGTAATATGATTCCCAGTTCAGGTAGCCATACTTGGAGTTATAGGTGGGAGGGCTGGGAATCAGGTCTGCTCGAACTGTAATAGGAGACAGGGTTATAACAATGAGATGCCTAAAAACATCACGCATGCCGAGAAATTCTCTAACTTTTCAGAATTTTCTTTGCAAACCTTCTATGTGTCTGTTGCATGCAGCCATTATTCTCATTTTAATAGACCTTGGAGGGTTTAAGATTCTGTTTGCAGCGTATTCTGGATCTTGCCATTAACAGATGTAAAAGTTTTTCTTTTTTCTTCAGGCTTTGCAAGAAAACACTATCAACAGTATCAAAATACAGTAATGAACACTGGGTTTGTTGCCATCATTTGAATTTCTTGGACACTACTTGTTATCCTTGCTTTTTTGTTTGCACCTTACTTTACATGCACTAAGGTCAAGCTAAGACATTATAAATGATGTATGCTTTCAAAAAAAAAATCTGTACATGTGATTTTGTGAGCAAACTCAATATGTATGTTGTGAAAGTGAAAGAATGAAAATTTCAGTCACACACTGTAATTACTTTTTCACAAGTACTTTTTACTTTTTCATTACGTATCCCCTGTGTACAGCTCTGAAAAGTTAGTGGAGGGTGGATGCATAAAGGCTAAGTGCCAGAAACCCTTGCCAGAAGCAGAGAGATGTGAGGAATTTGTAGACTTTCTGTGGACAACATGAATTTCCATAGCAATGGGGGCTCGAAAGACACTGGACTACATAAGATCATTTTAAGAAATCAATTAGACATTCCATAATTTAATCTTAACCCCAATACAAATTTCTGTGTCACAGCATAAGAGTTTTAGCATAATAATTCTCACAACAGATTGCATGTGACAAGGAAAGGGAGGGAATTATTACAGGAAGTGACCATGCAAGTTTTAGTCTCAAACAGAAACTAAGTAAATATTAACAGGAAGTTCTTCTTGTGGTGATTTTTCTCAACAGACCTGGAGCACAGAACAAAGAATCAGTATTCTGCTACCTAAATTCAAAGTAGCATAAGAGAAATTTAAGCTAAACTGAGAAAACATTGCAGACATTTTATGCATTCTTGTTTCATGTATAAACATAGGCCCCTTCATTGTTGGTGTTCAGTTATTCATCTCCTAAGTGCAGCTGTGCGGTCTTCTATTTCCTACTATCCAGAGTAGTGAGCGTTTATTGTAACATCTGGACAGTTCTCCTTTTTTAAGCCCCCAAATACAGTAATTTTACATTAAATTTACAGTTTTACTGTCAGAGCACACAGCAACAATAAAAGCTGTCTAACAGATAATCACAAAAAGCTGACGCTTCATTTCTCAATATGAGTGTTTGGTTTCATGTTTAGATTGTGTTAGATTGCGAAGACAACTGTAAGCAGCTGCACACATGAGGTTAATACCCTTCACTTCTCAGCTCTTTTGAACTTCAGTTATCTTAGGCCTTACTCTTTTCTTGGTATGATTCTGAGTGCAGTTTCTGAGTGCAATCATCACCCTGGTAAAATGTTTCCAATAGCGCTGTCTCAATAACTGTAAAGAAACTGTAGAAAAAAGGACTGTTTTTACAAACGCAACCTTTTTCATGTTGTCAGACACTCATATTGTCATAATCAACTAAATATTCAAGCATTACTTTAGAAATAGTCTTCTTTATAAATTCTACATGACTTCATCTTTTATAAGCATCAAAAAACTTTATAGTGATTGAGGTAAACAGACACAGGTGTATCTCTGTAGGGATCCTTTACATCTTGTCAGACACTTATAACATTATGCGACTGTCAGTGGTGAAAACAAGTAATTTACTTTGATGATGGATCCCAGTAGATTACATTGTATAGCCGTTTTACAGTTGCATTCTAACTTAGTACCGATTTCAATAGTTTTTGTCCCAAAAATTCAACAAATCAATCGTTTCACAATGATTTAGCTCACCAATATCATAGTCAACTATGCTTAATTATTAGAAGGCCAATTACCCATAGGATTAATTGAGCATTCTTGATATCACAAGAACTCGCAAATTCATAATGTATCTGCAATTATTTCCTTTAAAATAAAAATTTATTTATGTGTTCTACTCTGTTGTCTTCTTATAGCGGAGCTCCACATATGCAAAGCATGCAGAGCAAAGCTCCATACTTAAGAGAATATGGTAATGCGATCTGATTTTTGATGGCTTTTGCGACCATATGACGTCCATATGTACGAATGATGTATGTGTACCACTGTAGGGTACACGATCATAAGTGCAAGGCAATGTATCTCATAAACACTTGACCACCAGACAATGAAATCTGTATCTTTATTTCCATAAGATAGATGGGCGCCTTATCCAGCACTTATTTTTAATTTGCTTTTTAAAAAATTACATGGGATTATTTACTAACACATTTTATGGAAAATATTCACAAACAGTTAAAAAAGTTTTATTAGTCCACTAGTTTGTTGGACAGTTGACAGTTTTAACCAGACAACTGTTTGACATATCAAATTTGAAATATCAAGATTGCAGCTCTAACCCTTGGAGCTCATATGTTGCATTTGGTCGAGGAGTAT